>NC_061114.1:27935654-28259152 GCF_002878395.1 Capsicum annuum
AAAGAAAATAAATAAAGAAAAATAATAATTAAAATTATATATATCTCTTTTAAAGAAATATTAAAATTAAATTTTTAATAAAAAATTCGGTTTTCACTCTCTTTAAAGAAAGTGAAACCCACACTCTTGCCATGTCAGTGTTTGAGGGGTATATATTCTATTTTTAAATAGTTCAGGGGGGGGGGGGGGTCATAGGACCTCTTTAAAGTGTAGTTGTGTAGTTGGGATTTGGGGTAAAGGTTGGGAGGGTATTTGACCATTTTCTCTAATAATTTTGATACCGCTAATTATTTTTAATTAATTACCACTATTTCTTCTTCTTCTTCTTCTTCTTCTTCTTCTTATTATTATTATTATTATTATTATTATTATTATTATTATTATTATTATTATTATTATTATTATTATTATTATTATTATTATTATTATTATTATTATTATTATTAGGTTTTGGTAGATTGCAAAACAGTGGTTGTTCAAGAAGCTATTGGCCAATAATTTTCGTGCACGAAGAAATATAGATAAGGTGATGTGACACCTTCCTGTCTCTATTTATCTTTTTTTTTTTTAAATTTATTTCTATTATTTTATTTTAGTAGTTCATCTTTATTTGAGATTTTTCTTAATTTTCCCTATTTGTTTGATGTAGTATAAACCTAAAAAGAATTTCTTAATTACATTATTTAAATTACTCATCTCTTTTTCAGTTTAGAAGATTCAAAAGACATTTTCATTAATTTAGTGATCATTTATAAAGATTGTAGGGTCATTATGGTTAATTTTCTTTATACTTTGTTGGAAATTAGCTAACGAAACAACATATGTTATTAACAAAAAGTTAGTATGCTATTAACTATATCCTCTTTCTATTTAAACAGTTATCTAGGAAACCACCACCACTTGCCTAGAAATTTAGTTTCTTATTCCAGGAAAAGCACAAGCCTAATAATAGACAATGTGTACAAAATTTCCATCCATCCTACTTCACAACATATTAATGCTTTGCGGTAACTGATGATATAGTTGTTGTGATGACTAACGCTGAGAATAAAAGAAAGTATATCAGTTATGAACCTTTTGAGAAAGACATACCCCATCTAATCAAGGCGAGAATCATATGGATTGACCATTAAGAGATTACCTGCATCCTCTTTTCTTGAAAATTCTTCCCGATAATTTTATCTTTCAAAAAGACAGGTTGCTGCAAAAATAGGGGAAAATTAAAAATTTGCATGCATGAAATGGTCCTCAATGTAAATTTTTACTTATTTCAATGATGAGATGAAAGTGAAGCAAAAAGAAACAATGAGATGGATATCATGTCAAAACGACCAATAACGATTGCATTCATTATTACAATTTTCCATTTTCTTTAGAAAAAAGAGATACATGGAAACACCAATGCCACACAAAAGAAGATATCATCATGGCTAGGCAAAAGACATATACCTAAAGACAGAAAAATCCACCAAATGTAGTAGACACAACATGGTTATCACTATCACTTTGTTTCCGGTAAAAGGCCACTATCTGGAGTAAATATAGTGTGTGAATCACTCCTACTCAATTGCTGATAACATAGTTGGAAGATCAGATGAAAAATTAGTTTAGCCTGACCGAGAAGAATCATGCAGTCAGTCAGGGTTAGCAGCACACTACTATGCGTCTAAATGATGATACTAGAAGGATAGGTATAAAACTTTAAAAGTCAGACAATTTAGCATCCATATTAGCCAAAATTTGACCCAACTATCATAAAATAGTTAAAACAAGTAAACACCATTATCAAATAGATAAAATAATTACATTAACTGGCAGTTTAATAACAGTAAAAGGATCAATATTCTAACCTGAAAAGGGCATGGCATGGGTATCCCAAGGAGATCATCTCGAACATCACTGAAATCCATAAAATACATTGCATTTTTGAGGCTATGAGAAGCCAAATACTCTTCAGATTGCTTAGCTAGGTGATACCCTTTATAAACATTTATAGCTGGTTCACTAACCTAAAATATCCAAAAACAGATACCTGTTAACACTATTAATTGTACTCAATCAATCAAGCTTCAACCTTTACACAAAAGGTAAAGTAAACATACAAAAGATCGTAACAAAGCTTGTAAATCACTCAGATTCTTATACACTGCGATTACATTCCCTTTATGCATAACATAAAAAGTGTCCTTTTCGTCTACCATTTATATTTCAAATTCCTCAAGTTACTCCACCACTATATCAACATAAGTACAAAGTATTACTTACAGAAAAACAAAATCAATTCCAAATTATACTCCAGAAAAACTCAATTTCACTCACTGAACAAATTTAAAGTCTATATATTACCCTTGCATGTAGGATCAGTTTAGTTAATACAGTACAGATGATACTCAATTACTATATAATTTAGGGTATTTTTTATTATTTTTTTAATTTTAAAAAGATGCATTTTAGGAAGAAAGATAAAAGAATTTAGGGTTTGTCAGAAGGTAGAAAAGAGAAAGAATACAATTCTTACCGAGTAATGAAGTACAGAAAATATTGAGTGCAGAAATGAGTTGCTGACGAAAAATGCATATTTGGGTTGCTTCGCCGGATTTGAAGTACGTGTCTTTGTGCCCTATAAACTAATACTAGTGTCTTTTACTTCACACAAATTTTAAGGCTCTGTTGAAAAGTCAGCTGTTCATTGAAATTTTATGTAATTATTAGTGAAATTATTCATGCTTCACGTGATTAAAAATGATAATCAAAATTTTGATAAATAATTCTATTTATTATTAATTTTTCCTTACTAATCAATATAACTTTGTGATTTCATTATATACTCTTTTATTATAATTGACAAAATAATCTAATACAATAGTTCAAATTTCGTTAAATCAATTATGTTGAAAGTCCGTAAATAATAATATTTGCAACTTGCTTCAATATTATTGAAGAAAATCTCTCCAAATAAATAGAGATTACAAATAAAACTAATTCCTAAAAATTAGCATCAAGTTGACCAGCAACTAAAATAAATCTTAAGCTTATGAATTCTATTAAAAATCATAACTTAAAATCTTCTTAAAGAATAGATCCACCTTCCTTTTCTACTTCTCTATATTTCCTCATCCTGTTTCTTTCTTTCTATGCTTTTCCGCTTCTTCTTCTCCTTCGCCTCCACCGCTTCTTCCTGAAACGCTTGGCAAATGTCTCATTTTATCCTACTTTTGTAAATTTATAGTGTATATCCTAAAAACCATCAGACTGATTTTTTGAAATATAAAATTATAAACAAAATATTGAATGAGAAGTAGGAAAAAATGAAACATTTGTAGAATACTATCCATTTCTCTATTGTTTGTTATCCATATACTATCAGAAAACCTACACTTTCATATTAAATCAATAAACCTTAGAGAAATAGATTGCAAAATAATTGTTTCTCATCATCTACTATTTGTAAATTAATCAAACAACACATAAATAAAAGGAAAAAAAAGAGGAAAAAAAGATTACAGGCTATAGTTCTATTCGTTGGAATACTTGAGCCATATAGAAAAGATTACAATTTACAATGGGTTAAATAGAGTTTTTAATAATTATGAGACCGTAAGTATTGAGTCATAAACGTTGAACTTTAATGTCAATAATAGCCATTATTGACAGTTTTTTTTTCAATAATTATGAAATTTATGTTTAATTATAGCTCAACAAAATAATTAAAATGAAAGAAAAGGCTCAAAAAATTCACAAAAAGATAAATGAGAATGGTAGCTTTAGAAGCATGCCATCCAATTTTATTTGCAGCACATCAAACACCTCTCATCAAGAAAATATTGTTTCTTTCAGTAATTTGGATAGTAGTATCAAAAGAGTGAAAACACATTGCTGCCATGAGTACATGACCAATAAATCAAATTCAAAATTCAAAAGGTGGTATAAGAAAAAGATCAGGCGAACATTCTTGACTCAATAAAATTAGTTGCTTTAGTAAAGTTTTTGCTCAAAAAATAAATTTACAAGAAATTGGCACAAGTTCAATATATATATATAACAAGAAGAGCTGGCCTGATTTATTTAAATATGAATCCAGTTGCTAAAGGTCTAAAGTGATAATGCTTATTGGGTGTAAAATAAGAAAAAGGGGAAGAAATGAATAAAATGACACCCAATATTCATTTCTTCAGTTTGATTTTGTCTTCAAAGATAATAATTTTGCATAATTTAATTTGTTGCTTCTATTCTTTTTACATTAGATTAATCTCTTTATTTTCATTTTTTTAAAAACAAGGGGAGAAAACTTTTGAATATGACAGTTGAACTCTCTAATTAAGTAAGTTGAAAAAAGAAGAGGGAGATGAACTAACTATTATATATGTTTAAATGAAATACGTGTTGACATATATTTTTAATGGCAAATGAATAAAGATGAATTACCCTTCCAAAAATAATTTGATAGAATTCTAGAAGCTGAAATTATATTAAATTGGAAGAAAAAAATTGTTATTTTTAATGTTGTCTTTTCTTTCAAAATGAAGTAAAATATTAATAAAAGAATAAACTCAATAATCTTATAAACTTTTAAAAACAAATTCCAAAAATTAATATTATTTTTTAAAAGAATCTGGAATATTCAAATACAAGAGGAATTATGAGCTATGGGAAAGCATAATTTTTAACAATTATATTCTTTTTTTTTTAAATTGTATATTTGATTAGTAAGAATTAATTTTGTTATTTTATAAAATCAATTACTTATTATATTGAATTTTTTTTCACAACCGCGCGAAGCACGGATAATTTCACTAGTATAAAGATAGTGTAAATAGCAACTCAAAGGTGAATTAGTTAGATTAACCAAATCTTACAGTCAAGAGTTATACAAATAAATAAAATTAATAACAAAATAAAATTAAAAAGAAAAATGAAAGCATAAATAAATTATAAATACAATTGAGCAAGATACGACTGGGCCCATTTTCTGAAAGCTATCCAGATGTTGGACTCATGGACTTGAGTCCATTATCACTGTGTATATCAGCTGTCTACTACAGCCTTTCCTCCCACATTTTTTTATGTTTGTTGTGTATATGACTGGATTTTGGTCATGTATACACATCTATTTGTCCTCCACCCACGTATTAGCTTCTCATTCCTTATTTTTCTTTACATATCACGGGTATACCATCGTATCTTGATGTATATTGCTGCTAATCAATCTTTTTGGAGACTTTGACATGGAGTTGGACTCAAAGAAAATGTAATAGAGGAGTTCATTGGACTCAACCATGAGGTGTTCCTACAACAAAAGGAGGTGAGAATTAGTAAGAGAGGTTAAGAGTGAAAACACCATCTAAAGTTAATAGGCAAAATAATAGTGGTGAAAACATCATCTAAAGTTAATAGGCAAAACAATAGTGTTTTCTTAAATTTACTAAAAGTATCAATTCAGAAAGTAGCATAATTGATTAAACTCTAAAGAAAAAAAGTATATGACATCAAGTAAGAAATCTTTATAACTTAGATGTTCATGTTGATACACAAAGGTAGAATAAATTAATGCATATTCCACACAAGATGAAAAAAACACATCTTGAGAAAGACCAAATGAAGCCTAAGATGGAACTGTAAATAGGTTGCTGATATTACTTCCATTGTATTAGCCTGATTATGCGAAACACTTAAGAGGATTCACAATCATATGAGAGCAAACAATTGGATATCTTAACAAAATAAATAAAATCTATGAAGAGGGGAGAAAGCATACTATTACTTTTGGGAAATTAATTATGACCCAATGAGATTCAATATTTTTTTAAGAAAAAGAGAGAAGAATAAAAACATGCCATACATGCCCAGGTATGAGAAAACGATATAAAACTCTATAGTTTCATTAATTCGATCAAAAGGCGAGGCTTTAGAGCATGATAGCAAGCTGACAATCACAATAAACTCATTCATGATTTGATCATACATATCCTAGATAGGACCCGCTAAGCATTATATCCATATGAAAGCTAACATTGGTTGTAGAGAAACGAAAAGTCACATGCCACATAATTAAACATCTAGGAACCTTGTTGTAGTAACCCGTGTTTGGAAGTCACTGTGCATCATACGACTCATTCCCTTGAGTCGTACATACATCATAAAATTCATGTATAGTAAATTGTACCTAGGACAGTGTGGAGTAGATGAAGTCTGTTGTAGGAACGAGTTACCCTATAAATTATCAAGAATGGTACGAGTCATATGAAGGAAAGTCATGAGTTCATCAGTGTAGGATCCCTAAGGTTCTGTCCAAGACACAATTGATTGTTTCCAAGTTGTATAGATAGGTAATGTGTAATGCCCCAAATTCTGAACCTCGGACGCTACACGGTGTTCATAATCCCAAAGGACCACAAGCCAACCCATGACTGGTACCTGTTTCAATAACTGAATAATAATATTGTATAATGCAAAAATTTGGTGAAAACTTGCCATAAGGTTCAAAACTGAAATACAACTGTGTAAGGTATAACAATACCAAAATTAAAACAACTATCTGAAAATACTCTAGTCTGAAAAGCCTCTAATTTGTCTGAACTGTGGAGTTGATGGGACAGTCCCCCAACTAACTCCATCTACTGAAACACTAAATCTAATGCAATAATAAAATAAGGAACATTCTCAAATGACGAGGACTCACTGCTAAGTCTATTGCTGCTGGCTAAATCTGAACTGCTAAGGGTGCTCAGGAGCCCATGAGTCTGAACCTATGGTATAAGACACCATAGCGCAAGAAAAAAGTATGCGTCAGTATGTGGGAATGTACTGGTATTCTAGATAAGGTAAGGCTAAATGTAAGAGTTCATATGCATGAACTATAACTAGCTAAGTAACGTGAACATGACTGAGTGAGAATACATACATGAGTACATAACTATAACTGAAGTCGTAATAAAACTAAATACTGAGTTTCGAATATTGTCTAACTGTTGTCTGAGTTTACTGACACTGTAATACTGATAACTGAATCTACTAGTACTAGATTACTGATAACTACTGTGGGTTTGATCCTATCTAATGGATGACCCCTGAGATCAGGCCTATCTAGTGGGTGAACTCTGACTCTACTGACACTGATACTGATTAACTGTATATAATAGTCCTAAATCTATAGAATTATCTGAGTTCTTCACTGAGCTAAGTGACAGTATATGACAGTCTTGATTTCTGAAATTCTGAATTGAGTTCTATTCTGAAGACTAAAACTGAAACTGAAACTATGGGAAGTAATCATCTAACCGACATGCCCCTTATATAAATTAGTAGGGTAAAACCTGTAACCTCAGTTGGAAGGGTGTCAGTATGATGCCACGAGTAAAGACACTACTGTGGTCAAGCCTATCTAACGGGTGACCCTAAATAGGAAGTCAAGTCTAATCTGACGGGTGACTCCTGGGAGGTAGCCAAGCGTTAATCAGATGGGTGACTCCTCATCCTGCACTGGCTATGCAGTTCTGGAGTACAGGGACTGCTACTAATGACTCTACCTAACTAATGGGGGGGCCGTCATCCCTACTTTTGCTCGATGCTAAATCCTACTCCCAACTGAATAGACACTGAACTAATTCTTAAAATGTACTAGACTGGGCTGAATCTATTACTAATCATGTTACCTGGCTAATCTAACTGAGTTTACTGGGTTCTATTGACTGACGAAATACTATTGAATTCTGTTATCTAACTGAATATTACTGAGTTTCTGAATTGATTACTGAAATTGGATTGGACTGATATTGAGATTTTTGACTTTTTCTACGTTCTGTAACTGAAGGAATTCTACTGATCATGGCATAACTGAGGTTATCTTGAAACTGACACTAACTCTAGGTAATCAGCTAAATTGTCGGGTATTGAATACCCCCAGAATTCAATAGCAAAAATTAATAAGACATGGTAAATTCTTGAATAACATGACAATAGTCAATCACCCACAATACAATCAATGAGGCATTTCATCAAGAACTTGAAAGTCATAAACTTGTAAATGTATAGGGATGCATACTAATGTCTCATGATTCATTCAATAAGGTCTTTCATTAAACACTTGGCATGCATTAACGTATACATAAATGAGGATTTCTTGTCAATATGCTATAATGACTCTTTCTCATTCACATAGGCATTTTATCAAACATATGGGCATGCTTGGTCATACAACAATCAATACCTCTAAATTATCATGGCTACATTAATCCATTTGCAAATTTAAGGGTTTATCATGAATATTTTGTAAGTCATCACATACTAGGATCAAATCTTGGAACTTGTAATCTAAAATATGAATTAAAACTCAACAACAACATGAACATGAACTTCAATTCAAATAAACCATGAAAACTCATAAATACAAAATCTTTATATTCGAAAGGAGATTCTTGGGCTTCATGGGTGGAAAGGACCCATGAATAAACATCTAACATACCTTGGGTTATCAATTCTTGAAGGTTTTTGGGGGAATCTTTAAGCTTGTTCTTGATTTCTTAACCCAGGGTTTTTGCCTCTTTGAGAGAGAGTGATTTATTTCTTGAGAGATGTGAGCAATCAATAAGATAATAGGTCTTTTAGGGGCTTTAATGTCATGTATAGGCTAATTAGGGGTCTTAGGAATTTACCAACTGGTCCCTAAAATTAAATAACGGAACATAAAAATACCAATTTTTCATGCTGGCGCAACGCGGTGAAATTGCACCAGCTCATTGGAAACTGGAAAATTAGGAAACTGGTTGGTGGTGCGATGCGGTGGTATCACGTTACCACCTTGGATGCAAATTGGAAGGGAACCACAACGCGGTGGAATCACGTTGGTGCACTAGAAAAGGACAATTATGGATTTGAGCCTTGACGCGATACACCATAATTGTGGAGAATCACTGGATTTTGACGATTGCCATTTTGGCTTGCTCCGCGACGCGTTGGTGGCTCAGGTGGTACACTGTCTTACTAAAATGTCTCTAACAATTCGCTCGAGTGTCGGATTTGGGAGAATTTGGTATCGATGGAAAACTTATTCAATTTCCTATGCAATGAAAAGTCAAAATCTTGAAAATTTTCATAGGAATAAACTATTATTCATTTTTAAAGATAGTTCTTGACATTCTATGAGCGAATTTAAGCTAGGAAAAAGTACGGGGTGTTACATAATGAGTCATATTTTACCACTCGTATGTTGACCAGTGTATGTCATCTTTGATTCTGCCAAGCTTGCTAGTTGATAGGTCTAGTCGTACCCTCACCATACTAGTCGTATGGTTGACTCGTGAAGACTAACGACCAAATTCTGTAATGTTCAATTAAAGGGATTTTTGGTCCTTTGTCCTCTTATAACTCCAACCCACGACCTATAACCACCTAAGAGGTATTATTTTCCTCTATTCCTTAATCAATTAACAATATCATCTCTTTTCTCATCTTCAAGAACATCAAGATTAGGGTTCCTCACACGAATTCATCTTTCCAGTCCCAAGGTTCAAAGTTTTTTCACAAGTTAAGGAATTTTAGGTATGTGGAGTTTATGAACAAGGTTATTCTTTCATCCTTGTGCCCCAAAAGCATGAATTTTAGACTGAATTTACTTATTTTAAAGTAGGGTTTATACCCAAATAAGCATATTCTTGAAGTATGATACCACCATGTGATTGAAATCTATAAGTGCATCAAGGTTTACATATATCCATGTTTTGACTCATAAGATTTGTATTTTGATTAGAATTTCATTATCTTGATCGAGACATTGTTGAAGGAATTTAAGGTAATTATATAGCATGATGTTTTGTTATGAATTTCTATGAACTAAAGCATGAATTCTAAGTCTTAAGTACAAGCACTAAGTTTACAAGAAGTTTATGCTCTTAAGCTCCATTGAAATTATCTATAACATCATTTATAGAAAAGCTTCATCTTTTGATCAAAAGATAAGACATGAAATCCACAACTGTTCATCTTGATTATGATTTAAAGTAAAGAGAAGCATAACTGGTTATTCAGTCTATAAACCTTTATGGTAGTTTAAGGTGAATTTCTTAAAGTATGAGCATATAAGTATTCTGGGAGTAGTATTTAGCATCAAAAAAGAAATGCAGATGAGCGTATCCTAAATTCCTGAAAACTACAAGCCACTGTGGGTTAAGCATTTTCCCAATATCTATGAAGTATAGTGATCACTTAAGTTAAGGTTTTATTTCAATGGAAAGAGTAGAACAACTCTCTCCAACATGGGTAAGATGTTAGACTTTATAGTAGCTCACATGGTTTATATCAGTTAGAAGAATATCCCATAAGAAAGAATAAAATTAAAGACTTTAGAAACTAAGTGTTATGTCTCACTAAGTTCACTCATATGTATTATTATTTAGGTTTGATGATCTTGCAATGCTATCTTTTATTCAAGCTCAAGGTGAGTCATTTACACTTAGTATGCATCATTAGAAAATTTACTTATACATTCAGTTATTAGTTTGCTTATGCATTCACCCTACATACTAAGTCTATATGCTACATTGTCTTATAATGTAGGTTTTGGTGGTCGTTTTTAGCAGCGCTATTGACTGCGGGAATCATCACCTGTATCCCGACTTTTGGTTAGACCTCATAGTTTGAGGACCCAGCTTATTAGACTCATGTTTAATATTGAATATTATTTTAGATCTTTGGTTTTTGTTTAAAGTTCAAGTCAGCTAGGGTCTGCCCCAGTGGCTCCCTAGATAGCAGTAAAGGCTTGTCAGCCTGTTATGTTCTAAGTTCAAGAAGTTTGTATAGGGTTTCCGAATCTAAGGATTCATATTAATATATAACATGTTCTATCTTTATTTTCTGTACATGCTGTTTTACTTGTCATATGAGTTTCAAGATGAATAGATATGATGGGTTAGCTTAGGGCTATTCGTAGTCTTAAGCACCGTGTGACATCCAAGGAGTAACTTTGGGACGTTACAAACTTGGTATCAGTGCCAGGTTTAAAGAGTGTTAGGGAGTCAGACAAGCCGCGTTTTGTAGAGTCTTGATCATGAATATGAAATATTCCATATTTATGAGCAGGAGGCTATGGAACTTATTAGGAATCATCTTTTTTTTCATTATCTATCATGCTTACAATTGTCTCTATCTGTCATAACTCATGCTCTTATGTGATAAGGCCTCCTTGCCAAGCCGAAGCATGTAGAAACGGTGACCAACCACCCTTGCACGCAGACCCTCTGAATGAGAATGTATCTCACGCTGAATTTTAGGCTACTTTTCAAGCGTTAGCCCATGCAGTGAATGCCAATGTTCAGGGAAATTAACAGGAAGTGGTTCTACTTTAGCAAAATGATAATTTTGCTATATCTATAATTTGGGACATCATGAGGATGAATCCACCTGAGTTCTATGGGTCAAAGGTGGATGAATATTCTCAACTCTTTATTGACTAGGTGAGAAAGATTACTCAGATTATGCATGCTACTGAAGAGGAGAGTATAGAGTTGACATCCTATAGGTTGAAGGATGTTGCTTATGATTGGGTTGTTATATGGAATAAAGGTAGGAGTGAGAATGTAGCTCCTATAAGTTGGCATATATTTCAAAATGCTTTTCTAGATAGGTTCTTTCTATGCGAGATAAGGAAGGATAAAGTGGAAGAGTTCATAAACTTGAGGCAGGGATTTATGAAAGCAAGGAGTACCGCCTTCAGTTTACTTAGTTGTCTAAGTATGATCCCATGTTGTTATCTGACTCTAGAGCTTGTATGAGCAAATTTATTACTGGGGTGTCTGATTTCGTAGTCCAGGAGTGTAGGACTACCATGATGATTGGAGACATAGATATTGCTCGATTGATGACTCATGCTCAATAGATTGAGGTAGAAAATTTAAAGGAAAGAGAGAACAGAAATAAGAGAGCTAGGACTGGATAGTTTGATTATAGTCAGTCAAGGTTTGGAGGGGGAAACCATTTGAATTTTAGGGTCATTTATCTATGCATGCACCATCTTCAGCCAGTGCCCCTGCATGTAGGACTACGCAGAAATAGTGGGGTAGGACTTTGAATTCCAGGTCTCAGAACAGTGTTGTCGGGAGGCCTATTTACCCGGTATGTGCAAAGTGTGAAAGAACCTATCCTGTGAGAGGTTGACAGGAAAAGAGGGTTGCTAGGTTTATGGTAAGTTAGGCCACATGATCAAGAAGTGTCCATATGCTAAGCAAGGAAGTAAAGATGTTCATCCCCAGACTCAAGCTACTAATCCAGTAGCTCAGCCAGGCTGTCTAGTTCCTTCACAGGGTGCATTGTCCAGTACTGGTGGCGGTCAATGCCAAAATTAGTTTTTTACTTTATCATCCTATTAGGAGCAGAAGAGTTCACTAGATGTTGTCACTGGTATGCTTCGTGCCTATCACCTTGATATATATGTGTTGTTAGACTCGTGATCGAATATCTCTTATGTAACTTCATTAGTTGGTATAAATTTCAGAGTAGGACCTAAAAATATCTCCAATCCCTTCTCCGTTTCTACCCCAATGGGTGAGTCAGTTATTGCTAAATGAGTCTATAGGGAGTATCCAATAATAGTATTCCATAAGATATTACTAGCAGGCCTAATAGAGTTAGAGATGATGGATTTCGATATTATTTTATGCATGGATTGGATTTATTCATGCTATGCATCAATATTTTGTCACACCCACGTGGTGAAGTTTAAGTTTCTTGATGAAGCAGTTTTTGAATAAGAGGGTAGTTCTTTGTCTCCCAAAGGTCATTTAATCTCTTATCTTAAGGCTAGAAAGTTAATATCAAAAGGGTGTATCTATCATTTAGTTCGAGTCAAAGATACTAAGTCTGAAGCTCCAATAGTTCAATCAGTCCGTGTAGTCAATGAATTCATAGAGGTTTTCCATAAGGATTTGATCTTCTTCCTGATACTTAACCCATATCTATTCCTCCATATCGTATGGCTCCGATCAAACTCAAAGAGCTTAAGGAACAGGTTAAGGACCTCTTAGATAAAGGTTTTATTAGGCCCAATGTCTCTTCGTGGGGTGCTCTAGTCCTTTTCATACGCAAGAAAGATGAAACCCTCAGAACGTGTATAGATTACAGATAACTAAATAAGTTTACCATCAAGAACAAGTATCCCATTCCTGGAATCGACAATTTGTTTGATTAACTTTAGAGTGCCCAGTGTTTTCAAAAGATTGACCTTAGGTCAAGATACCATCAGTTGAAATTTAGGGGGCAAGACCTTCCAAAAACAGCTTTTAGAACAAGGTTCAACCATTTTGAGTTTGTGATTATGTTCTTTGGACTAATAAACGCCCCTACAACCTTTACAAATTTGATGAACAAGGTCTTCAAGCAGTACTTGGATATGTTTGTCATTGTCTTTATAGATGACATACTAGTGTATTATAGGAGTGAGGGGGAGCATGCAGACCATTTGAGAATAGTATTATAGACCCTCAAGGACCATCAATTATATGCAAAGTTTGGTAAATGTTAGTTTTGGTTGGAATCTGTTACCTTCCTGGGGCATGTCATTTTAAGGGATGGTATTCATGTAGATCCTCAGAAGACTAATTCACTAAAGCACTGGCCTAGACCCATCACTCCATTCGATATCAGGAGCTTTTTGGGTTTGGCTGGGTATTATAGAAGATTTGTTGAAGGATTCTCCTCTATAGTCGCACTATTGACTAATCTGATAAAAAAAAGCAAAGTTTATATGGTCAGATAGTGTGAGAAGAGTTTCTAAGATTTGAAAGATAGATTAACTTCGACACTAGTGTTATCTCTATCAGAGGGGTTAGATGGATTTATGGTGTATTATGATGCTTCTAGAGTTTGGTTAGGTTATGTGTTGATGTAGAATAGAAGAGTGATAGATTATGCCTCTAGGAAATTTAAGGATCACCAAAAGAATTACCTGAATCATTACTTGGAGTTAGCTGTCATGGGTTTTTCCTTGAAAATTTGGAGGCACTACCTCTATGGTGTTCATGTTGATATTTTCACTGACCATAAGAGTCTTTAATATGTATTTTATCAGTGGGAGCTGAATCTTCATCAGCGAAGGTGGTTGGAGTTACTGAAAGATTATGACATGAATGTACTCTATCATCCGGGTAAGTATCTGGTAGCAGACACACTGAGTAGGCCATCTATGGGTAGTGTGTCACATGTGAAAGAGAAAGAATGAGAATTGGCCAAAGAGGTGCATAGGTTATCCTATTTGGGAGTATGTTTGCCCGACACTCATGATGGGAGAGTAGTAGTTAGAATGGTTCGAAATCATCTTTAGTTGTAAAAGTGCAGGAGAAACAACGAAATGACCCCATACTTAGCCAAATATTGGAATCAGTTCAGTATCAGAAGGTTGAGGTTTTCTCCCAAGGGGGATATGGTGTACTTCCCTATCAAGTTAGGATTTATGTTCTGAATGTAGACGGGTTGAGGGAAGGGATACTAGACAAGGTTCATGGTTTGAGGTATTTTGACATGATTCAAACCAGGGACTTGTCATAATGGGGATCCCAAGTTCAACTAGGACAACGGACCACCCTTGTTACCCAACCAAACCTTAATTACGCATACCTTGAGTCGGATGAATTTTGAAAGAATAACACGATGGCATTGATTCAATTCTAGACTCTATGATAGGTCTATAATCGTGACTAACCTAAACAATTACAACCATCTAATACTAACCATCAACCATAACCAAACCAATATAAAACCTGAGTTCCTTTCCATAATATCTATAATATTTTAAAAGTGTGAAGACCCTTAGAAAAGTGATTTGAACTTTTTGTCCTTCATTAAAAGACACTACTTTAGACAAAACTGTCTTTTCACTATTTTCTTCAATTTATTATTTAATTATTCTTATTATATTAACTAGACTCCTAAAATATATGGAAGGAGAATCAATTAAGATTTTTCTTTGTACTGATCAATTAGAAAAATACTCCTAAAATAGGATAGAAAAATACTCCTAAAATAGGACACCATTAAGGAAACACTTCTATAAAAATTGAGATGCACGCTAAACTAGAGAAGAGACTGATTTACTTTTTTGGGAAAATATGAGTGATGCTCATCTAACTTGATGCGGTTGCATGTCTAGATTGGTGAATGCTTAATTTCTTAACCCTCAACTTCTTCACTATTTTTGTAAAAATAATAAAATTCACCATGTGCGTATATATATATCTTCTTTGTTTTCATTCAAGTCATTCTTTAGTGTCAAAATTTTTGCTCAAACAAGAATTATTTTGATAAAAAATGAAGCTTTGTGATCACTATTGTATTATTTTGTTGTAGTTTATAGGCCGTAGATGAATTTATAAGTGGTAGATGAATGTCGGTCGGCTTTGAAAAATTTTTTTTAGGTAAAGGTTAAGTTTAATTGTATTTTTTTATATCTCTATTTTGAGAATTTTTTTTGTGTAAAGGTAAGGTTTAGTTGTATTATTTTGATATCTTGATTGTCACATTATTTTGTTATAGTTTACATGTTGTAGATGAGTGTCAGACGACTTTGAGAAATTTTTCATGTAAAGGCTAGAATTAGTTATATTGTTTTGATGTCTCTATCATCGTATTGTTTTGATGCAGTTTACAGGTGGTAAATGAATGTCGATCGACTTTGAGAATTTTTTTTTTGATAAATGTTATGTTTAATTAAGTAAATTCTCCAAAAGACGTTGAATTTAATTATTGTATTCATCTTTATCATTTAAACAAATATCTTATTTAGTGTAATGTTTGAACTCAATAATGTGAGTTACAATCGCAAGGTGCGTACACCTAAACTAGTAACATAAAAGGATGGAAAAAATCATAATTTCAATCAAATGATATCTCTCCCAATAACAATGCCAATACTAAGGCTGGCTCCAATACTGACGCCGCCCATTCCAACCCATAGTAGTTCCACAAAGCGTCTAACAAAAGAAAAAACAATATCTGGTTGGGTCATGCCCCCAACCATAGCCAAAACCAATATCCATAAAATGACCAAAGTATGTAAATACATCCATGATGTGAAATGGAGCCTTTCAGAATAAGAAAGATCACCACTTCAATCCAATAGCTGATCCTGAATCCGATCACTAAGTAGGAGGAGTAGAATAGCCAGTTCCTGCATCGCATAGGGATTCAGCCTCCCAAAGTCGGTTTAGCGGGTGAACTATAGCAAGTATTCAGGATAAGGATAAAATAATTCCAACCTTTAAAACCAAGAAACAACCCAACCACACAAATCCATACACACACACATATATATATAAACTATATCGGGAAAGGGTATCGAGTTTAGCATGCATTTAAAACCATTAAACTGGGTATGTGTAACTTAACCATCCTAGTACTAACCACTGGCTATATGGGTCAAGTCTAACCCCTTGAACGGGCCCTGTGTGTATAGCTGCACAAATCGGAGATACCATAAGAGTAGGGGATTCCCAAGTACCCTTCGCTCTCAATTATACATATATACACGTGTAACTTTGGGGATTCCCATGTACCCCATATGGTCATCATGACCAATCCTCATGTCGGCAAACATGAGTTTCCAGTGTCTGTCCTTTGAAATCACACCTTAACGGTTAGCTATCACACCCAGCCATTATTGCCCAATTGAAACAATTACTACATAATCAAGAACACTAATTCATTTATTATTAACCAAGGCTATAAGTAGTGGTATCATCATACCGACTATAGCTTGTAACAAATATCCTTAGCCATCCTTTTTAAGAAGAAAAGATTTCCACGTACCTATAGATTACATTAATAAGTTGACATGGGGGAATCCCACGTGCCCCGCAAGTATAATTCATTACTTAGTTTGCTTGGGGGATTCCCTTGTTCCCCATAAGGCTTTTAATTAGACCAACCATAAACACCAAGACCGTACCATTTAACCATTCCAAACTATTTATACCATTTAGGGTTCCATTACCAACTTATACCATGCAATAGTTCCATTAATAGTCCAACAATATAGTAAAAGCATTCTCATAGGCATTTTATCAAACATATTGGGGGCATAGTGTTTCCAAAACTAAAGCCAAGTATCAATTAACCATCCCATGCTATCAATTGTCCAAACCACCATTAAAATATGTAATTTCATAATTAAAACATGGAAAAACCATACCAAGCATTTATAACCAAAACCCCCCAACATATATTTGAAAACCTAAAACCATACAACAATTATGGCATTAAAACAATTCATAAAACATGCCTTTAGTTGGAACTAACAATGAGGGAAGAGTAACTTGCCTTAGATTACGAAGAAGATGAAGAGAAACCACCCTTACAAGTCCCAATTTGATTCTATTGATGAAACTCTAGCCTTTCTTGACCCAAGAGACTTTGAGAGAGTTTCTAAGTGTTTAAGTGATTGAAAATAGATTAAATAAAGCCCCAAAAGGTGTTTTAAGTCTTGGGGTCTGAAGTAGTTATAAGGGGAAGTGTCCCGATTACCCCTAACTTATAATGTATAAAACACCCGCAGGTGGGTATGGTTCCACCATACCATCCGTATCTTAGGGTACGAGTGGTACCCTTACTCGTACCCTAGGCCTCACATTAGACCCCCATACTGGTCAACATACGACTATGGAAGCCAAACCATATCCAAGGGTACGACTAGTACCCTTAACCCGTACCCATAATAGAACCAAGAGGGTAGACACTATCTAATATATGAGTTGGACAATACGACTCGTACCTCATCTCACGACCCATGGTGAGATACTCGTACTTAGATACAAGTTAGTTTTCTAAGTTTCAGATAAATTGAAGAAAACCCCAACCATATATCCAATCACCAACCATATGACTCGCCAAGTCGTACCTATTCCAGAAACTCAACCACCTAATATTGGACAACGTACAATTGGGCCGTACTCCCCGTACCCTACTATACGACTAGTACCCCAACTCTTATTATGTCCAGAATCTAAAAAAAACCAAGGGAAATTTCTAAGGACCAAAACCCAGGGTGTTTCAGTCTCCTCACTAGAATCATTCATCCCCGAATGACGGACAAGGTAGTAAAGCGTGAGTTACACCCCAACATAACCATTCCAACCTTTAACTAAGTTAGAAAATGAAGATGCAAGAAAATCAACCTTCATTTAACCAAGTTAGAAAATAAAGATGTGATCAAGAATACATACTTTCGCACGATCATCCGAAGCAGAAAATAAATGTGAATACTTGGACTTTATGTCCTCTTCCACTTCTAACTTCCTCCACCTTGTGGTTTCTCCATAGAACCTTAATCAAAGCTACATACTTGGTCCACAACTGAAGAACCTGCTGAACCATGATCTCAATCGGTATCTCTTCATA
This sequence comes from Capsicum annuum, assembly GCF_002878395.1. NCBI lineage: Eukaryota > Viridiplantae > Streptophyta > Magnoliopsida > Solanales > Solanaceae > Capsicum > Capsicum annuum. Next base: position 27,954,030 of record NC_061114.1, read on the forward strand.
AGACATAGAATTTGAGATATCCAATCCTTCCAAAGGAACAATCGATGAGGGATCACCTATACACTTCCTCAATATAAAGACATGGAACACCAGATGAATAGAGCTCAAACTAGAAGGCAACTCTAATTCATATGCAATGTTAACGACCCTCTTCAAAATCACATAAGGACCAATATATCGGGGACTGAGCTTGCCCTTCTTCCCTAACCACATTGCTCTCTTAATAGGAGATACCTTTAGGAACACTCTATCCCTAACATCAAACTCCAAGTCCCTATATCTTACATTTGTACAAGGTTTTTGGCGACTTTGGGTAGCCTTAAGCCTATCTCAAATCAACTTTACCTTATCCATAGCCTAATAAACCAAGTCTAGACCAAACATGTCTGCCTCGCCAAGTTCAAACAATCCAATAGGAGATCTACACCTCCTACCAAATAATGCCTCAAAAAAGGCCATCCCAATACTAGAATGGTAGCTATTGTTGGAAGCAAACTCTACAAGAAATAGATGCTCAACCCAATTACCACCAAAATCAATCACATATGCATGAAACATATCTTCTAATGTCTAAATAGTCTTTTTTGCTTTCCCATCCATCAACGGGTGAAAAGAAGTACTCAGAGTAACCTTAGTCCCTAACTGCTTATAAAACGATCGCCAAAAGTGAGATAAAAACTATATACGACAATAAAATATAATCAAAATAGGAACCTAGTGCAGCTTTACAATCTCATAAAGATACTACCTCGCATAATCCTCAACTAAAAAGTTAGTTCTTAATGGTAAAAAGTGAGCTGACTTTGTCATCCTATCCACGATTACCCAAATTAAATCCAATTTATTTTGAGACCGAGGTAGACCGATAGCGAAATCCATGTTGATCACTTCCCATTTCCATTCAGGATATCCAATCTCTTGATACAACCCATCGAGCCTTATATGCTTAACCTTTACTTATTGGCACACCATATACTTGGATACAAAGTTAGCCACATCCCTCTTCATACTATTCAACTAATATATCTCCTTAAGTTCATGATGCATTTTCGTCGAACCGGTATGAAAACAAAGCACAATTCATGTGCCTCAACCAATATTCTTTCACATAAGCCATCGACATCAGGAACACATAACCACCCTTGGTATCGCAAGGTACCATCACCACTGATCTCAAATACCATTACCTTTTTCCCACTTACATCACCACCTTGATTTTTATTAAGATAGAATTTAGCATTTGCTTCTCCTTGATCTTTGCACCAATAAATGAACGAACCACTTCCTACACTATTATACTACCATTCTCGGAGTCCAAAAGATGAACACCAAGGTAAGCCAATCGGTGAATATCCTTCACCAACTGTAATACCCCACAAAATCCTAAGCTTAACTCAGTCTTTTAAAGCTGTTAAGAGGTGCTAGACTTAGAATTTTTTAGCTAAGTAATCAAACTTGGTGTCATTTTAGCCTTCATAAGTTGAAAACTCTATTTCATAGCCTCTATGACCTTAAAATGTCAATCTTTAGGTTAATTTATGATCAGGAATGTCAGTAGGTATTATCAGACGAGTTTTATATTTTTCGGACCTCATTTGAATCATGTTTAGGAATCCAAAATAGTGTATCGGCATGGCGCATCGTTCAATATTTTCCTTGACTTCCAGTGGCAATTTCCAGTGAACCAGCGTGGACTCAATATGATACATTAGTTATCACGTCGATGCCAATGACGCAGTGCATCTGTCTGTGCGTCGATGGTTTAATTTTTATTCATTAAAAAGTTGCATCTTTGGGAGTAATTGGGTCTTTTTCCCACGTCCCAAGAGGAAAAATATGCTCATTCTTTTTAGAATTTATCAAGAACAAGCCCTAGTTCATCATATTCAAGATCCAAGACTCAAGGTTTTCACCAATATTCTTTAAGAATTCGCCAACTAAGGTATGTGAAGTGTTCATCCAAGGGTTCCTTCAACCCTTGGAATCCAAGAAACTCTTTTAAACTTCAAGTAGTTGGAATTTATGATTTCCATGATTGAAATTAAAGTGTGTTAATGATTATTATTTGAATTAGATTTCTATTTCATGATTTATTATACGTTCCATATGGAATTGATTATTGTTTGTGTAGATTTATATGAATCCATGTTAAACCCCTTGAAATTGTGAAATTGAAAGTGAATCATGATGGTCACTTAGTAAGTGCATATATTATGATCACCAAGTGCTTGATGAATTATTCATGTGAACTAATAAGGGAAAGAAATCATGTCATGCTAGATTATATGCAAGTTATACCATGTAAGTGTTTGATAAAATATCTCTATAGATACATTATGAACAAGTGTGCATTTTTATGCTATGCAAGATCATGTGATGCTTTACTATTTATGCTATCGAGTCCTGAGGGTATTTAATACCCGACTATTTAGCTATTTACCTGTCTAGTGTCAGTTATAAAATAATCTTAGTTATGTTACAATCAGTAGTACTCTCAGTCAGTTACAAGACTCAAGAAAACCTAGTAGATTCAGTATCAGTCCAGTCCAGTTCAGACCTCGATAAATTTAGCCAGTTAATTGAATTCAATAGTATTCTATCAGTGAATAGAACTTAGTGAGCTCAGTTCAGTTAGGTATTATAATCAATAATAGTTCAGTCAAGCCTAGTATGAACTAGGAAATTAGTCAGTGTTTATTTAGATGGGAGAAGGATTCAGCACTAAGTTAACCCAGGGATGGGGGCATTCCTGTTAGCAGAGTGTTTGACCCTTAGTAGCGATCTCTACGTTACAGAACTATGTAGCCAGCATAGGTTGAGATATCTTCATGTCAGATATTATGAGGGTTGATACATCTCATTTGAGTTTTCCTGGCAGCGAGGGTTGACGAATGAGATTTTTCTCAGAGAGGGTTAACTCATAGTTGTCTTTACTCGTGGCACGATATTGATACCCTTCTAATTGGGGTTACAGGTTGGACCCCAATCTATTCAGAAAGGGGCATGTTTGTTAGATGATTACCTCCTACAGTCTCAGTTTCAGATTCAGTCTCAGTACAGAACTCAATTCAATTCTACAGATTCAGGACTGTTAGACATAGTCACTCAGCTCAGTACAAAAATCAGTATAGTTCTACAAAATTAGCACTGTCAGATACATTCATTTAGTTATAAGTAATTCAGTATCAGTATACTCGGATATCAGTTAATTAGTATTCAGACTCAGTATTCAGTGTTATTACTATCTCAGTTATAGTTTACTTATTTATGCATGTACTCTCATTCAGTTATACTCATGCCATTCAGTCAGTATTGTTTATGCATATGAACCCATGTATTTCAACCTACCTCACTTAGTATACCAGTACATTCAAAGTACTCACACATACTTTTCTTTTTTATTATAATATTTTATATCATAGGTTCAGACTCACGAGGTCCCGAGCACCCTTAGCAGTTTAGATTTTTAGCAGTTAGAGTTAGTAGTGAGTCCTCATAGTTCTAGGTCATTATTGTTTTCTTTAGTATTTCAGTTTAGCAGTATATCTTCTATAGTTGGAGTTAGTTGGGGGCTTGTCCCATCAACTCCATGATTTAGAAAGTAGAGGCTTTTTAGACTAGAGTATTTTCAGACAGATATTTCAGTTTTGGTATTGTTATACCATATTTAATTTTATTTTACTATTGAACCTCATGGTGAGTTTTTGCCTAATTTCTACATATTTGTAGTAATCTTACTCAGTTATTACAGCAGGTGTAGTTCATGGGATAGCTTATGGTCCTTTGGGATTATGAGTATCGTGTAGCATCCGGGGTACAGACTCGGGGTGTTACAAACTTGGGATCAAAGCCTAAGGTTCAATAGAGTCCGAGGAAGTTTGAAAGCCACATCTAGTAGATTCTTGTGCATGGGTGTGTAACGCGCCGCACTTATGGACAAGAGGCTAAAAGATGCTTTAGGAAAAGTATCCCTTCTTTCAGTATTCATGTCGTGCGAGTGAGTATGAGATCAAGTTAAACTCTCAGTCTAATTTATCTCTTCCTTATGCTTCCAGAATATGTCTTCCAGAGAAGCTAATGAAAAAAGTAATGAAAACTAGTCATCCCCTCCACATGTTCAGGCAGATCCCCTGAATGAGCATGTTTCTCACGCTGAGTTTAGAGTTGCTTTCACAGCCTTAGCTTATTCAATAGTTCCTCAAAACAATCAGCTGGATGTTACCTATCTAGGCTTATGGCTCATGTTCTACAGAGTAAGGAGAATAGGCATAGGAAAAAGGGGAGAAAGAATAAGAGGGTCAGAACGTCTAGGCTAAAGAGTGGCCAAACCAATCCCTTGTCTGAAATGTGGCAAAAAAACACCAGGGTATCTGCAGAGCTGGCTGTGATGTATGTTTTGGGTGTGGAAATCCAGGTCACAGAGTTAGAGATTGACCCCAGTCAGGTTCCCAGGGTTAGCAAAATCGTTCCTTAGCTCAGTTAGGTCATTCGAATGAGTAGGGTAATACTTTCAGTACCACCAGTGGGCAACGCTCAAATAGGCTTTATGCACTTCAGTCCTGACAAGATCAGGAAACTTCTCCTGATGTGGTCACTGGTGCGTTACAAGTTTATCATTTGGATATTTATTCTTTGCTAGACCTAGGAGCTTCTTTGTCTTTTGTAATTCCTGATATAGTTGTTGACTTTGGATTTAGTCCCAAAATTTTAGCAGAGCCTTTCTCAGTCTCTACCCCAGTGGGTAAATCTATCATAGCCTGGCGGGTATACAGGAATGTTTGGTTATGGTATCTCAGAAAGTCATTTCAGTTGACTTAGTTGAATTAGAGATAACCAATTTTGATGTCATTCTCGACATGGATTGGCTTTATTCCTGCTATACCTCAGTCGACTGTAGAAATAGAATTGTCTAGTTTCAGTTCCCGAATAAGCCCATCCTAGAGTGGAGGGGTAATCTTAAGCACTTAGGGATTATCTTATTTTCTACTTTAGGGCAAGGAAAATAATATCTAAGAGATGTGTCTACCATCTCATTCGAGTCCAGGACTCTAGATCAGAAACCCCTACTCTTGAGTCAATAGCAGTAGTATGTGAATTCTCAAATGTGTTTTCCGAAGATCTTTTCTTTGTTTCTCCCAAAAGGGAAATTGACTTCGAAATAGACCTTCTTCCAGATACTCAACCCATATCTATTCCGCCATATAGAATGGCTTTAGCAGAACTCAAAGAATTAAAAGATTAGTTAAAGGATCTCCTGGATAAGGGATTCATCAGACCTAGTGTGTCCCTGTGGGGTGAACCAGTTCTATTGTGCGTAAGAAAGTCGGTTCTCTCAGAATGTGTATAGACTACCGTCAGCTAAATAAAGTCACAGTCAAAAAACAAGTATCCACTTCCCAAAATCGATGACTTATTTGACCAACTTTAGAGTGCCAGTTACTTCTCTAAGATAGAGCTCAAATTAGGCTATCATCAGCTCAGAGTCAGGGAATGGGACATTCTGAAAACAGCTTTCAGAACTTGGTATGGTCACTTCAGATTCTTAGTCATGTCATTTGGTCTTACTAATGCCCTAGAAGCTTTCGTGGAATTGATGAACCATATGTTCAAGCAGTACTTGGACATGTTCATCATAGTCTTCATAGATGATATTCTTGTCTATTCCTATAGCGAGAATGATCATGCAGACCATCTCAGAATCGTATTCCAGGATCTTAAAACCCATTAGTTATCATGATATCTATTCATATCAGCTTTATGATCATAGCCCACAGCTCTATGATCATAGCCCATACTCGTGCACGTTAGCAATCATGCACACTTACAGTTCCTAGTATTATGAGTTCCAGTTTACTCAGTGTTATGAATCATGTTCCATGAATACAGAAACTCCAGACTCAGGTCATACAACTCAAGACTCAGGTACCCATGTCATGCTTACAATATGCTCAGTCCCCATGACCCATGCTACACTCTTAGTGATCGGCTTAATTTAGATTTCTTCATGCTTATCCTCATTTTAGATCTTTTGATAAGTCCATGGTGTTGAATTCTATTCCTCAAACCTCAGTTAAGTGTTGAGTTTGGTATAGTATTCATGCATATATCAGGTCCTCATATTTTAACCCTTTAGTGGACTCTCCTTACAAAATGATGTAGTGATGAGCAGTTGCTTAGAAGGGAGAGAGCAAATGTTTGATGCTAAGAAAAGATTATTGCATGCTAGTTTTACATGAGGCAGTAGTTATGAAGATAGGCTTGAATTCCATGTTGATGTGTAAGTGGGTAAATACATTTTGGAGATTTGAGTAGGCTTGAACATAGTGGGAGAATTCTATCCAGATCAGACCTCAATAGGTAGAGTTATCAGAACCCAGTATTCAGTTCCAGTATAGTCTTAGTTGGAGTCTTAGTTACAGTCTCAGTCCCAGTTCGAGTCTAGTAATCAGATCAGTAACTCAGTTCTGTTTTAGATTTGCTTGACCATAGCATATTGTAATCATTTATTCAGTTATCGATATTTCAGTATCTCCATTTACAGACTATTCTAGAGTTATGTTGTACGCTCGGTCTTGCCTTCTCAAATCATACAGTTTTCACGAATTTATGCTCAGTTGTCTCATATTACCCAGTCAGTCCTTACCTCGTATGCATGATACTCTACAGTTCTAGTCCAGTTATTCAGACTAATACAGTTCAATATTACATGACCAAGTATTCAACTATCAGCCATTCAGATAATTGGATAAGTTAGTAAGTTTATGCACTCGTGCTCAATACCCATGTGGATATTTTCAGTAGTCTCAGGTGATGTGCTGTACTAAGGTGGAGACTACAGTTGAGAGAGTATTTAAGGGATAAGTCTAAGCTTGAAAATTTGTAATCGCAGTACATAAGGCTTAGTCACTTTATCTTAGATGATGTTTCGTAGGCCCTGACTCATATTACAAAATTTTAGCCAGGATGTGATTTTCTTATTCAGATGTTTTATTCAGCCATGCCAAAACTCCTTTCTCCCTAAAGCCATTAGAACTCTATATAAAGAGTGTCAAAGAAAGGCTCTAGTCGAATATAAGTTGTCAGCATAAGTTAGTTCTCAAAACCAGCAATTCAGTTTAGCAGTTAGGCAGACAATGTTTGCATGGTTGGGTTTCCCATCCTTCCATCTAGTCACACTATCCGAAGTCTTATGAATGTAACTATTCCAAGATCGAGCAACCATAAGGTTGCTTGTTCAGCTCAGTTAAGGTGTAATGCTTCGAATTCAGAACCCTGATATGCAGTCACGATTCTATTCATAGGTGCCCCATGCATCATCTTAGTTTTTCCTCAGTATCTCAGCCAAGTCAGTATTCTTCAGGGGACATAATGTCCCAAGAGGGAGATTCACTATAATCCCCGAACTATCATGACCTAAACCTTCCATCTTCTCTTCACGTAATGAATCCAGTTTGGAGTGGTGGGTACTCATAGGTGGAACCTCAAGTTCCAATCTCATCCATAAGCCATGTATTCAGGGGCTCAGTTTTGTTCATGATATTCAGTTCTTGTATCACGTTTCGGGCTCAGTTATGTTCTCATGTTCCCGTTCATGCATATTCAGTAAATGATCTCGAGTTAGAGATCGGTGATTTTATATTCTTAAAAATCTTTCCTATGAAAGGAGTGAATAGGTTTGGAAAGAAGGGAAAACTCATTCCCTGATATGTCAGTCCTTACCGAATTCTCAGCCATTTCGGAAAGATAGCTTATGAGCTTGAGTTGCCTTCAGACTTAGCTCCAGTCCATACAGTATTCCATGTCTCCTTGCTTAAGAAATGCATAGATGACCCAGCAATCTAGTCCCTATAAGGGGCATACATATTAAGAACAGCCTCTCTTATAAAGAGATTCCAGTCAAAATCCTTGATTATCAGATTTGCAGACTGAGAAACGAAGAAGTCCCTCAAGTCAAAGTTCTTTAGCAGAATCAGTCTGTTGAAGGAGGTACTTGGAAAGCAGAAGCAGACAGGCGAACCAAGTATCCTCACCTCTTCTCCACAAACTCAGACTCAACCCAAGGTAACATTTTTTCTTTGAATTTACTCAGTCTCATATTCAGAAATAGCTACCAACTTGGTATGAATTAACGTTGGATACTCAGTCATGCATTCACGAATCAGTTCAGTTATGTATTTATGCATCAGATATGCATGTCCGATATATAAAATAATCATATCAGTAATCCCAGTCATGCATTCATGAATCATGTTCAGCAATGTACTCATGCATCAGATATGCATGTTCAGTATGATAATTTAGTATATCAGTAATTTTAGCCATAAAATCATGCTTTAGTTGGGCATGTCCAGTGTGTAAATCTAGTCTATCAGTATACTCAGTTTAAACAGTCTCATTCGAGGATAAATTTTCCCAAGGGGGAGATATTGTGAGACCCCACAAAATCCTAAGTTTAACTCAGTCCTTTAAAGTTTGTTAAGGGATCCTAGACTTAGAAAATTTTAGCTAAGTAATCAGACTTGGTGGCATTTTAGCCTTTCTTAGTTGGTAACTCTATTTCATAACCTCTATGACCTTAAAATTTCAATATTTAGGTTAATTCATGATCAAGAATGTCAGCAGGTGTTTCTGGATGAGTTTTGTATTTTTTGGACCTCATTTGGACCATGTTTGGGAATCCAAAATAGTGTATCGACGCAATCTTGATGCGACGCATCGATCAATATTTTCCTTGGCTCCCAGTGGCAATTTCCAATGAACCGATGTGGACTCAACATGGTGCGTTGGCTATTGTGTCGATGCCAAAGATGCGGCGCGTCGGTCTGTGCATCGATGGTTTAATTTTTAGTCAATAAAAAGTCGCATCTTTGGGGGTAATTGGATCTTTTTCCCACGTCCTTCAGCCCCCAAAACATATCATTAAGCCATCCAAGAGGCAAAATATACTCGTTCTCTTTAGAATTTATCAAGAACAACCCCTAGTTCATCACATTCAAGATCCAAGACTCAAGGTTTCCACCATTATTCTTCAAAAATTCTCCAACTAAGGTATGCGAAGTGTTCATGATTATTCTTTGGATTAGATTTCTATTTCATGATTTATTATATGTTCCATATGGAATTGACTATTGTGTATGTAGATTTGTATGAATCCATGTTAAACCCCTTGAAATTGTGAAATTGGAAGTGAATCATGATGCTCACTTATTAAGTGCATATATTATGATCACCAAGTACTTGATGAATTATTCATGTGAACTAATAAGGGAAAGAAATCATGTCATGCAGCTTATGTGCAAGTTATACCATGCAAGTGTTTGATAAAATGTCTCTATAGATACATTATGAACAAGTGTGCATTTTTATGCTATGCAAGATCATGTGATGCTTTACTCTTCATGCTATCGAGTCCTGGGGGTATTTAATACCTAACAATTTAGCTGTTTACCTAGAGCCAGTGTCAGTTACAGAATAATCTTAGTCATGTCATAATCAGTTGTACTCTCATTCAGTTACAAGACTCAAGAAAACCCAGTAGACTCAGTATCAGTCCAGTCCAGTTCAGTATTAAGTTCAAATTTTAGTTAATTCAATCAGTTAACAAAATTTAGTAGTATTTTGTCAGTCAACGAAACTCAGTGAACTCAGTTCAGTTTAGTTAGACAGTTTAATCAGTAACAGTTCAGTCAATCCTAGAATGAACTAGGAAATCAGTCAGTGTCTATTCAGATAGGAGTAGGATTCAGCACCGAGTTAACCCAGGGATAAGGGCATTCCTGTCAGCAGAGGGTTTGACCCTTAGTAGCAATCCCTGCATTGCAGAACTACGTAGCCAACATAGGTTGAGATATCTTCTTGCCAGATATTATGAGGGTTGATATATCTCATTCGAGTTTTCCTGCCAGCGAGGGTTGATTAAAGAGCTTCCTGTCAGAGAGGGTTAACTCACAGTTACCTTTACCCATGGCACGGTACTGACACCCTTCCAACTAGGGTTACAGGTCGGACCACAATCTATTCAGAAAGGGGCATATCGGTTAGATGATTACATTATACAGTTTCTGTTTTAGATTTAGTCTCGGTACAAAACTCAGTTAAGTTCTACAGATTTAAGACTGTCAGACACAAGTACTCAGCTTAGTACATAACTCAGTATAGTTCCACAGAATCAGGATTGTCAGATACAGTCATTCAGCTATCAGTAATTCAGTATCAGCATATGAGGATATCAGTTAATCAGTATTCAAACTCAGTCCTCAGTGTTATCACGATCTCAGGTTACAGTTTACTTATTTAGGCATGTACTCTTAATCAGTTATATTTATGCCATTCAGTCAGTATTGTTCATGCATATGAACCCATGAATTTCAGCCTACCTCACTTAGCATACCAGTATATTCAAAGTACTGCACATACTTTTCTTTTGTGCTATGATGTCTTATATCATAGGTTCAAACTCACGGGCTCCCGAGCACCCTTCGCAGTTTAGATTTTCAGTAGTCAGAGTTAGTGATGAGTCCTCATAGTTTGAGAACATGATTATTTTCTTCACTATTTCAGTTTAGTAGTACAACTTCAGCAGTTGGAGTTAGTTGAGGGCTTGTCTCATCAATTCCATGATATAGATAGTTGAGCCTTTTCAGACTAGAGTATCTTCAGATACATGTTTTAATTTCAGTATTGTTATACCGTATTCAGTTTTATTTCAGCATTGAACCTTATGGAGAGTTTTTTCCTAATTTTTGCATATTTGCAGTATTATTACTCAATTATTATAGCAGGTACCAGTCATAGATTAGCTTGTGGTCCTTCGAGATCATGAGCACCGTGGAGCCTCCGGGGTATAGACTGGGGCATTACACTAAGCCTCCGGGGTATAGACTGGGGCATTACACTAACTCTCACTTCTCTTTCTCCATATATGCCAAAATCTCCATAGACAACCTGCTAAGAGCATCAACAACCATGATAGCTTTACCTGAGTGGTAGTGAAAACTCATATCATAGTCCTTGAGAAGCTCAAGCCATCTCCTCTTCATGAGATTAAGATCATTTTGAGTGAACACATATTGTATCCTCTTTTGATCCTAGAAGATATCCAAATACACTCCATACAAATAGTGTTGCTAGATCTTCAATGCAAATACCACAACTAAATGCTCTAAATCATGAGTAGGATAATTCCTCTCATGCACCTTCAATTGCCTGGAAGCATAGGCTATCACCTTACCATGTTGTATCAAAACACAACCAAGTCCTACCTCGGACGCATCGCAGTAAACTACAAACCCCTCATTGCCCTCAGGCAAAGTCAAAATCGGAGCCAAAGTTAGGTTATCCTTCAGCTTTTTGAAATTTCCATCACAATAATCAGACCATAGAAATTTTACTTTCTTTTGAGTCAACCTAGTCAAAGGGGCAGCTATAGAAGAAAAGATCTCCACAAACCTCCCATAATACGCAACCAAACCAAAGAATCTCCAAATATCGGTGGGAGTTGTGGGTCTAGGTCACTTCTTAACCATCGCCACTTTTGTGGATCCACCATGATCCCCTCACTAGAAATAATATGGCCTAGAAAAGTGACATCATTCAACCAGAACTCACATTTTGAGAACTTAGCATACAACTGTTGTTCCCTCAAGGTCTGTAACACCACACAGAGGTGATTGGCATAATCCACCTCACTCATAGAATACACCAGGATGTCATCTATAAACACAATGACAAACAAATCTAGAAATTTAAGGAAAACCCTACTCATCAAATTCATAAATGCTGCCGGAGCATTGGTCAACCTAAATGACTTCACTAAGAACTCACAGTGCCCATACCGAGTATGAAAAGCTATCGTAGGGATATCCACCTCCCTAATCTTAAGATGATGATACCCAGAGCAAAGATCTATACTAGAGAAAAACTTAGCACCTTGCAATTGATCAAACAAGTCATCTATCCTTGGAAGGGGATATTTGTTCTTGACCGTTACCTTATTCAGTTGCTATAATCAATGCACATCCGAAGGGAACCATCCATCTTATACATACATAACACCGGTGCACCACAGGAGGATACACTAGGATGGATGAAACCTTTTTTCAAGAGATCCTTAAGTTGCTCTTTGAGTTCCTTCAACTTAGTCAAAGCCATTCTATAAGGAGGAATAGATATTGGACGAGTGTTCGGAACCAAATCAATCTCCCTATCCAGAGGAACACCAGGAAGATCATTTAGAAAGACCTCTATAAATTCATTCAACACTGAAACCGAATGCAAATAAGGACCTACCGAGTTAGAGTCTTTAACCTTGTCCAAATGATAGAGACACCCTTTAGAGATTAACCCATAAGCTCTAAGATATTAAATAAACCTCCCCTTAGGAGCTAGGGAACCACCCTTCCACTCAATAACTAGTTCACTAGGAAGCTTAAAGACAACCCTATGAGTTCGACAATCTAAGAATGCGTAGCATGAGTATAGCCAATCCATCCCCAGAATAATATCAAAATTTACCAAATCTAATTAGAACAAATCCACCAAAGTTTTCTTACTACCAACAGATACCCCATACCCCTATAGACTATTTTAAAAACTACTGAGTCACCTACCGGGGTAGAAAAAGATGATCCAAAATAAACTTGGGATGAAAACCAAAATATACAACCACATATGGGGTCACATAAGAAAGAGTATACCCCAGATCAAGCAAACAATACACATCATGAGAAAAGAGTTTCAACGTACCAGTCATAACATCAGGCGATGCCTCAGACTCTTGTTTGGTAGCAAGATCATATAATCTATTCCAGCTTGTGTCGATACCAAAAATAGAAACAGATGAAAAAACGACACCCTTTGGTGCAGGAGCAGACGAAGAGGCAATAGAAACCTTATTCACTCCTAAAGCAACCTTACCAATCAGATAATTTCTAAGCATCTGGCCCGGCTGACCACATTTGAAACACCTGTCCTTCTCGTAATCATAGAATACCTGATGTCACCGACTATAAAATTGGTAAGGAGGGCACGATGAAGTCGATTGTGCCCCATTTTCTAAAGATTGGACACCCTGTTCCCTGAAGTTATTGCCACCATGCTGACACCTATCACCCAACTCCTTCAGGTAAGGAGCATTACCTTTGAAAAAGGAACCAGAACTCCCCCACTTATTCTTTGGCCATTTACCACCATCCCGACCACTTTGCTATTGACCACCACCTTGATAAAAGAACTTGAACCTTTTACCCTGCTATTTCCCTATCTTAGCCTATTTTTTCCTTTTCTCCTCCACCTGTGCATATGAATAATCAGCCTAGATATATCCATGTCTTTGATCAACAATGCAGTCTTGCTTTCAAGGATAAACTCATGAGACAGTCCTAAGACAAACTTTCTCATCCTGGCCCTTATATTAGCCACCATTTCCAGAGCATACCAAGGCAACTGGTGAAACATCAAGGCATACTCCTTGACTTACATCTTTCCCTATTTCAAATTAACAAATTCCTTCGCTTTCACTTTTCTCAGCTCTTCAGGAAAGAAGCGGTCTAAAAATGCATTGGAGAAAGTCTTCCACAAAGATGACTCCTCAACATCACCCCTTGCCTTATCCCATTCCTCGTACCATTGGTATGCTATATCCTTGAGCTAATAAGCTGTAAACTCCACCCCTTCCACATTTGTGGGATGTATAATCCTGAATATCTTTTCTATCTTATCTAGAAAACCCTGAGGATCCTCTTCTACCTTAACACCAATAAAGGTTGGAGGACTCAAATTTATGATTTGGATAACCCTTATATCCACAGAAGATGGAATACCAGATGTACCATGCTCATCCTAAGAATCTACTAACTGAGCAATCATATGAATAGACTAAAAATTATGCATTCATTATGTCATCCTAAGGATGACTAGAAGGAACAGTAGAACTCCAGAATAATCAGGGCCTGGACCTCTAGAATAAGTATAGATCCCCTGAGTAGGACGTGTCCCATCAATATTATCCCCAGTTGGTACAGAAGAGTTTTTGTGAGCTTCAGATCATAGAGGCATGATTTGAAAGGCGAATAAATAGGAATTAGAAAGAACCTTAGACCTTGCAGCTTGAAACAAAACACAAGAAAGATAAACATTCCTAAATGCCTTGTATCCTCTCCCTTATGAGTGTAGGGCACTACACACCCATAAAAGAGACTCAACTCGACACGGATTTGTGGACTCCTAATTGACCATGAGCCTAAAGCTCTGATACCAACTTGACATAACTCGAATTAGTTCCTTGTCATAATGGGCATCCTAAGTCCAACCAAGATTGGGGACCACCCCCGTTACCTAACCCAATCTCCAAATATGCATACCTTGAGTCAGATGAATTTTGAATGAATAACATGATAGCATTGATTTAAATTCTAGAATCTAGGATAGGTCTATAATCGTGACTAACCAAACAAGTCCAGCCATCTAATACTAACCAACAACCATAATCAAACCAATAAAAATTGAGTTCCAATCTATAACATAGAATAAAACGATGGAACAAAAATAAATTATTTCAAATGGTATCAGCCTCAATACCAATACTAAGGCTGACACCAATACTGCCACCACCTATTCCTACCTTTAGTAGTTCCACAAAGCTTCTAACTAAAGGAAAAACAATATCTGATTGGGACATGACCCCAACCATAACCAAAACCAATATCCATAAATGACCAAAGTATGCAAAGACATCCATGATATGAAATAAAGCCTTTTGTAATAAGGAAGATTACCATTTTAATCTAATAGTTAATATTGAATCCGATCACTAAGCAGGGTGAGTAGAATGGTTGGTTCCTGCATTATGCGGAGATATAGCTGCCCGAAGATGGGTTAGTAGGTGAACGCTAGAAAATACTCAGGATAAGAATAAAATAATGCAAACCTTTAAAATCAAGCAACAACAACCACACGCACACAAATCCATATATATATATATACATACATATATAAAATATACGTGGAAAGGGAACTGGGTTTAGCATGCATTTAAAACCATTAACGTGGGTATATGTAGCTTAACCGTCCTAGTACCATCCATAGGCTATATGGGTCTAGTGTAACCCCCTGAATGGGCCCCGATACGTGTAGCTGCAAAAACCGGAGATACCATAGGAGTAGGAGATTCCCAAGTACCCTTTGCTCTCCATGATACATATATACAAGTGTAATACATATATACAAGTGTAACTTAGGGGAATTTCTATGTACCCCATATGGTCATCATGACCAATCCTTATGTCAGCAAACATGAGTTTTCAGTATCCGTCCATTGGACTCATACCTTCACGGTTAGCTATCATACCCCGCCATTATTGCCCAATTAAAACTATTACCACATAACCAAGACCACCAATCCATTTATTATTAACCAAGGCTATAAGTAGTGGTATCGTCATGCCAGCTATAACTTGGAAGCAATGTCCTTAGCCATCCTTTTTAAGAAGAAGGGATTCCCATGTACCCATAGATTAAATTAATAAGTTGACTTGGAGGAATCCCATATTCCTCACAAATATAATTCATTACTTAGTTTGCTTGGGGGATTCTTTTGTTCACCATAAGGCTTTTAATTCGACCAACCATAACAACTAAGACCTTACCATTTAACCATTCGAAACTATTTATACAATTTAGGGTTCCATTACCAAGTTATACCATGCAATAGTTCCATTAATAGTCCAAAAATATAGTAAAAACATTCTCATAAGCATTTTTTCAAACACATTTGGGTAATATTGTTTCCAAAACTAAAACCAAATACTAATTAACCATTCCCATACAACCAATTGTCCAAACAACCATTAAAATATGCAATTTCATAATTGAAACATGGGAAAATAATAATCAAGCATTTATAACCAAAAAAACCCCAACATATATTTGAAAACCCAAAAGCATACAAAAATTATGCCATGAAAATAATTCATAAAACATGCTTTTAGTTGGAACTAACAATAAGGAAGGTGTAACTTGCCCTAGATTGCGAAGAAGATGAATAGAAACTGATGAAACCTTGGACTTACTTAACCCAAGACCCTTTGAGAGAATTTGAGAAAGTTTCTTTATGTTTAAGTGATTGAAAATAGGTTAATGAAGCCCCAAAAGGAGTTTTAAGTCATGAGATCCCAAGGATTTATAAGGAAAAATTTCCAGGTTACCCCCAACGTATACTGTATAAAACCCCCGTAGGTGTGTATGGTTCCACCATACATTCGTACCCTAAGGTACTAGTGGTACACTTAATCGTACCCTAGGCCTCACCTTAGAGTCCCACACTAGTTAACATACGACTATGCAAGCGAAACCGTATCCATGGATATGACTAGTACCCTTAACCCATACCCATAACAGAACCAAAAGGGGTAGACACTGTCCAGCATACGAGTTGGACAATACGACTCGTACCCTATCTCATGACCCATGGTGAGCCACTCGTACTCTGATCTAGTTTACTTTACTAAGTTTCAGATTAAGTGAAGAAAAACCAACCATATGACCCATCACCAATCATACGACTCGTACTAACCCAAGTAGTGTGCATTCAAGAAACTCAACCACCCAACACCACCTAATATTGGAAAATATACGACTGGACCATACTACTCTTACCCTACCATACAAATAGTACCCCAACTTGTATGGTGTCCAAAAGCTAACAAAACCCGGGGAAAATTTCTAAGAACCAAAACCCAGGGTGTTTCATATTCCATTCATCGGGGTGCTACTAAGATATATCATAACTTATTGGAAATTTATTGGTGGAATGATATCAAGAGGGACATAACCGAGTTTGTAGCCAAGTGTCCTAATTGCTAATAAGTTGAAGTTGAACACTAGAGGCCAAGTGGTACGTTGCAAGAGATTAGTCTACCTACTTGAAAGTGGGAAATAGTAAATATGGATTTCATCACAAGGTTGCCTCGCACAAGATGTCAGGATGATTTAATTTGGGTTATAGTTGATCGAATAACTAAATCAACCCATTTCTTACCTATAAAGACCTTAGATACCAAAGAGGATTATGCTAGAATATATATATCTGTGAGTTAGTAAGACTTCATGGGATACCTTTATCCATCATTTCAGATAGAGGCATGCAAGTCACCTCATAGTTTTGGCAGTCTATTCAGAAAGGCCTTGGTACAAAGGTTAAGCTTAGCACTGTTTTTCATCCACAGACCGATGGTCAAGCTGAACGCAAAATTTAGACATTAGAAGATATGCTGAGGGTATGCATTTTAGAATTTAAGAGAAGTTGGGATGACCACCTACCTTTGATTGAGTTCTCTTATAATAATAGTTACCTTGCTAGCGTTCATATGGCACTACAAGAAAAATGCTTATTCCCTGGGGATTTTCATAGGCATAATGTGGTAAAATCCCCAAGTAATTTGATTACTTGTGAATTTTATTACCAATTAGAATCCAAAGGAAATACCTTCGTAGGTAATTATTACCTACGGATTTATAAAATCCCTAAGTAATTCAGCTGCAAAAATAAATCTGCAGGTAATTATTACCTGTGGATTTTTAAAATCCCTAGGTAATTTATTTGTAAAAATAAATCCCCAGGTACGTTATTTGCAGATTTATTTACGATTAACTATCAAAATTTTGTATAAATTAGTAAAATTTCATAAAAAGAATTTTACTTGCGGATTTTCATGAGAAAATTCATAAATTATTCTCCATGAAGATTCCCAAGTAAATCCGAAGAAAATTTAGAGGTGAAAATTCCTAATTAACAAAAGAAAATTTCTTGCGGATATTTATGAAACTATTTTGCAAGAAAATTTGTATGAAATGCCCCAAGTAAATCCACAAGAACCTCAAAAAAAATCATGAATATTTAGCATGTGCTTCCCCATGGAAATTCCCAAGTAATAATTCACACGTAAATTACTAAAAATATTTTACAATTAGTCAAAAATCTATTCAAATCATCCAATAATTCTCAAAAAAATATCATTCAATACAAGTCTAATGTAAACCATTACAGCTAGCAAAAAAAATAATTCGTAATATCCACATCAATAATGTATGATTCTTAAATGGTCCAAAATAAAATATTTCAAACTTGAATCCTCAATAAAACTATCAACCATCAGGGTCAGAATCACTTTCATCCTCATAAGCTTGGTTGTCTTCTTGAGATGAGCGTTCATCATTTGAAGATGATTTGTTGTATACATGCTTCATCAACAAGTCCAATTCCTTTCTCATCCTCCTTCCACAATTGAAGCACTTTGAGCTGTTAATACTTCTTGTTTCTTTCTTTCAAACTCATTCTGCATAAGAATATGTTAATTCAGGCCATAAAAAGTGCTAAAAATACATTATTAGCATAAATTATATGACATTATAGTATCAAATAAAATCTTAACAATCAATAAATATAAACATGTATATATTAGCATAGAAAGCATCATAAACTCAAAGTTGATTTTTTAGATTATTGTGACTATTGTTATGATTTATCCTATTAAGATAACAGAGGATGAAATTAGAAGAACAAGAGAACAAGAGGAAAGGTTCAAGTGGTGCCATGTATTTAACACTTAATGTAACTACACTTAACTATTTGCAAGTCACTAGTACACATTTCAAGAGACAGGTTGTTTCCAATTGACCCTTGGTTCAAGAAAAATAGTTTGAAGTTGTCCAATTTCAAGAAAAATATTAGTAAAAATTGATTTAATATTGATCGTTAATCAAATATGATGAACGATTGAGATTAGAATTGAGGAGAAGAGTCAAATTGGGATGAGATATTGGGTTAAAAAGATTGAATTGAGAATTTTGATTGAGTCAAATTAAACTCAATTGACACAAATTGAGTACAAATTGGCTAGAATTTAAATAAATTAGGAAAATTAAATTGAATTAGGTTGATATTTAATAAATATAGTAACTATATAAAATTAATATTAAAAATAAATATAATAATAATAATAAATAAATATTGATCGACGACTGAGAAATAAAGATTAAGAATTTGGTTAAAAAATTGAATGAAACTTGAAATTGAGTTCAATTGGACACAATTTGGGCTATGATTGTAATAAATTGGATAAATCAGGCTAAAATTGTTACAAATTGGCAAAATCAGACTAGAAAATAAATAAATTAAAAAAGTAAATTGACTAAGGTTGCGGATTCATACAATAATAATAATAGTAGTAAAATAAATAATATAATTATTCTCAGATTAGTTATGAATAAATTGTGTAACTAAAAATACGACACATAATATATTACTTTAAAACCAACGATAATAATAATATATATATTTTATTATATATATAAATTTTATATTCATATATATATATATATATATGTATTTATTTATTTTAAATATTCAGTATAAGTAAAATATATATATTATTGTTATCGTTGGTTTTAAAGTAACATATAATGTTTTCCCATTATTTCATTTCATTTCATCCATGTTGAGTTATTTATATTTGAAAATGAAAAATAGGTTTGAGAAAAAATAATTTTTTCTAAAAAAAAATCACAAATTTTAAATGCTCGGTCATGAAAAAGAAAGACTCAGTACTTTAATCTTCAAAAGTAAAATAAAAGATTGAAATAACTGAACTAAATTTATAGAAATCGAATCGAATCTAATTTATTTTGGTTTGACTACGGTTGTCATTTTCGTCAATCTAAAAATTGAAAAGACGAACCGATATTAAACAAGAAAATCGAACAAACACAATGCCCACCCCTAATCTCATCATATATATAATTCTGAAACTACCTAATACTTTCAACTCAATGTAAAGTAAATTAATTTTTTATTTTATTTCATATTTATTATACCTTATACCTCACACCAAACAACTCCTAAAAGTACATTATATTGATATATAATATTTTCATGTGGAGTATGATGTCTAGCAATTATATTTAAATTAACCAATAGAAAAACATGCTCTGTTTGAGCCCTGAGTCATTCTTCGCCCTATTTTAGGCCAACAAAATTTTACCTCTTTAATTTTTTAGTGATAAAATAACGAGTCAAGCTAAGGTTTATTCGGCTCCAATACATCTATGATACCATCTATGTCAACAAACTAATTTTAATTTCTTAAGCATCTTTTACTTGATTATACGTGTCCACCGATTTAATGTCTAATTTCTTTTTATTTTATGTTTTTTATTCTTCAAGTTTATCCTTTTCCTATTTAAATTTTTCAAGTCACAAAAATCCTACGTAAATCCCCAAGAAATAGTTTCAACTAAATTTATAGCAACATAATCCCCTAATAATTTTCCAAGTAATAATTTTGTAGGTAAATCCTCAAGAAATAATTTCAGCTAAATTTATAGCAACACAATCCCCCAATAATTTCTCAAGTAATAATTTCGCAGGTAAATCCCCAAGAATAAATCCCTAGCAAAATTCGCAGAACAAAATTCCCAAATAATTTTCCAGGTAATAAAATCCATTACATAAATTTCTACCAAAATATCTCTACGTAAATTCGTAGGATAAATTACCTGGTGCTTACGACCCTAAAGGACCATAAGCTAACCCATGACTGATATATGCTATGAGCACTAAATAGTAATACTGAAATAAATGCGGAATTAGGCTGAATTACCTTAAGGTTCAAAATCTAAATACTGATATATAATAACATCTGGTAAAAACATCTGAAAACTAAACACTGTCTGAACTAGTCTAGTCTGAAAGCCTCTAACTGAACTATCTGAATATGGAGTTGATGGGATAAGCTCCCAACTAACTCTAACTACTGATAAACTGAAATATTGAAATAAAACCACATCTTCGGTAAATGAGGACTCACTACTGAATCTGCGACTGCTGACTGGATCTACCTAAGCGTGATCGGGAACCTGAGCATCCGAACCTATGATATGAGACATCATAGCGCAAAGAAAGAGTATGCGTCAGTACGTGGAATGTACTGGTATGCTAGATGAGTTATGACTGAATGCAAGGGTTCATATGCATGAACAGTAACTAACTGAATGATATAAAGTAACTGAATATGAGAGTACATGGATAACTAACTACTGTAAATACTGAGTATGTATTACTGTGCATATATGTATGCTATAACTGAGCTTTTCTGAAGCTATGTTCTGAATTCTGTTAATTGAGTAACTGATATCTGAAGCTACTGATAACTAAATTACTGATACTGAGTGACTGTGTCTGATAGTCCTGATTCTATAGAACTGAACTGAATTCTAAACTGAGATTGAAACTAAAACTGTGGGAGGTAATCATCTAACCGTCATGCCCTAAATCTAAGCTGATAGGGGTCCAACCTGTGACCCCAGTTAGAAGGGTGATAATATCGTGCCACAGGTACTAACACTGGAAAACCAGGATGCCAAGCCTAACTGATGGGTGACACTTAGGCAGAGCCATGCCTAATCTAATGGGTGATCCCTGGGAGATAGTAAAGCCTAGTTTGATGGGTGACTCCTTATCCTATGCTGGCTACGCAGTTCTGGAGTACAAGGACTACTACTAACGACTCTGCCTCTCTGACGGGGAAGCCTTTATCCTTGCACTTGGTCGGTGCTAAATCCTACTCCTAACTGAAAGACACTGAACTGAGTATACGAAACTGGACTGGACTAATATTGAGTTTTCTGAGTTTTCCTGAGTTTTGTAATTGACTGAGTTCTACTGATCGTGACATGACTGATACTATTATGTACTGATACTATTATGTAACTGACACTGGATCTAGGTAAACAACTAGATTGTTGGATATTAAATACCTCCAGGACTCGATAGCATAAAAAGAAACACATAACATGATCATAAAAGTATAACAATACTTACTTGCTAACAATGCACTCATTTAGACATTTTGTCAAACACTTGATATACATGAACTTGTGCATGAATTCGATCACATAATAATATGTCGTGCTTTGACTAGTCAAATCACATAAGCATTTCATCAAACACTTGTAGGGAATAAGCTTGTACATGATTGGGACCATATAATAACATGTCATAATTCCATTATTTACTTCACATAGGTAATATAGCAAACACTTGGGGAGCATGGATTATTTACATGATAATGGCGAACACATGAATATTATGATACATTAATCAATTTGTAAATTTAAGGGTTTATCAAGATAATCACATATACATCACACATGCTATTCAATTTTAATGAAACTTGCAATTAAATCATGGATTGAAACCCAACTAATATCATGAACATGAATTCAATCTAATTCAAACTTGGAAATCATGAATCTGAGATCTTATATGTTTAAAAAGGGTTCTTGGACTTCATGGGTGAAAGAAAACCATGAATGAACACCTAACATACCTTGATCGACAAATTTATAGAGATTGATGGCGAGTTTCTTGGGATTTGATCTTTAATTTGAGTGCTGGGGTTCTTGTTTTTGAGAAGAGGCTATTTTAATTTGAGAGAAATTGAATGAATAATGACTCTTTAGGTTGTTTAGAGGTTAAATCCCGTGTTTGGGCGGATTTGGGGATATGGGAAAAGTCTAAGTTGTCCTTGGGACTTAAAATCTCACAACTAGAATGATGATTAAAGCCTCACCGTGACGTAGTAAGTGGGTCATCGCTATATCCACCATGACACGGTGGAATTGCGGTGACTCTCTAGATTGTGACAATTGTTGATTTGGGCCTCACCATAATGCGGTGGCCTTCTCATCACTATACTTACCGCGACGTGGCCTAATCACGGTGAGCTACTATTTTGCCAATTTACATGCGATCCGATCCTGGTCCAAAAATTCTGAAACTTACCAGAGACATGCTGTTTTCACCCCTGAGTATAATTTAACTTAATAATTAATGTCTCGGAGCCCGGAGGGTAAAATTTGAAATCTTTGAAATTTAAAGGGAGTCAAAATGGCTAAGTCCCTTAACTCAAAATTTTCAGATTCTAAGCGTTACAAGTACTTACTAAGGGCTGGATTGAGTTATAAATATTTGAGGTATTACAATATCTCCCCTTGGGAACATTTATCCCCGAATGAGACTAATTAAGATGAGGAATACTGATAGACTGTGTCTACGCACTGAACATGCACTACTAAAGCAGGACTACATGATTGAACCACGAACAAGCTGAGTTTTCCTACTGAACACGCATATCTGATGCATGAGTACATGAATGAACTGATTCATGAATGTATGATTGAACATCCAACGGTAAGGAATACAAAGTTTATAACACTAACTAGACGTGGAACTGAGTAAAACTAAGGAGGACTGTCACCTTAAGTTGAGAATACTAATGATCTTGAGATCATTTACTGGACATGCATAAATCATGAGAACATTACCGAGTCTAAAACATGATACATAGACTGACTATCATGGACTGAATGGTTTTCTTGAATACATGCCATGACTTAGGAATGGTCATATGGGTGAGATTGGAATGAGAAAGTCAACTTATGAGTACCTACTACTCTAACTGGATTCGTTACATGAAGAGAAAATGAAAGGTTCAAGAGATGAAAGCTCGGGGGTTATAGTGCATCTCCCCCTTGGGGCATTATGTCCCCCAGAGAATGCTGACTTGGCTGAATTTTTGAGGGAAGGCTGAGACGATGTACGAGGCATCTACAAATTGAGTTGCGACTGAATATTTGGGATCAGACTGAGTCATGACACATGAACTGGGATAAACTCATAACTACATGGTTGTGCCATTTTGGGATAGGACGACTTGATAGAAAGATGAGAAACCATCCGAATTTGTCCGCCTGACTGCTAAAATACATCGCTGGCTTTACGGACTAACTCATACTAAAAACTTATACTTAATTGAAGTATTTATTTGACACTCTTCCTATAAGGTTCTAATGAATTTAGGGAATAAGGAATCTCAGCATGGTCTGAATAAGAAACCTAACATGGCCAAAAATTCTGTAATATGAGGCGAGGCCTATGAAACATTATCTAAAATAGAGTGAGTAAGTGTTATGTACTGCCGCTACAAATTTTCAAGCTTAAATATATTTATCAAATACGCTTTCAACTATACCTTCCACCTTAATACAACACTTCACCTGAGACTAAAGAAAATATTAACATGGGCAGTGAGCACGAATGCGTAAACATACTAACTTATTTGATTAACTGGATGACTGATAGCTGAATACTGGTCATGTAAGATTGAACTGTACTTAACCTGAATAACTGGACTGAAACTATAAAGAACTATGAATATGAGGTAAGGACTGACTGAGGAACGCGAGGTAACTAAGCATAAATTTATGGAAACGGTATTATCTAGGAATGCAAGACTAACCGCATAACATAATTCTGAAATACTGAGATACTGACAACTGAATAACTGATAACTGTACGCTATGGTTAATCAAACCTAAAACTGGACTGAGTTTTGTACTGAATGCTGAACTGAGACTGTGACTGAGTTCTGATAGCTACAGGATGGGGGCTGGCATAAATTGAGGATCTGAATGTACAATAACACTCTGCATATCTCAACCTCTTATCTCTGGAAGAATTCTAATTTTCCCTTCAATAACTAAATACAACCTCTTGCTAGCTATTCCCCCGCACACTAACATGGCATTCAAGCCTATCTTTATAACTACAGCCTTGGGTAAAAAAAGCATGCAACAATCTTTTCTTAACATGAAATATTTACTCTCTCCCATCTAAGAAACTGGTCATCACTATTACAACATGAGGAATTGAAGCATGAATGGACACTATACTGAACTTAATACTTAACCGAGGATTGAGAAATAGAACATCAACATCCTAGATTTTATTAACAGATCTAAACTAAGGATGTACATGATGAAATCTAAATTTAGCTGATCATTAGAAGTACAACGTAAGTCATGGGAACTACATGAGTCATGAGCTGCATGACCTGAGTTTGGAGTTTTTGTATTCATGGAACATCATTCATAAAACTGAGTGAACTGGAACTCCTTATACTAGGAATGATAAGCGTACATGATTTGTGATAATGTGATGAATAGAAGCCATGATCATAGAGTTGACATGTATTGCGTGACTAGATATCGTGATAGGTGAAGTGCAAAACTTTGCACTAAGGTAAGGATGAGTTGGGAATCAACCTCTCCCACTACTTTCCTACACATATTGACATTACTACAAAAATCTGAAAGTCTGACTTGGTTACTTGTTCTACCATCTCCCCCTTGGCTTAAAACCATTATTCTAAGTTTGTGAACCACTTAATAAACTCTAAATCAAATTGAAACCATTTTACTCTAGAGCCTAAGATATAATAATACTCGTAAACACTAAACTCATTCTGAAGGACTACTCCTGATAATATAAGGTCCACTGCTAGTACTTCCTTCTGATACATGACTCTTAGCTTTCTATTGCCCCAACAATCATCACATAGCAACCTCAACACTGACTAACTTAGAATTCTCAACTCTTCTTTCTACTAACTAAATCTAAAAAGATTCAAACTTAAATCATCTGAAACAGAGGTACTACCCCTTCATTCAATGATTGGTTCATCAAGAAACTAAAATGGGATGACTCCATTACTGAAATTAGCTAAGGATTTTTTGAAATATTGTAATCGAGATATTTTTGTATACTCATCTGGCTATAATGGATTTACCTGCTGAGGTAAGCACTAAGAAAGGTTCTGTTAAGATTTCTAGTCTAACTTAAAGTTGACTGCTATGCAAGGAGTTATAAAAGACAGAGAAGCTCCTGGATCTAATAAGGAATGAATATGTAAATAGAATATCTGTAATGTACCAGTGACAACATCAGGAGGACTTTTCTAATCTTTTTTGGACTGAAGTGCATAAAGCCTGTTTGGACGTTGCTGCGGCACTGCAAGTGGCACCCTGCTGATTTGGATGATCGAACTGAGCTGAAGGACGACTGTGCTGACTTTGTAGACCAGCCTTAGGACATTCTTGGACTTTATGGCCTAAATCACCAAATCCAAAACATATGTCACTGCCGGCTCTACACACATCTAGGTGATTTTAACCATATTCTTTGCAAAATGGATGGGTACGAACACCCTTTCCACTACCTTGTAACTTAGAGACTGGTGTTCCATCTCGACTGTCATTTCTAAACTTTCACACTGAAGTGCTAGATACAGAAGGATTTAGGGCTGGGAATTTTTGACGGAACTAGAAAAGGTTACCACCCTCTAACCTTAGCCTAAAACCACTTGTTCTGACTCTCTTATTCTTTCTATCTTTCTTCCCATGCTTCTCTACCTTGATCTGTTGAGTATGAACTCTAAGCCTAGATAGGACAACACCCTATAGGTTGTTCTGAGAAACTACTGAATTGGCTAAAGTAGTAAAAGCAGCTCTGAATTCTGCATGAGAGACGTGATCATTCAGGGGATCTGCTTGAACAGACTGAGGTGTTGACTGATTTCCGATTATTATTTTATTAGTATTTTTGAAGTTCTGTCCTATAAATGAAAAGGAGAGAATGGATTAGATTGAGGGTTTTACTTAAGCTCACGCTCACTCACACGACATGAATACTGAAAGAAGGGAAACTTTTCCTAAAATATTTCATAGCCTCCTGTCCATAAGTGTGGCACGCTATACACCCATGCATAAGACTCTATTAGATGTGACTTTTAGACTCCCTAGGATACTATTGAACCTTATACTCTGATACCAAGTTTATAACATCCCGAGAGTACACCCTAGGCATCATATAGTGCTTACGACCCCAAAGGATCACAAGCTAACCTATGACTGATCTCTAATATGAGCACTATAATGGTAATACTAAAATAAATATGGAATTAGGCTAAATTAAGTTATGGTTCAAAATCTAAATACTCATAAATAATAACATCTGGTAAAAATATCTGAAAACTAAACACTGTCTGAACCAGTCTAGTCTGAAAGCCTCTAACTGAACTATCTGAATAAGGAGTTGATGGGACAAGCCCCCAACTAACTCCAACTACTAAACTACTGATAAACTGAAATAAAAGCACATCCCCAATTGATGAGGACTCACTACTAAATCTGCGACTACTGATTGGATTTGCCTAAGCACGGTCGAGAACCTGAGCGTCCAAACCTATGATATGAGACATCATAGTGCAAAGAAAGAGTATTCATCAGTACATGGAATGTATTGGTATGCTATATAAGGTAAAGCTGAATGCAAGGGATCATATGCATGAACAGTAATTGACTAAATGATATAGAGTAACTGAATATAAGAGTACATGGATAATTGAAACTACTATAAATACTGAGTATGTAATACTAAGCATATATGTATACTATAACTTAGCTTTTCTGAATCTAAGTTCTAAATTCTGATAACTGAGTAACTAATATCTAAAGTTACTGATAACTGAATTCCTGATACTGAGTGATTGTGTCTGACAGTCTTGATTCTATAGAACTGAACTGAATTCTAAACAGAGACTGAAACTGAAACTGTGAGAGGTAATCATATAACTGATATGCCCCAAATCTAAGCTGATAGGGTCCAATCTATGACCCTAGTTGGAAGGGTGCTAATACCATGCCACGGGTACTAACACTGGAAAACCAATAAGCCTAACTAACGGGTGACACCTGGGCAGAGCTAAGCCTAATCTAACGGGTGACCCCTGGGAGGTAATCAAGCCTAGTCTGATGGGTGACTCCTCATCCTGCACTAGCTACGCTATTTTGGAGTACAAGGACTGCTACTAATGACTCTACCTCTCTAACGGGGAAGCCGTCATCCCTGCACTCTCTCGATGCTAAATCCTACTCCTAACTGAAAGATACTAAATTGAGTATACAGAACTGGACTAGACTGATACTAAGTTTCTTAAGTTTTCCTGAGTTCTGTAATTAACTGAGTTCTACTAATCGTGACATGGCTGATACATTTCTATAACTGACACTGGCTCTAGGTAAACAGCTAGATTCTTAGGTATTAAATACCCTCAGGACTCGATAGCATAAAAATAAAGACATAACATGATCATAAAAGCAAAACAATACTTGTTTGCTAACAATGCACTCATTTAAATTTGTCAAACACTTGATATACATGAACTTGTACATGAATGGTATCACATAAAAATATGTCATTCTTTCACTAGTCAAATCACATAAGCATTTCATCAAACACTTGTAGGGAATAATCTTGTACATGATTGGGACCATATAATAATATGTCATGATTACACTATTTACTTCACATAGGCAATTTAGCAAACATTTGGGGAGCATGGATTATTTACTTGATAATGGCGAACACATGAACATCATGATACATTAATCAATTAGTAAATTCAAGGGTTTATCAAGATAATAACATATTCATCACACATGCTATTTAATTTTCATGAAACTTGTAATTAAATCATGGATTGAAACCCAACTAATATCATGAACATGAATTCAATCTAATTCAAACATGGAAATCATGAATCTGAGATTATGTTTAAAAAGGCTCCTTGAACTTCATGGGTGAAAGGGACCCATGAATAAACACCTAACATACCTTGATTGACAAATTTGTGGAGATTGATGGTGAGTTTCTTGGGCTAGGGTTCTTGTTTTTTAGAAGAGGCTATTTTAATTTGAGAGAAATTAAATAAATGATGACTATTTAGGTTGTTTAGGGGTTAAATCCCGTGTTTGGGAAGATTGGGGATATAAGAAAAGTCTAAGTTTCCTTCGGGACTTAAAATCCCATAACTGGAATGCTGATTAAAGCCTCACCGCAACGCAGTGAGTGGGCCATCGCTACATCTACCGTGACATGGTGGAATCGCGGTGACTCTCTGGATTATGATAATTGTCTATTTGGGCCTTACCATGATGCAGTGGCCTTCTCACTACTATACTCATCGCGATGCGGCCTAATCGTGGTAAGGTACTATTTTGCCAATTTGCATGCAATCCAATCCTCGTTTGAAAATTCCAAAACTTACCTGAGATATGCTATTTTCACACCTGAGTATAATTTAACTTAATAATCAATGTCTCGGAGCCCGAAGGGTAAAATTTGAAATCTTTAAAGTTTAAAGGGATTCAAAATGGCTAAGTCCCTTTACTCAAAATTTTCAGATTCTAAGGTTACAAGTACTTACTAAGGGCTGGACTGAGTTATAAATATTTGGGGTATTACATAACATACCCACCGATACATTTTCCCAGGTAATGTCGCAAGTAATAATTTCGCAGGTAAATCCCCAAGAATAAATTCCCAGCAAAATTCACAGCACAAAACCACTAAATAATTTCCTAGTTAATAATATCCATTACATAAATTTCCACCAAAATATCTCTAAGTAAATCCGTAGGATAAATTACCTGGAAATTTTTCTATGGATTTAAAAAATATATATATTTGTCCATATACCCGCGGATTTACCTAGAGATAAAATACCCACCGATATATTTTCCTGGTAATATTGAAAGTAATAATTTCGCAGGTAAATCCCCAAGAATAAATCCCTAGCAAAATTCGCATCACAAAATCCCCAAATAATGTCCTAGGTAATAAAATTCATTACATAAATTTTCACCAAAATATCTCTAAGTAAATTCGTAGGATAAATTACCTAAAGATTTTTCTACAGATTTAAAATATATATATATATATATATATATATATATATTTGTCCATATACCTGCGGATTTACCTCGGGACAAAATATCCACCGATATATTTCCTCAGGTAATGTCGCAAGTATTAAATTTGTGCAATATGGCGCCAAATTTACCTGTGAAATTTTTTACAAATATATTGTTCGTAGGTATATCTTTTAATGTTAAGGAATTTAATATTTTCGTAGGTAAATCCGCATGTATTTCCTGCGATATTATTCCCTAGGTAAAATCCCTATGTAATTTACAGTTTTCTAGTAGTGTGGCTCTATTTGAAGCATTGTGTCGGCGTAGATGCATGTCACCAATAGTATGATTCGAGGTTGGTGAAGCATCTTTGATTGGGCCAAACTCTATTCTTGAAGCTATGGAAAATTTTTTGTTGATTCGTGAAAGATTGAAGACTTCTCTGAGTCGTCAGAAGTCGTATACAGATGGAAGGAGGAGAGAGATCAAGTTTTAATTAGGGGATTGTGTATTCTTGTAAGTGTCACGTATAAAGGGAATAATGAGATTTGTAACAAAAGGGAAGATGAGTCCTTACTTTGTTGGTTCGTATGAGGTAGTGAAGTGTGTAGGAGAGGTTGCTTACAAATTGGACCTTCCGTCAGAGTTAGCTGCGATTCACCCAGTGTCCCATGTTTTGATGCTTAAGAAATACATTAGAAATCCATACTTATTAGTTCCCCTAGAGAGTATTAAAGTCAAGGATAACTTGACATATGAGGAGATTTCAGTGGAGATACTTGATAGGCAGGTCTGAAAGCTAAGTAACAAAGAAGTAGTAGCAGTTAAGGTTCTTTGAAGGAACCAATTGGTTGAAAGGGGAACTGTAGAAGATGAAACAGACATAATGACCAAGTATCCTCATATCTTCTTGTCCAACTCAGTTCCTACCAATGGTAAATAGTTATTTCCAGCCAAGACTCTTTCTCTTTAAGTCTGTTTAAGTATTCTTAAGTCATATCTTATGTTGTGAGCGATTGAATACTTATGATAGATATAAACTTGATTATAAGTTTAGTGTAAAGATATTGATCCTTTTTCCAAATCTTATATGAACCATATTTGAGGATAAATATTCCCAAGGAGGATATTATAATTCCCCGAATCTAGTACTCGGAATGCTACATAGTGCTCATGACCCCAAAGGACCACAAGCTAACCCATGACTGATACCTGTACCTATATACTATGTAACATCATGTAAAGTGCAGAAATAATAGAATGAAACATGCCATAAGGTTCAAAATGGATAAAACATACTATCTGAGAGTATGGTATATCAATACCAAAGTATGAACTGAAATAAACTATCTAAACATACTGTAGTCTGAAAAGCCTCTAACTAACTGAACTATTTGAATAAGGAGTTGATGGGACATGTCCCTAACTAACTCCAACTACTAAAATAAGCTGAGTAATGAAATAATAAAATAATGATCATGTCCTAAAAGGATGAGGACTCATTGCTAACTTTGAATGTAGATACTGGAATGCTACTGATGCTCTAGAGATCGTGCTTCTGAACCTATGGTATAAAAAACCATAGCGCAAATACATCAGTATGATTGAATGTACTGGTATACAAGTGAGGTAGGCTAAATGCAAGGGTTTATATGCATAAACTATGCTAATAGACTATATAACATTAACGTGACAATACATGTATGAATAAACGATTGTAACTGAATTCTTAATGATACTGACTACTGAGTCTGAATACAGATAACATAAGTACTAATAACTGATATTGAGCAACTGTATCAGACAATCTAGGTGCTGATGGAACTAGCTGAGTTTTGTACTATTTTGAGTTGACTGTATCTGACAGTCCTAAATTCTGTAGAACTATTTGAGTTCTATTACTGAGACTAAGACTAAAACTGTAACTATGGGAAGTATTTACCTAACTGACATGCCCCAATTAAAGCAATATAGCTGAGTTGGGGTCCAATCTATAACTCAAATTGGAAGGGAGTCAATACCGCGCCACTGGTAAAGACAAGCTGTGGGTGATTCCTTTTCTAACAGGTACTCTAAAGAGAATAGTGGGACCCTCATCTAACAGGTTAAGATGCCTCATCAACCCTTATCTAATAGGTTAGATATCTCAAACTATGCTGGCTACGTAGTTCTAGAGTACAAGGATTACTTCTAAGAATTGCACCCTCTACTCGCAGGTGAGTTTCGATCCTTGGGCTCACTCGGTGTTGAATCCTACTCCCATCTGATTAGATACTAAATTAATTATACTGAACTAACTGGACTGAGTTTACTAACTTTTTCTGAGTCATGAGACTGACTGAATTCTACTGAGCATGGATTGAATGAGAGTATCTTGAATACATGACACTGGCTCAAGGCATATAGCTAAATTGTCGGGTATAAGTACCCCTAGGACAATAGCATTAAACTGACAAGACATGACACGTCTTGACATATGACCATAGTCAACAATTCATAGTACAATCATTGGGGATTTTCATGAAGTATTCGCATGCTATAGGCTTACACATGAATAGGAATGCATGTAAAACATATCAAAATTTCATAAGCCTAATCTCATGAGCATTACATCAATCCATTACAAAGAATGACAATAAATTGGGAGTCATGTTGAACATTAGGGTGAAACATAGGTTCATCATTTTTGTCCCAATTTAGTCATAATACATGTTTCTTATTCTCTTAGGAATTTTATCAAACACCTTGCATGCATAAATAAAAGCTTAGGCATGGACATTAAATTAATTCTTCATGGTTACATAAATCAACACAATTTAGTAAATTTCAATCCCCATGCTAGTATAAATTAATGAAAACACTTTTAACGATTCCAACTTGGGAATCATACACAACATCATCATGATGATAATCATTCAACAACATAAACATCACAATTTATAATTTAAAATTGGATTGTTAGGCTTCATGGATGAAAGGAATCCATGAATGAACACTTGGCATACCTAGGTGGATGAATTCTTGAAGATTGGTTAACCACCTAGGGTTTCTTATTTTTGGGGATGGATCTTTGAGAGGAATCCTAATTGGATGTTGTGAATGAATAATGAAGTTAGGAGCTATTATCTGGAATAATTAGTGGTTAAAATGGGTGGAAAAGACCCAAATACCCTTTTAAAAACTGCATAAAAATCATTGAATGGGATCTGTGATGGTTCGTCGCTAGCTCGATGGTCCGTTGGTCTGACCATTAGACTTGGACCCAAATAGTGATGTACTACCTTAGTATCTACGGCTTGGGCGACGGTCCATCGCAAGCTCGATGGTCCATCAACCTATCCGTTGTACCTTATCTAGAAGATTGACTTGCTGCCTCGCCTACGACGATTTGGGCGATGGTCCATCGCTAGCTCGATGGTCCGTTAGCCTGACCGTCACTTCTGAGCAGTTCCAATAGTCCTCTGTAAAACGTCCATAACTTCTTACTCCGCTACCAAATTTGGACAAAATTGGTATCTTTGGAAAGCTAATTTAATTTCCCACATGATAAAAAGTCAAAATTGGGTAAATTCTATCTGCTTTAAACATTAATCATTTAGAAAGTCATCAATAACTCTTCTGGAGACTAGATTTGACTTCAAGAAAGTTCGGGGTATTATAATATCTCTCCCATGGAAACATTCTCCTTGAATGAGACTGACTAAGAGGGGAGAAATAGTAGACTGAAGCACATCCTGAATATAAATGACTGAAACATGACTCCATGACTAACATGACTGATAAAATGAATATATATCATACCGAACATGCATATCTGATGCATGAGTAACTGATTCATGAATGCATGACTGAGTGTTCTGAGGAACTAAGTTTCTCATAATGAGAATGCTTATTTGATGCATGATTACTTGACTAAACTAATACATGAATGAATGACTGAATATGAAATGGTATTTAATATCAAGTTTATAATGGAATTCTGAGCATGAAATGGATACCAAGCTAGTAACTAAAACCTAAACATAAAATTGAAAAGCTTAAGGAGAACTGTTACCTTGAGCGAGATCTGAGTTAGCAGAGAAGAGGTGAGGGTACTTGGTTTGCATATCTGCTTTTGCTTCCCAAGTAGCTCCCTCAACAGACTGATTTCACCATAGAAATTTAACTAGAGGGACTTCTTTGTTCCTCAGTCTGGTAGTCTAGGATTTCGACTGGAATCTCTTCATAAGAGAGGATGTTCTGAACATCTATACTCTGAATAGGGACTACGACTGTCAGTTCACCTATGCACTTCTTGAGCAAAGAGACATGGAAGACTGGATAAATTGAGGCCAAATTTGAAGGCAACTCAAGCTCATAAGCTACCTTGCCAAAATGACTGAGAATTTTAAAGGGAACGATATATCGGGGACTGAGCTTTCCCTTCTTTCCAAATCGATTCACCCTCTTCATAGGATAGATCTTTAGATAGACATTATCACTAATCCTGAATTTGAGATCCTTTATGTGTACATCCAAATAAGACTTCTGTCGATTCTGAGCAACCCAGAGTCTTTCTCTAATCAACTAGATTTTTTCTAAGTCATCAAATATTAAGTCAGGCCCTATAACTAAGGCCTCACTAACTTCAAACCAACAAACTATAGATGTGCACCTCCTACCATAGAGAGCTTCAAATAGAGCCAACCGAATATTGGAATGACAACTGTTGTTGTATGAAAACTTAATCAAAGGCAAGTGGTCATCCCAACTACCCTTAAAATCAATTGCACATGCCCTTATTATGTCTTACAAAGTCTGAATGGTCCTTTCTGCTTGACTATCTATCTGAGGATGAAAAGATGTACTGAGATGAACTGAGGTACCAAGACCCTTTTAGAAAGCTTTCCAGAAATGAGAGGTGAACTGGGTACCTTTTTCTGTGATAATAGATAACGGAACCCTGTGCAATCTGACCAACTCACTAATATAGAGTTTGGCATAATCCTTGACTGAATAACAGGTATGGACTGGAAGAAAATAAGCTGATTTGGTCATCCTATCCATAATAACCCAAACTGAATCATGCTGGCGATGAGTACGAGGCAAACCTGTCACAAAGTCTATGTTCATTTCTTCCCACTTCTAAGTAGGAATACTGAACTCCTGCATGGACCCACTAGGCTTTTGATTCTCTATCTTAACCTGCTGACATGTAGAGTACTTAGCCACAAACTCTGCAATATCTCTCTTCATCCCACTCCACCAATAGATCTCCAATAAGTCATGGTACATCTTAGTGGCCCCTGGATTAATAGAGTAGTGCGCACCATGCGATTCTACAATGATTCGTTGCCTCAAGTCATCTACACCTGGAACACACGGATGACCCTGACAATTCAAACTACCATCTCCCCCTTGGGAGAAAACCTTTATTTTTGATCTTTGATTGTCTCTTTTAAATTGACAAAACTAGGATCTCTATCTTTCTTTTCTTTCACCTCGGATACTAGAGATGATTTTGAACTACTCTGAACCCATATACTACTTTCTTCTGAATCAACTAGGCGAACACCTAGTCTGGCAAACTGATGGACTTTCCGAACTAAATTCTTCTTACCATCCTTGACATGATCAACACTACCCATAGATAGTCTACTGAGAGCATCGGCCACCACATTGGCCTTCCTTGGATAGTAAAGGACACTCATGTCATAATCTTTCAAAAGCTCTAACCACCACCTCTGATGAAGATTGAGATCTTTCTAAGAAAAGACATATTGAAGGATTTTATTATTTGTTACCACATCTATATGAACTCGATATAGATAATGCCTCCAAATATTTAAGGTAAAAACTATGGCTGCTAACTCCATGAGTAGGATAATTCTTCTTATGGGGTTTAAGTTGTCTGGAGACATAGGCTATGACCTTACCATGATGCATGAGGACATAACTCAAACCTACTCTGGATATATCACAATACACTACGAACCCATACAAACTATCTGGAAGAGCCAAAATTGAAGCTGAGGTGAGTCAAGTCTTCAACTCTTCAAAACTCTTCTTGCAAGGATCTGACCACTAAAACTTGACTTTCTTCTGAGTCAATTTGGATATAAGGGATGCAATAGAATAAAACACCTTAACAAACTATGCCTAATAGCCGGCCAAACGCAAGAAACCCCTGATATATAATGGAGATACAAGGCGAGTCAATTTTCTTATTGCTTTGGTGTTTTAAGGATCAACTCTAATGCCATCACCGGAAACAATATGACCAAGGAATGCTACTGACCTTAGCCAAAATTTGTAATTACTAAATTTGGCAAACAATTGATGATTTTTGAGAGTCTGCAATACTATTCTGAGATGGTCTGGATGATCACACTCACTGCGGGAATAAACAAGGATGTCATCTATGAAGACTATTATGAACATGTCTAAGTACTACTTGAAAACACAGTTCATCAAGTCCATGAAAGCTTCTGGGGCATTCGTAAGACTAAATAACATGACTAGAAATTTAAAGTGACCATACCAAGTACGGAAAGCTATTTTTAGAATGTCACATTCTCTGACTCTAAGCTGATGATAGCCTGATCTGAGGTCTATCTTCAAGAAATAACTGGCACTCTGAAGTTTGTCAAACAAATCATCGATTTTGGGAAGTGGATCTTTGTTCTTGACTGTGAATTTATTGAGCTGATGATAATTAATACACATTCAGAAAGAAATGTCCTTCTTTCACATAAATAAGACTGGTGCACCCCATGGGGATACTCCGAGTCTAATGAACCCCTTATCTAAGAGATCCTTCAACTGCTCTTTCAGTTCTCTAAGTTTTGTTGGTGCCATTCTATTTAGAGGAATAGATATAGGCTGAGTATCTGGAAGGGATCAATGTCGAAGTCTATTTCCCTTTCGAAAGGAATTCCTTAAAGATTTTTGGGAAAGAAATCTGAATATTCATTCATGAATGGGACTGATTTAATACTGAGAGTTTCAGAGCTAGTGTATTTAACTCAAACAAGTTGATAGACACATCCTTTAGATATCATTTTCCTTGCCTGAAGGTAGGAAACAAGCTGACCTTTGAAAGCTGAAGTACTACCCCCCATTCTAGGACAGGATCATTCGGGAACTAAAATTGGACAACTCTATTTCTACAGTCGATTGTGTCATATAAGGAATGAAGACAATCTATGCCAAGAATGACATCAAAATCAGTCATCTCTAATTCGACTAAGACTACTGAGGTGACTTTCAAAAATATCATAACCCGACATTTCTTGTACATTTCCTGTACACCCGTTGGGCTATGATGGTTTTACCCACTGAGGTAGAGACTAAAAAGGGCTCTTCTAAACCTTCAGGACTAACTCTGAAATCAAGTGCTATATACGGAGTAACGAAAGACAAGGAAGCTCCTAGATCTAGAAAAGCATAAACATGCAAGTGAAAGATCTATAGTACCAGTAACCATATCAGGAGAATTTTCTTGATCCTGTTGGGACTAGAGAGCATAAAGTCTATTTGGGCGCTTCCCACTAGTAGCACTAGAAGTGGCACCCTGCTGATTTGGGCGACCGGATTGAACTGAGAACTATTCTGCTGACCCTGATAACCTAACTAGGGACAATCTCTGACTCTGTGGCCTATCTTGTCACATCAAAAATAGACATTGCTGCCAGCTCTGTAAACACCCTTGTGGTTCTTACCATAAGTCTAACAAAGGGGATTAGTTCGGGCATTGCTAACACTACCGTGAGACTTAGAGCCTGGTGCCCTATCTCTATTACCATCCCTGAACTTAGGATCTAAAGCAGTGATTGAAGAAGAAGCTGGAACTGATGATTTAGGATGGAACTGAGAACGATTTCCTCCCTCTGACTTAGGCTGAGCAAATTTAAAACTACCTGTCCTAGCTCTCTTATTCTGCTTCTCCCTCATCTTCATCTTTTGTTCTTCTATCTGTTGAGCATGGGTCATAAGCCTAGCTATGTTCATGTCACTATTCAACATCGTGAACCTGCACTCATTGACTACACTATTATTCACCCTAGACACAAACTTACACATCTTGGCCCTGCTATCTGTAACCACATGAGCAGCATATCTGGCTAATTTAGTAACTTAAGAGAATACTCTTTCACCGTCATGTTGCCCTGCCTGTGGTTGATAAATTCTGACACCTTGGCTTCTCTCAGCTCTAGCAGAAACAATCTAACTAAGAATGTGGTGACAAACTCCTCCCACTCAATAGACCTTGCATCAACTGACCTCTCTGACTTCTACTACTTGAACCAAGTATGAGCAACATCCTGCAACTATATGCAGCTAGCCAGCACTCTCACTAAGATTAACCCCCATGATATTTGTAACCTTCTAAACTTGATCAAGAAATTTCTGAGGGTCATCATCTTACTTAGACCCAAAAAAGAATGGAGGATTCATTTGAGTGAAGTCCCAAATTCTGGCTGCAGCTGAATTGGCCACTGGGTTCGCCGGAACGACAGATGGTCATTTATTCTTAGCAGTGACTGACTGAGCAAGAGTAGTGAATGTAGCTCTAAACTCTTCATGAGTAACATGCTTGACCAAAGGATCTTTGGGCTAAGGGGATGACTGATTCCCAGTTTTCTTCTTGGGAGGCATGTTCTGTAAACGGAAGAGAAAGAGATTAAACTGAGAGATTAACTTGAGATTATGCTCACTAGCACGACATGAATACTAAAAAATGAGAAACTATTCCTAAACATCTTATAGCCTCCTGCATATAAGTGTGGTATGTAACACACCCATGTACAAGACTCTACTAGATGCGACTTTCAGACTTCCTAGGACACTGTTAAACCTTAGGCTCAGATACCATTATAACACCCTAAATTTGGTACTTGGAATGCTACACGGTTCTCATGACCCCGAAGGACCACAAACTAACCCATGACTAATATCTGTATCTGTATACTATGTAACATCATGTAAAGTGTGGAAATAATAGACTGAATCATGCCATAAGGTTCAAAATGGATAAAACATACTATCTGAGAGTATGGTATATTAATACCAAAATATGAACTGAAATAAACTATTTGAACATACTGTAGTCTGAAAAGCCTCTAACTAACTGAACTATCTGAATAAGGAGTTGATGGGACATGTCCCCAACTAACTCCAACTACTTAAATAAACTGAGTAATGAAATAATAAAGTAATGATCATGTCCTCAAAGGATAAGGACTCACTGCTAATACTGAATGCTGAGACTGGAATGCTACTGATGCTCTGGAGCTCGTGCTTCTGAACCTATGGTATAAAACACCATAGTGCAAATACGTCAGTACGATTGAAATTACTAGTATATAAGTGAGGTAGGCTGAATGCAAGGGTTTATATGCATGAACTATGCTAATTGACTATATAATATGAATGTAAGAATACATGTATGAATAAATGACTGTAACTAAATTCTTGATGATACTGACTACTGAGCCTGAATACTTCTAACATGAGTATTGATAACTGATACTGAGCGACTATATCTAACAGTCTAGGTTCTGATGGAACTAGCTGAGTTTTATACTATTTTGAGTTGACTGTATCAGATAGGTCTGAATTCTATAGAACTATCTGAGTTCTACTACTGAGACTGAGATTGAAACTGTAACTGTTGGAAGTAGTCATCTAACCGACAAGCCACAATTAAAGCAATATAGCTGAGTTGGGGACCAATCCATAACTCCAATTGGAAGGGTGTCAATACCATGCCACTAGTAAGGACAAGTTGTGAGTGATCCCTCATCTAATAGGTACTCTAAGGAGAACGGTGAGACCCTCATCTAACAGGTTAAGACACCTTATCAACCTTCATATAATAGGTTAGATATCTCAAACTATACTAGCTACGTAGTTCTGGAGTACAAGGATTGCTTCTAAGAATCCACCCTCTACTCACAGGTGAGTTCCTATCCTTGGGCTCACTCGGTGATGAATCCCACTCCTATCTGATTAGACACTGAATTAATTATACTGAACTGACTGGACTGAGTTTACTGAGTTTTCCTGAGTCATGAGACTGACTGAATTCTACTGAACATGGCTTGACTGAGAGTATCTTGAAAACATGACACTACCTCTAGGCACACAGCTAAATTGTAGGGTACAAGTACCCCCAGGAC
Source organism: Capsicum annuum (assembly GCF_002878395.1). NCBI lineage: Eukaryota > Viridiplantae > Streptophyta > Magnoliopsida > Solanales > Solanaceae > Capsicum > Capsicum annuum. Next base: position 27,993,836 of record NC_061114.1, read on the forward strand.
TTGATAGCATAAAATTGAAAAGACATGGCATGTCTTGACACATGACCATAGTCAACAATTTATAGTACAATCATTGGGGATTTTCATGAAGTATTCGCATACTATAGGCTTACACATGAATAAGAAAGCATGTAAACATATCAAAATTTCATAAGCCTAATCTCATGAGCATTATGTCAATCCATTACAAAGCATGACAATAATGTGGGAGTCATATCGAACATAAGGGCGAAACATAGGTTCATTATTTTGGTCCTAATTGAGTCATAAGGCATGTTTGTTATTCTTTTAGGCATTTTATCAAACACCTTGCATAAATATAAGCTTAGGCATGGACATTAACTTAATTATTCATAGTTACATAAATCAACACAATTTAGTAAATTTCAATCCCCATGCAAGCATAAATTAATGAAAACACATTTAACGATTCCAACTTGGGTATCATACACAACATCAACATGATCATAATCATTCTACAACATAAACATCATAATTTATAATTTAAAATTAGATTGTTGGGATTCATGGATGAAAGGAATCCATGAATGAACACTTGACATATCTGGGTGGATGATTTCCTAAAGATTAGTAGGGGAAAACTTGAGTTCGTGACTTGGGATTAAGCACATGGGGTTTCTTGTTCTTGGGGACTGATCTTTGAGAGGAACCCTAATTAGATGTTATGAATGAATAATAAAGTTATGAGCAATTATCTCGTATAATTAAGGGTTAAAACGGATGGAAAAAGATCCAAATATCCTTTTAAAAACTGCATAAAAATATCTGAACGGGATCTGCGATGGTTCATTGCTGGCTTAAAGGTCTGTTGGCCTGACCGTCGCACTTGGACCAGAATAGGATGTATTACCTTAGTATCGATGACTGGGGCGACGGTCCATCAACCTGTCCATCGCACCTTATCCAAAAGATTGACTTAATACCTCGCCTACAAAAGTTTGGGCGATGGACTGTCGCTAGCTCGACGGTCCATCGGCCTGACCGTCGCTTCTGACCAGTTCCAACAGTCCTCTGTAAAACGTCTATAACTTCTTACTATGATACCAGATTTGAACAAAATTGGTATCATTGGAAAGCTAATTCAATTTCCCACATGATAAAAAGTCGAAATTGGGGAAATTCTGTATGGTTTAAACATTAATCATTTAGGAAGTTATCACTAACTCTTCTGGAGACTAGATTTGACTTCAAGAAAGTTTGGGGTATTACAATATCTCCCCCTTGGAAACATTTATCCTCGAATGAGACTGACTGTGAGGGGAGAAATGGTAGACTGAAGCACATCCTAAATATAAATGACTGAAACATGATTCCATTACTAACATGACTAATAAATTGAATATATATCATACTGAACATGCATATCTGATGCATGAGTAACTGATTCATTAATGTATGACTGAATGTTTTGAGAAATTAAGTTTCTCATAATAAGAATGAATATCTGATGCATGATTACTTGACTGAACTAATACATGAATGAATGACTGAATATGCAATGGTATTTAATACCAAGTTTCTAATGGAATTCTGAGCATGAAATGGATACCAAGCTAGTAACTAAAACCTAAACATAAAACTAAAAATCTTATTGAGAACTGTTACCTTAAGCTAGATCTGAGTTGCAGAGAAGAGGTGAGGGTACTTAGTTCACATATCTTCTTCTTCTTCACAAGTAGCTCCCTCAACAGACTGATTTTACCATAAAACTTTTACTAGAGAGACTTCTTTGTTTCTCATTCTATGAGTTTGATAGTCTAGGATTTTGACTAGAATATCTTTATAAGAGAGGCTATTCTAAATATCTATGCTCTGAATAGGGACTATGACTGCCGGGTCACCTATGCACTTCTTGAGAAAAGAGACATGGAAGACTGGATAAACTTAGGCCACATCTAAAGGCAACTCGAGCTCATAATCTACCTTGCCAAAATGATTAGAATTTTTAAGGGACCGACATACCGAGGACTGAGCTTTCCCTTCTTGATGAACCACTTTACCCCCTTCATGGGAGAGATCTTTAGATAGACATAATCACCAATCTCAAAGTGGAGATCCTTTCTACGTACATCCACATAAGACTTCTGTCAGCTTAGAGCAGCCTGGAGTCTTTCTCTGATCAATTGGACTTTTTCTAAGGCATCAAATACTAAGTCAGGCCCTATAACTAAGGCCTTACTAACTTCAAACCAACAAACTGTAGATGTGTACCTCCTACCATAGACAGCTTCAAATAGAGCCAACCGAATATTGGAATGATAGCTGTTGTTGTATGCAAACTCAATCAATGGCAAGTGGTCATCCCAACTACCCTTGAAAGCAATTGGACATGCCCTTAGCATGTCTTCTAAAGTTTGAATGGTCCTTTTTACTTGACTATCTGTCTGAGGATAAAAGGCTATACTGAGATGAACTTGGGTACCAAGACCCTTTTAGAACACTTTCCAAATAATAGATAATGGAACACCGTACAATCAGAAAGGAACACCGTACAATCTGACCAACTCCCTGATATTGAGTTTGACATAATTCTTAGTTGAATAAGAGGTATGGACTGGAAGAAAATGAGCTGATTTGGTTATCCTATCCATAATAACCCAAACTAAATCATGCTGGTGACGAGTACGAGGCAAACCCATCATAAAGTTTACTTCTTCCTACTTCCAAGTAGGAATACTAAACTCCTGCGTAGACCCACTAGGCTTTTGATGCTCTATCTTAACCTACTGACATGTAGAGCACTTAGCCATAAACTCTGCAATATTGCTCTTCATCCCACTCCACTAATAGATCTCCCTCAAGCCGCGGTACATCTTAGTGGCCCCTATATAAATAGAGTAGCATGCACCATGTAATTCTGCAAGAATTCATTACCTCAAGTCATCTACACCTAGAACACACAGACGACCCTGACAACCCAAACCACCATCTCCCCCTTGAGAGAAAACTTATACTTTCTGATCTTTGACTAACTCTTTCAACTTGACTAGACTGGGATCTCTATTTTTCTTTTCTTTCACCTCGAATACTAGAGATGATTCTGAACTACTCTAAACCCATATATTACGTTCTTATAAATCAACTAGGCAGACACCTAGTCTGGCAAGTTGATGGATTTACTGAGTTAACTTCTTCTTACCATCCTCAACATGAGAAATACTACCCATAGGCAGTCTACTGAGAGCGTCAGCCACCACATTGGACTTTCTCGGATGGTAAAGGACACTCATGTTATAATCTACCGACCTTAGCCAAAGTTAACACTTACCAAATTTGGCGAACAACTGATGATTTCTGAGAGTCTGCAATACTATTCTGAGATGGTCTCTATGATCACGCTCACTTGCGGAATAATATGAAGGCTATGGCAAACATGTCCAAGTACTACTTGAAGACATGGTTTATCAATTCCATGAAAGATGTTGGGGCATTGGTAAGACCAAAAGACATGACTAGAAATTCAAAGTGATCATACTGAGTACAAAAAGCTATTTTCGGAACGTCACATTCTCTGACTCTGAGCTTATGATAGCCCAATCTAAGGTCTATCTTTGAGAAATAACTGGCACCCTGAAGTTGGTCAAATAAATCATGGATTCTGGGTAGTGGATATTTGTTCTTGAACATGACTTTATTGAGCTGACGGTAATCAATGCACATTCTGAGAGAATCGTCTTTCTTTTGCACAAATAAGACTGGTGCACCCCTCGGGGATACGCTGGGTCTAATGAATCCTGTATCTAAAAGATCCTTAAACTGCTCTTTCAGTTCTCTGAGTTTTGCTGGTGTTATTCTGTTTGGCGGAATAGATATTGGTTGAGTATCTGGAAGGAGATCAATACAGAAGTCTATTTCCCTTTCAGGAGGAATTCTTGGAAGATCGTTAAGAAAGACATCTGAATATTCATTCATGAAAGGGACTGACTTAAGACTGGGAGTTTTAGAGCTAGTGTCTTTAACTCGAACAAGATGATAAACACATCCTTTAGATCTCATTTTCCTTTCTCGAAGGTAGGAAACAAGCTGACCTTTAAAAGTCAAAGTACTACCCCTCCATTATAGGATAGGTTCATTCAAGAACTAAAACTAGACAACTCTATTTCTACAGTCGACTGTGGCATAGCACCGTGAAAGGAATATAGATGAGTGTATCCTAAATTTCTTAAAACTATGACCTACCGTAGGTTAAGATTTTTCCAAATATGGATGAAGTACAGTAATCACTTAAGGTTCTATTTTGATGGCAAGGGTAGAACATCTCTCCCCAACATGGGTAGGACGTTAGAATCCAAGGTAGCTCACATAATTTATGTCGATTAGAAGAATCTTCCATAAGAAAGAATAAAAGTAAAGACTTTAGAAACTAAGTGTTATGGCTCATTATGTTAACTCATATGCATTATTATTCATGTTTTATGATATTCCAGTCCTATATTTTATTCAAGCTCAAGGTGAGTTATTTACGCTTAGCATACATCATTTGAAAGTTTACTTAAGTATTCAGTTATTATTATACTTATGCATTCACCCCCACATACTCATTACATTCTAGAAGTACTGAGCCACATATATGCCTATGTGCAACATTGTCTTATAATGTAGCTTCTGATTCTCATTTCCAGCAGCGCGATTGTCTACGAGCATCATTACCTGTATCCCGACTTTTGGTGAGTCCTCATAGTTTGAGGACCTAGCTTATTAGTTTCACGTTTAAGATTGAATTTTGGTTTATATCTTTGCTTTCCATTTAAAGTTTGAGTTAGCTGGGGCTTGTCCCAGTGGCTCTCTAGATAGCAGTAGAAGCTTTTTAGACGGTTATGTTTTAAGTTCAAGAAGTTTGTTTAAGGATTCTGAATCTAAGGATTCATATTAAGATATGAAATGGTTTATATTTATTTTCTATACATGCTATTTTATTTTTCATATGAGTTTCAAGATGAATAGATACCATGGGCTAGCTTAGGATTATTCATAGTCTTAAGCACTGTGTGATGTCCAGGGGGCACTTCCGGGGCGTTACACTTGTGAGGTCATTTGGCAGACTTCACTTACTTGTACACACACAAACAAGCCAGTAAAATATGCAATTTAAACACAAAACAACATATCATATAGTTCCAACAATAGGTGATTAAAAATTTCACAAGAGAAAACAAGACTTTTAAAGAAGGAAATTCACAGTTTGGATCCAAGGACGAATTTTTACAACTCCAATTGTCAACTCATTACCCTTATAAAAACATATTCAATGAACTTTTAAAAAAATGCAAAAGAAGGACAAAAATCTATAATATGCTTTCACAAGAACATATATCCAAAGAAGAATTACACACGATAATAAAATACCTACACTTTTAGTCCTACTTTCAAATTTTTCCAGTAAGATGAATAATAACAATGTCGTTCTTAATAAGGTTAAATAAAACTATATTTCAAACTAAAAAACTACTGATGTATTGATAATATCTTTTGAACAATCACCAAACATAAAATTCTATCACCTTCAAGGCATTTACAGCAAATAGTCTCACTAATGCGAAGAAGAAGAGGAGGAAGAAAAAAATAAAAAATAATGAACTAAAAAGAGAAAGGTGTATTTATGCAACACCCTAGATTTTTTGTCCTTGAAAATTTCTAAAATTTTATCCTCACTGGCCAGACTACGACTTCCGTTACGTGTCGCAGGGTGTCTTGACGAGTCATAGGACCCTAATCATACCCTGATTAGTGTGTGTGGCTAAGTTTCTGTCCTGATTATGTGTGACTTCCAATTAGTCGTAAAGACTCTATACGAGTTGCATAGTACAAATTGTAGGGTAACCAATGTGAGGCCTAAATAGTTCTATATTGGATACGACTTGGACCCTATGAGTCGTAGGGTCATAATATGAGTCGTATGATGTGACTCGTAGAGTCAACAATATGTGTCCCCCAGGACACTGTCTTGACTATGACTCATGGTAATGAGTCGTAAGGTGTCTCAATGAGTCGTCATGAGGCCCATAACAACTGACAATAATTTTTCAACTTTTAAGTTGACAATGAGTTGTCATGAGGCCCATAACAACTGACAATAATTTTTCAACTTTTAAGTTGAGGGCACTTTGGACATTTCTCTCTTTACCCACTAAATATCCACAACCATAAAACACCCTTGGGATGTCATTTTCAACACTTTAATACTTAGAGCTCTCTCTCAAACTCTCAAAAATCCCCAAGATCAAAATACGTAGGATTTCTAAGAAGTAGGTCATCCAAGGGCTCAAGGGTTGATTTATCTCCATAAATCTTGGCGTTTCAAGCATGTTACTCTTCCCCAATTATTACTTTATGAAAAACATGTATTTAAATGGTTTAATTAGATTGTTTTGAATGTAGGTTTCAACATGGTTGAGTGTTTTGGAATGATTGGTCCTTAAGTTTTTTTCCCATGAATTATTATGCATTGTTTATACTTTATTAATAATTTTGAACATGCGGGCTACACGGGAATGGTTAATAAATAATGGGGTCATGGTTTCCCATAAATTTGATGCTTTGAAATTGGAATTGGTTTTTAATAATTGTGTTCCCTCAACCCACTTGTGTAAATGGCTTTGAATTGTGGAATTATCACTTGGTTTAACTTGCTCACCTATATTAATACATTGCATAAATGGTAAACCAATGAACATGGATTTTGAAAGCATTGTTGGCTATGATTTGATTTAATAAACAAAAAGAGGGTCGAGGTATTCCCGTAAGTTAATATGATTATTATGGCATAGAGATAAGCTTGCAAGTGTTAGGTTATGATAATACCCATGGTTTTCCTTAACGGTTTGTTTGTGGTAAATAAATCAGTTATGTGAAACTTACTTTAAATTAGGCTTAATGAAGGTTATGTAGCAAAGCCATGAAGGTGTGGATCTCGGATGACTTATACTGGAAACTCATGTTTACCGACGTGAGGTTTCTCCAGTTCGTGTGGTTAACAAGCACAAGGGCCCTTTAAGAAGGGGGCTGAACCCATATAGCCAATGGGTTTCTTTTATGACGGTTAAGGTACATAGTCCAAGATAATGTTTTTCTTCATGATAAACCTTGTTCCCTATCCCAACATATTATTTATGTTTATGTATATATATGATAATGTTCATATAGTATTAGATTTGACTTGGCATTATTTTATCCCCTATCCCTGAGTTTTATGCTAGTTCTCAACCTACTAACCATCTCTAGATGCTATTTTTCTATGTACTGTTAGGTGGATCGACTCGGTTTTCCAATCATCAAAAGTGAAGTGGTGTGCTCAATCCTTCGAAGACTTGATCATTTCATTAGTTTTCTTTCATAGCCTAGAATTGAGGAGTTCCATTATCATTAAATTTATCATTATCATTGTCATTGCGAGGGTCGGGGGCATGTCCTGACTTAGATAGGTTTTGGTTTTGTTGAGTTTTGTGGATCTAACTGTGGATTGGGTTATTGTGATGATTGACTCTATTAGTTGTCTTGAGTTATTATCCTCTATCTTGTTATGTGTTCAGATTTCAGTTGCTGCTAGGTGTGCTATTTCATGTGTGGTTTAGCATAAATGGGGTTTTCTTCGATCGTCGATAAACTTGAGATAACCTTAACGGCTAAGCCCTAGTTCAGATCTTGACAAAGTTGGTATCAGAGCCTAGGTTTGGTTTCATTGGGTATCCACAAGGCCATGTTAAGTAGAGTCTCTTTTATGGGTATGTAGCATGCCATACTTATAAGGGGGAGGCTACGAGGCATTTAGGAATGTTTCCCTTTCTCATGATCTACTTTTGGGCTATAGAGTCTAATAACTCTCATTTGTTCACTTTTTAGATCATGCCTCCCAGAAGATCTAATTTTCATAGAATCTCCTCTATCCTAATTAGGGATAATATTGGCTGGGTTCATCCTACTCATGGAGTTCAAATCTAATCTAGCATCGCTACATCTGTTCACCCTAGTGGAGTTCCACCAGTCCTCATTGATCCTTCTTTTATTGGTAACACTCCTACTTGGTCACCTTCAGGAGATGTTACCAATGTTAAGTTATGCCATTCCATTCATCTATTGACCTAGTTGGTGATGTCTCAGTCACGTCAGTTGGGTTCTTCTTGTGCTGTTGTAAGTTCTTCTGAGGCCACTAGAGTTGGCCAGTTTATGAGGTTTAATCCTTTGATCCTCACAATGTCTAAGGTTAAGGATAATCCTCAAGGGTTCATAAATTAAATGGAGAAGATTCTCTGTGTGATGCATGCTTCTGATTCTAAGGGTGTGGAATTTTCTGTATACTAGCTGAAGGATATAACGTATCAGTGGTATAAAGACTAGGATTAGTCTAGGGGTAAGGATGAAGAATTGACATTATGGGAGTATTTCTCAGGTACTTTTCTTGATCACTTTTTTTCTCAAGAGTTGAGGGAGGCAAAGGCTAAGGAGTTTGTAAATTTAAAGCAAGGCAAAAAATATCTATGAAGGAGTATTCCTTGAAGTTTCATCAGTTATCCTATTATGCCCCAAATATAGTATCTAGTAAGAGGGCTAAGATAAGGAATTTTTCTTCAGGCTTATCTCAAGATTTGGTATTGGAGTGTAAGGCTACCTTACTGAACAGTGACATGGATATCTCTAGGCTTAAGGTGTATATGTAGTAGGTCAAAGACAAAAAAAAGAAACAAACTAAAATATAGGAGAGGTAAAGCAAGAGATCCTAATTTTTTGAGCATAGTGGTGGCCAACATAATAGTGGTAAGGATGGAAGGTAGTGGTCTAAAAAGAAATGGGGGAATCTTGGTTCTTCTTCTACGGCTAGTGCTCCTTATATTAAGCCGGCCGGTGATTGCAGATTTTAGAGAAATAATCAATTTAAGGTACAGGGTGCCCAGTCTCAGGCTAGTGGGGCACATTCAGCTCCATCCCATACTCATTGTAGATTTTATGGACTGTTGAACCATGGATTTTATGATGAGGGAAGGAATAAGTATTTCAAATATGGCCAGCTTACCCACTTTCCAAGGAACTGTCCTTCAGGAGATGATTCTACGGGGACTAATAAGGTCCCGGTTGCTGCTTCTTCATCTCTTGCACCTACTACTTCTGGCTTCGGCACTAATTGAAATCATCTATATGCTCTTTCCACCCGTCAGGACTCTGAGCCATCTTCTAATGTTGTTACTAGTACATTAAAACTCTTTTTTTATGTGTATTATCTACTTGATCCTGGGTCTACCCTCTATTATGTGACCCCTTATGTATCTATTCAGTTTGGTTTTGATCCTGAATGTATTACGGATCCCTTTTTTGTGTCTTCCCTAGTTGGTGACTCTATTATGGCTAGAAGAGTCCATAAAGGTTGTGTGGTGTCGGTCTGTGGTAGGGAGACCTTAGTGGATCTGATAGAGTTGGACATGTTAGATTTTGATGTGATTTTGGAGATGGATTATTTGCATTCGTGCTATGTGTTTCTTGATTATCGGACCCGAATTGTCAGTTTCTAATTCCTAAATAATCCGGCGATTGAGTAGGAAGGTAGTTACCTAGTGCTTAAGAGAAGGTTCATTTCTTATCTTAGAGTCAAAATTGATTTCCAAGGAGTGTCTTTACCAGTTAGTGCATGTCAAGGATTCTAGATCTGAAGGTCCTTCTTTGCAATTTGTCCCTGTCTGTGAGTTTCTCAAGGTATGTCCTAGTGATCTTTGTAGTGTTTCTCCCAATAGGGAAATTAATTTTGATGTTGATCTTCTTCTGGACACTCATCCTATCTCCATCACTCTCTACTGAATGGCTCGACTGAATTGAAAAAACTTAAGGAACATTTGAAAGTTCTTCTAGATAAAGGTTTTATTTTCTGTAGTATTTCACCCTGGGGGGCTTTAGTTCTCTTCGTGCATAAGAAGGATGGGTCCCTTCGAATGTGTATAGATTGTCGCCAGCTGAATAAGGTGACTTTGAAGAATAAGTATCTGTTTTCCAGGATTGATGATCTCCTTGATCAACTTCAGGGTGCTATGTACTTTTCTAAGATTTATCTTCTATTGGGTTACCATCAATTGAAGATTAGAGAGGTGGATATCCCTAAGACTACTTTTCAAACCCGATAGGGTCATTTTGAGTTTTTAGTGATGTCCTTTGGTTCGACTAATGTCCTGACGGTATTTATGGATCTTATGAATTGGGTGTTTTATTAGTTTGTGGATTTGTTCATAATTGTATTTATTAATAATATTTTGGCATATTTCAAGAATGATTTGGATTATACCAATCACCTCTTCCTTGTGTAGTAAACCTTAAAAGATCAATGGTTGTATGCAAAGTTCTCAAAGTATGAGTTCTGGTTAAATGTTGTGACCTAGATGGGTCATGTTATTTTTAGTGAAAGGATCATGGTGGATCCACTAAAAGTTGCGGTGGTAAAGAAGTGGCCTAGACTCGCGACTTCAATTGATATTTGGAGCTTCTTGGGTTTAACAAGTTATTATAGAGGTTTGTGGAAATTTTCTCTTTTATTGTTGCTCCATTGACCAAGTTAACTCAAAAGAAGGTAAAGTTTATGTGGTCAGATGCTTCTGAGGGTAGTTTTGATAAGTTAAAATATAAGTTAACTTCGGCTCTGATTTTGACTCTACCTAAGGTTACCGATGGTTTTGTTGTTTATTTGATACCTCCTAGGTGGGGCTAGGTTGTGTGCTATGCAACATAGTAAGGTGGTTTCATATGCTTCTAGGTAGCTGAAGGTGCATAAGAAAAACTATCTGACACATAATTCGGGATTGTTGGCTGTGGTCTTTACTTTGAAGATTTAGCATCACTATTTGTATGGGGTTCATGTTGATATTTTCTCAGACTATAAGAGTTTGCAGTATGTGTTCACTCAGAAGGAGTTAAATGTCAGGTAGAGGAGATAGCTTGAGTTTCTCAAGGACTAAGGTATGAGTTTTTATTATCATTTAGGTAAAGCTAACATGGTTGTTGATGCTCTTAGAAGGTTATCTATGGGAAGCTTATCTTATGTGGAGAAAGAGAAGCAAGGTTTGGTGTAGGATATTCACTGGTTGGCTAATCTTGATATTTGTATGTTAGACTCTGAGGATGGTAGTGTGATTGTACAAAAAGTAGTGAAGTCATCTCTTGGTGCTGAAGTGAAGGAGAAATAAGTCTTGGACACTATCTTAATACAGATCAAGGATGATGTGAGTCGCCAGAAGGTGTGGCTTTTGAAATTAGTGGTGATAGTATCTTGAGGCACCAAGGTAGATTATGTGTTCCAGTTGTTGATGGGCTTCAAGAGAGAATCTTGGCTGAAGGTTACGAGTTAAGGTACACCGTTCATCCTAGTTCTACAAAGATGTATCATGACTTGAAGGAAATATATTGGTGGAATTACATGAAGAGGGATGTGGCCAATTTTGTGGCTAAGTGCATGGTGTGTCAACAAGTGAAAGTTGATCACTTGAGGCCTGGTGGGTTGTCTTAAGAGATTGAATTACTCATGTAGAAATGGGAAGTGATTAATGTGGATTTTGTTATCGATCTTCCGCGGTCTCTCCATCAGTTTGTTTCAATTTGGGTCTTCACGGATAGGATGACTAAGTCTACTAACATCTTGCCAGTGAAGGCTAATTATTTGGCAGAAGATTATGCTAAGCTCTTCATTGAGGAGATCGTGAAGTTGCATGGTTGCTCCAGTTTCCATCATATTTGATCGAGGCACTTAGTTATCATCTCGCATTTGGCATTCCTTTCAGAGAGGTTTAGGGACTAAGGTGAACCTTAGCACCACTTTCCATCCTCAGAAGAATAGATAAGCGGAGAAGATGATTCAGACTTGGGAGGATATGCTAAGGTCTTGTGCGATCGATTTTGGTTGCAGTTGGGTTGACCATTTTTCTCTTGTTAAGTTTGTATATAATAATAACTATCACTCGAGTATTGGGATGGCTCAATTCGAGTCTTTGTATGGTAGGAGGAGAAGATCTCCTATTAGGTGGTTTGAGGTTAGTGAGAATAAGTTATATGGTCCCGACTTGATTCACCAAGCTATGGAAAAGGTGAAAGTAATTCGGGATAGGCTTAAGGCTGACCAAAGTCGCCAAAAGTCCTATGCGGAGTAAGGCGAAGGAACTTGGAGTTTGAGGTGGATGATTTGGTTTTATTAAGGGTGTGTTTTGAAAGTCTTATTGGCTAGGATTTGATTTAATGAACAAAAGGGGGTTGAGGTATTCCCCCAAATTAATGTGATTGTTATGGGATAGAGATAAGCTCATAAGTGTTAGGATATGACGATACCTATGGTGTGCCTTAATGGTTGGTTTGTGGTAAATAAATGGGTTTTGTGAAACTTGCTTTAAATTGGGCTTAATAGGGTTTATGTTGTAAAGCTCTGAAGGTGTAGATCTCGGATGACTTATACTGGAAACTCATGTTTGCCGAGTGAGGTTTGGTCTTGATGACTGTGTGCATGGGTCACACTTGATATATCTATTTTGGGATGGCTAGTTGCCTTGATGGCTTTATCTTTCCCTCAATTTCCTGCGGTTCGTGTGGCTAACACGCACTGGGGCCATTCCAGTAGGGGGAATTAAACCCATATAGCCTGTGGGTACCTTTTATGGCTGTTAAGCTACCTAGTCCAGGATAATGTTTTACTTCATGCTAAACTTTTTTTCCTATCCTGGCATATTACTTATGTTTAGGTATATATATAATGATGTTCATATGGTTTTAAATTTGATTTGACTTGACGTTATTTCATCCCCTATCCTTGAGTTTCCTGCCAGTGCTAAACACATTAACCATCTTCGGACGTTGTATTCCCATATGATGTAGGCACCAAAGATACTTCTATTTTTCCTGCACAGTGTTAAGTGGATCGGCTAGGTTCATCGATCACCGGTGGTGATGTGGTGAGCTTTCATCCTCCAAAATACTTGATCATTTCATCAGTTTCCTTTCATAGACTAGAATTGAGTAGTTCACATTATCATTATCATTATCATTATCATTGTCATCGTCATTGTCATTGTCAGGGTCGGGGGCATGTCCCAAATTAGAATATTTTCAATTTTGTTGAGGATTGTGGATATTACTATGGATTGGGTTGTTGTGATGATTGACAATATTAGTTGTCTTAAATTATTATTCTTTATCTTGTTTTATGTTTAGATTTTTGCCGCTGCTTAGTGTGCTATGTCCTATGTATTTAGGCATAAGGGGGTGGTCTTGGTCCTCGATGGACATGAGATACCCGTCACAGCAAGGTCCTGATTTGTGTTGTGATAATTTTCCTTTTTATGGCAACAAATCAAAACTCGAATTATTGTCAAAAAATTCTTGCCACCACCGAAATGAAATTGGATTCTTAGCCTAGAAATTCAAGCTCAAACGAGTCTTATCAATTTTTTTGGCACTGAAATCACCTTTCTGTAAGCAAAAGTCCCTTACCTTTGCAGTTCTTCGCTATATGACTGTCTCCAAGCGCTCAATACTAGGAATAGTAGTGTATTTATAGAGGTTTATTAAGGTGAGATTTTAGAGAATTTGGCGATGTAGGCCATGGGGTTTTACGGACTTTTGGAGAATTCATTTGAGGGTTCGAATTTGATTCAACCATATGAGATTTGTACAATTTTGGTATGAATTTTCAATAAATTGGGGTCAAAAAATATAATATTGGATGGATAACTTTGGGGAAATTCTCTGGAAGCTTCTCTAGTATAATACCTCATGCCAACCACGTATATACACATGAAATTAGAACGAGAGAGAGGAAATGAACATCGACATTGAGGGGTTTGCTGGTGGAGATTAGGTTTTCATTCTGAGTTGTTATCGTCGTTATTTTTATAGGGAATGGGTTAAGGGAAAAGTTAAAAAAGTTTGGCTGGGATTTGGGGCGGTCTATTGGGCTACTGGGTTTATTTGTTAAAATGGAATGGGCTGACAATATAATTTAAAAGTACAAATAACATAAATTTTAATCCTATTAAACGTATTTACCTTCTCTCCCATCTTCTTAACTAATTTTTCTCTCTCCTGATTCTTATACATAACTCAGCCATCATATACATAAGACGCTATGTATATGAAAATCTAATTCCAACGTTTTAATAAGAAATTAACGAATCTTCCCTTTTATTTAGGCCACAATTAACGCTACTACATTAATGATGGATTACTGTATCCCTTAATTTTTGTAACAACTATACTATTTCAAATTTTGAAAACAGTAATACATAAAAAGAAAATGAATCATAAACTAGAAATCACAAATAATCTAATCATTGATTTATGATCTCTTGGAAAAAAAACTAATTTTATTTTTATTCAAGAAGAAGAATATTGCAATTCTTTTGAGGCACTCTGGTAAATAAAAATTTGAAATAGAATATGTAAAGTACAAAAGTGAAGGGATTGTTTTCAAAGAATCAATAACTTATTTGACGTTGATTTCGTCAATTGATGCTGAATTAGATATTGATGAATCTTGAAAATCAATTGATGTACGCTATGTTGTCGACGGTAATGAATCACCTATTTGTAGCTGGAATGATAATGGTGTTAAGTTATTTCTTGAGTTGAAGAAATCACTTTCAGGATTCATAATGTATCCTTTATGTATAACAACGACTGATAAATGTGCATGGGACATTCAATTTGATAGAGAAACTGGAGCTGCGGTTTATGTGGAAAGGGTGGAAATAGATGTTCTGGATCTCACCGTTAATGAGACACAAAATCAATATTCATTATACATGTCAGAGTTTGAAGTTGAAAATTTAATTTGTGATAGCAAGAGTATTGATGTGTAGGTGAAACAGACGTATAAGGATAAATCAATGCTTGTTCCAGTGATGTCTAAATATGTGGTGTCACATGATTTTAATTATAGAGCAAAACATTCAGAAAAAAGAGGTATTTTATGTATATTATGTTCAGTATACATACTCTCTCTCTCTCTCTCTCTCTCTCTCTCTATATATATATATATATATATATATATATATATATATATATATAAATTTGTTATGTAGCTAAGCAATTTTTTTAAGTTGTATCTCTAATATACATATATACTAATATTATGTATATATACTAATTTGTTATGTATATGTACAAATTTTTTTAAAAGTTGTATCTATAATATACATAAGTACTAATTTGTTATGAAATTTACATTTTTTGTACATACATTAAATACTATGTATTTGAACTTACATAACATTTGAACCAACATATACATTCAACATACATATCAATCCAGTAGTGCTTGTTAACATACATATAAAGTAATGCTAATATGTTAATGTATGGTTAGAAGGAATGTAAGTGAAGGTACATATACATTTCAGATCAGATAAAAATTCATAACCGTTTAAAATGGTATCTAACAGACTTTATGAAATACTTTAAATTTTTGAATATACTAATTAGTTTACGTTTGTCTTTTTCATTTATGTACTCCGATGTTATAATGAGGATTGTAAATGGATGTTGGAAGCATCTACTTATAAAAACTTATTGTTTTTATCATTTGGATATTTAACCCAGAACATACGTGTCGATTGAGTAATAGAGTACTGAAAAATATTTTGGCAACTACTACTTTTGTAAGTGAATTCACAGCCCCTAAATTAGTTGATCATAAGATAAAACACACGCCCGGGGACATCATTAAAGAAATAAAAGTTGTATATGGTGTTCGTATAAATTATATGAAGGCATGACGTGCAAAGGAGCGTGCCATAGCGATGCTTAGGGGTGGACCGGCTAATGAATATAGACAAATGTCGAGATACATTTATATATTTAATAATGTGTATCCTAATTCACACATTTTAATGCACAAATCATGAGATAATTGGTTCATGTATCTATTTATAGTCTTGCATTTAGTGATTAGGGATTTTGAGTTTTGCAGACCCGCTGTAGTTGTTGACAGTGTGCATTTAAGTAGACCATATAAAGGAACTTTCCTCTCAGTAAGTACATTAGATGGTGCAAGTAAGTTTATTTATCATTGTTTTGGATATGTAATATTATTTATATACTAATAGCAAATGAAATGGTGTATGCAGATTTGTATTTGAATGCGTTCAGATTTATATATAGATATAAATATTTTACACACTTTGCAAGTCATTAAAAAGCATATTAGTTTATGTAATGGACAAGTACATTGTCAGATCAAATGAGTATTAATAACCTAAACCATTTTAATAAGATAATATATGCATAACAATATAAATTAATTTTTTTTTAGTTAATTGCATATATATAACACACCATACTTATGTATATAAAAAAACTTTATCTATACCTTTATTAATATATTTTATACATAACTTAGGATGCATATTACCACTTGCTTATGAGGTTGTGGCTAATGAGAACTAATGAGAATGATAACTCATGGACATGATTTTTCAACCAGTTTAGAACTTCTTTGGGAGAACGTGACAATATATGTGTTGTATCTTATAGGACCGAAAGTATTATCAAAGCTATAAGTGTTGTATATCCAAGTGTCCCATATCTTGCCTGCATTTGGCATCTTTGAAAAAATGTTTGCAGTTACTTTTGTAGGAGCAAAGTCAGTCTTAGCGATCTATATTATTCAATGGTGAAGGCTTATAAGAAAGATGATTTTGACTTTTTTATGGAAAAGGTTGAAAAAGTTGATCCTAGAGTGAAAAAATACCTACATGAAGCTAGTTACGAGAAGTGAAATAGATCTCATTCACCGGTAAACAGAGGTTAAATGATGACTTCAAATATCACTGAGTGTATCAATGGGTGTTTGGTGGAGGCCAAGGAATTGCATATATTAGGTCGGAGGTTCGAAGAAATTTTAATTCTCAACGGTGTGAAGTTACTCAGATGACGGTATGTTTAAATAATTTGAATTTTTCATTATGAATTAACTTGTACTATTTTATTGACTTTGTATTGTCTTATGATTCTATATTCCATGCTATTTTCAAATGTTATTCTATTTGAATCTTTTTTTTAGGTCAAGGCTTCCTTGAAGTATATTTACTCAGTTTATGAATCTGAAAGAAGATACATCGTCAACCTTCAAAGTGAATCGTGCAATTGTAGTAGGTTTCAAATAGATCAGATACCATATCCTCATGTTATTGCCTTCTTGAAGGCTAAACATGTTAAAGAATTTGAGCCATACTGCTCAGATTACTACAACCCAAGCACTTTGGTGAAGACTTATGAACTTTTAGTTATTCCAATGCCAGATAAGAAGGACTAGAATGTTTCTAAAAGTGTGGAAAAAAATCAGTGTTGCCATTGATATATAAAAGACAATCTAAAAGATCTAAGAAAGGAAGGAAAAAGAAATCAAGTGAAATGTTGTCATCAAGCACAAATTGTTGTAGATAATGCGGACATGCGGATCATAATAGGCATTCTTGTAACTTTTTTTCAAAAGAGAAATGACTTATATGCATGTTTTTTGATAATTATATGGGGGATGATTAGGGTTTGTTTTTTTAGAGGAAATTGGAGAATATGGGAATAATTCATGTTTTTACAATTTGGGTCGATGGGAAAAGACGTAACTGCCTCTCTAGAAATTAAATCTGTAATTGGAATGCAGATTGGAAGGCCACCGTAATGCGATG
Organism: Capsicum annuum; assembly: GCF_002878395.1. Classification (NCBI taxonomy): domain Eukaryota; kingdom Viridiplantae; phylum Streptophyta; class Magnoliopsida; order Solanales; family Solanaceae; genus Capsicum; species Capsicum annuum. Next base: position 28,011,493 of record NC_061114.1, read on the forward strand.
GAGGGATTATCACTATACCCACCGCGATGCGCCACTATCGCAGTGAGGTTCTGGAATTGAAATCCAAATATGACCCAATCCTCATCCAAAAAATCTGAAACTTCCCCAAACATGCTTCTTACACCCCTGAACATGAATTAACTTAAAAACCAATATCTTGAGGTTGAGAAGACTCATTTAAAAATCCTTGAAGTTAAGAGGCCAAAATATGACTAAGTCCCCAATACTTAGTGAAATTTTCAAGCTTTAAGCCTCTTATGCATGCAACTAGGAGCTAAACTAAGATAAGAATAATACGGGGTATTACAATATCTCCCCCTTAGGAACATTCATCCTCGAATGAGATTGACTAAGCTGAGAATACTGGGGAAAGTAAAATCACATACTAAACAAGCATAACTAAAAACATGATTACGTGACTGAGCCTAAAACATGATACATGACTGAACAAAATATCATGAACTGAACTGATTCCTTGAATACATGCTATGACATGAGAATGGTTATAAGGATGAGATAGAAATGAGAGAGTCATCTTATGAGTAACCATTGCCTCAGGCTAGATCTGGTTTCATGAAGAAAAGTTGAAAGGTTTAGGACATGAGAACTCGGGGTATTGCAATATCTCCCCCTTTGGGTTATTTGTACCCTGAATGATACTGACTTAGTTGAAATACTAAGGAAATACTAAGAACTGCGTGAGGCACTTATGAACAGAATTATGACTGAATGTCTGAATCTAAATCATGATGCATGAACTGAACTGAATTCATAATTTACATGAATGCGAACAAACTATCTCTTGGAATGATAATATTCAAGAAACTTCTGATTGTAAGACTAGATCTGAAGATTTAAAAACTATAGAAACTTATTTGTCTAACTGCTAAACGAAATTACTGGCTATACGAACTAAATTATGTTGAAAGCTTATACTCAACCATACTTTTCCCCTTAAATACCATGCTTATTTGATTCAACTTATAATTCTTACATGTGTATATATCACCATTCCTGCTTAAGTCTGAGTTGAGCTATATGCTCTAATCATGTTCAAGCCTAACCTGAAATCACAACATACTACACATAACACCATAACACTAGTCTGTACCATGAAAATAAGAAACACTTACTCTCTCCCATCTAAATAATTGTTCATCATCACTATCTTGACCTAAGGAGAGGTCACTAAAAGGTTAGAACTAGAGGACCTGAAGCATGAAAAATTACTATGCATAACTTGGACACTTAATTAAGGCCCGAGGAATAGAGTATCCACGACATAGATTCATTACAGATATCAAAATGAGGATATGCATGACATAATATGTATATTTCTGATCATTATTAGTGTACCATGAGTACTGAAACTGAACATACTGTAAAGCATGAGTGCATGAGTCATGAGCTGCATGACCTAAGTTTGGAATTCATAAATTTCATGGAATATGATTCGTACAACTTAGCAAACTGGAACTCCTTCTACTAAGAACTGAGAGAGTACATAATTATATGGAAGGTGCGTGAATTTGAACTATAATTAGGGAATTGACATGTAAGGCATGAGTATATATCGTGATAACTAAATTACAAATATTGAAAAAACAATGGGATGGGCATCATCCTCCCTCACTGTTATTCTAGAACATACTGGCATCACTACTAAAATCTAAGAGTCTGACTTGGTTACTTATTCTATCATCTCCCCCTTAGCTATAAGCCATCACTCAAAGCCTACGGGGCCCTTTTGATTAACTCTAAACTGAACTGCAACCACTTTACTGTAAGTTTGGTATATGATAATACTCATCAGTAACAAATTCACCCTGAAAGACTACACTTGAAAGTGCAAAACCCACTACTAGTACTTCCTACAGATATGCAATTCTTAGTTTTCTATAGCTCTATAGTCATCATATACTAACTTAAATATTGACTAACTTAGAATCTTCATGAGTACCACCATACCATGAGTTCACACCATCTAAAATTTCAATTCTCCTTACTATTACATCAACCATCCAAGATTCAAACTTAGATTCTAACACGTAACATAGATATCCCCAAACTTTTAATGAACCATTAGACTTGGACATCCAACATCATCATCCTATAGCCCACAACTTAGATGGTAAGAACATCAATTACTACAATACAAGCCTCATTCAAACTTAGCAACTCAAAGGTACTATATAAGCGTGCCTACTTCACCATACTTAACTTAAATTCTTGCATACACTGTTTTAATCCTTCTGATTCACCGATCATATAACTAACCCCATGTATACAAAATCTACTAAATTCAGATAACTCTATCCCCACTCTACTACAGCTAAACTTCTGGGTTCATGCCTCTAACTCTAGATCTTATGTTTATGGGATTCTGAGAAGGAATCTGAAAACATATCTGACCCCTAAGCATTAAGGTACTACCCCTCTATTTAATGACTGGCTCATTGGGATACTAAAACCAAATGACTCTATTCCTATAATCAACTGAAGGGATTCTCTAGGATACTGTAACTGAGCAATTTCTATATACCCGCCTGGCTATGATAGATTTACCCATTGGGGTAGACATAAAGAAAGGCGCTGCTAATGTTTAGGGAATGACACTGAAATTAACAGTTATATATGGGGTTACAAAAGAAAGTGAGGCTCTGGGTCTAATAAAACATACACACAAAGATGAAAGACTTGTAACATACTCGTAACTAAATCAGGAGAACTTTCATGATCATATCAGGGTTGGAGTGCATATAACATGTTTTAACACTGGCCACTGGTTGTGCTGGAAGTGGCACCCTGCTGAGTCGGGCGATCAGATAGAATTAGAGGCCAGTTGGACTGACCCTTCTAACAACTCTTTGGGCAGTCTCTAACTCTGTAGCCTATCTTGCCACATCCAAAACACACCTCACTGCCGTCTCTACACATGCCCTTATGATTCCTACCATATTCTCTACAAAGTGGATTGGTATGACCATTGTTCACATACCCTAGGTTTTGGATCCTAGCGCCCCAACCCGACTGTTATTCTTGAACTTTGTCACTGGCGGACTAGTTAAAGATGGATCTAGGGAAGAAAACTTTTGATAGAACTGAGAGTGGTTACCATTCTCTGACCTTGACTTAAAACTACCTGTTCTAGCCCTTTCATTCTCTCCTCGTTTCTCCTTATGCTTCTCCTCCTCACGCTACTGAGCATGAACCATAAGCCTAGATAGGACAACAACCTGCTGATCATTCTGAACAACTAATGAATGAGCTACAGTAGTAAATACAGCTCTAAATTCAGCGTGAGAGACATGCTTATTCTGGGGATCTTTATGAATAAATGGATATGCAGGCTGCTTCTTATTCCTTCTTTTGTTGTTTCTTTTAGGAGGCATTTTCAATAAGTAAAATAAAGGATGAGTCAGGAAGAGAGTTTAAATAGAGCTCATGCTCTTTTGTACGACATGAACACTGAAAAAAGAGAAAATTTTCCTAAAATGTCTTATAGCCTCCTGTCCATAAGTGTGGCGCACTTTGCACCCATACACAAGACTTTACTCAACACGGCTTTCATACTCCCATAGGAAACTATAAAACCTTAGGCTCTAATACAAAGTTTTTTCATGACCAAAGGCTACCCCCTAGTCGCGACAATGGTGCTTACGGTCACAAGTGACCACAAGCTAACCCATGAGTTGGTTCCTGCTGTGAGCACTGAGTCTAATAGCAACAAAATACATATGTGAAGACATACTAAGAAATGTAGCCATGAAAATCTGAATACTGAGAGTATAATTGTCAAATTTAAAACAACTAATAATATTAAAAAGTGTGGTAACTGAATAACCATCTAACTAACTATCTGCTTGCCTGAAAAGCCTCTAACTAAATAATTATGGAGTTGATGGGACAAACCCCCAACTAACTCCAACTGACTAAAATGGAGGAATACTGAAGTAACTGGACAAAAAAGAAACTTGTCCTCGAAAGATGAGGACTCACCACAGCTATTGTTGTTGTAATGCTTAACTATTTAAGTGCGGTCAGAAAACTGTGCGTCCGAACCTATGATATAAGACATCATAGCGTGAAGAAGGTATACGGGTAGTACTTTGAATGTACTGGTATATGAGATGAGGTTAGGCTAAAATACATGGGTTAATTGGCATAAAGTAATGACTGACTGAATAATATGAGATAATTGAGTAAGCATGCATGAAAATTAAAATACTGAGAATGCAAGACCATGCATATATATATATATATACATATATATATATAATTTTTTTTGAAGTAATCAATAAACTTAAATACTGAAATCTGATAACTGAATAGATGAGCATCTGTATGCTTTGGTCAAGTAGACTTGAACTGAAACTATACTGAATATGTACTGGGACTGTGGGAGCTAGCTATAACCAACATGCCCCAAATCCATTGTTGGGGTTCAACCTATAACCCCAGTTGGAATGATGTTAGTACCGTGCCATGGGTACTAACAATGGTTGTGTGGATCCACTAATCTGATGCCCTAAGGACTAGGGTGCCATGCCTAACTGACGGGGGACCCCTCAAAGTCTACTGTGCGTCATAGGTCTGGAACTTAGGGACTGCTACTAACGTCTAATGCCTAATTAATGGGGAGACGCCATCCCTACATTCACACAGTGCTAAGTTTAACTCCCAACTAAAAGACACTGATTATAAACTAGACTAAACTCACCTGAGAGTTATTCTATAATGGATAATGCTCATCATAAATATGAATATCTGAGTATACTGATAAAGTTCATGGATTGACTGTCTAAATAATTAAAAAGCTAAATTTAAATAAATAGCATAGATATTGGGTGTTCATAACTCACTTGCACTGACTGAAATTAACAATAATGCCATATAAAAGCTATAAAACCATAGTAGGGGATCATAGTTCAAAAACCCAACACTTAGGTATTTCATCATACATATGAGAATCATGAATTTAAGCATGGGAATGGGTAACGCATGTGATTAAAAATATAGTTACCATACTAAAACCATAAATTAGGGATTTATCATGGAAATTTCATCATTCAAACGTGTAAAGGGCTTATCCTATCAAAAACACTGGTAAACATAATTTATAATCAAAATTCGTAAGATCTTCATAAAGATAATTCATCATGAACATGTATAATTCATTATTTAAAACATAAAGATGGATTCTTGGACTCCATGGGTGGAAACAGCCCAAGGATTAACATCACACATACCTTAAACCCTTAAGCTTAAAAAAAACATGATCTTGATGCTTTTCTTGAAAGTTATTGGATTAGGGAACTTGAATTCTTGTCTTCCTTAGAGAGAAAGGAGTGAAATTGATGAACTTGGGGGAAGATTAGGGTTTGTTTTGGGGAGGAAATTGGAGAATAGGGAAAATAATGCCCTAACCAACATTTTAATTCATGTTTTTACGAATTAGGTCAATTGGAAAAGACATAACTGCCCCTCAGAAAATTAAATCTTCAACTATAATGCGGATTGGAAGACCACCATAATTTGATGAAGGGCTCATCGCTATACCCACCGTGATGCACCAATATTGCGGTGAGGTTCTGGAATTGAAATCCAAACACGACCTAATCTTCGTTTAAAAAATCCAAAAATTCTCCAAGACACTATTCTTACACCCTTGAACATGAATTAACTTAAAAACCAATATCTCGGGGTAGGGAAGACTCGTTTAAAAATTCTCAAAGTTAAGAGGCCAAAAATATAACTAAGTCCCCAACACTTAGTAAAATTTTTAGGTTTTAACCCTCTTATGCATGCAACTAGGAGCTGAAATAAGCTAAGAATAATAAGTGGTATTACATTACCACAACCATAAAATCCATCCCCACCCATCATGTACTCAGCCAAATTGTACGTCCCCTAAAAATGCTACCTTGAGATCAAGTGGCCAGTGTTATACCCCACTGTTCTTGCTTAGTCTCAAGTGTGGGGGAACTAGCTATAGGCGGTGGGAGATTTAATGAACGACTCTAAAACTGAGAATAATTTCTTCCTCCTGACTTGTGTTGACCGTGTTCAAACTCTTTTGTCCTAGTTTTTTTGGTCTCCCTTTCCTTCTCCGTCAATTTCTCAGCCTTAATTTGTTGAGCATGGGTAATCAATCGAGCAATATCTATATACCCAATTAGCATGGAAGTCCTGCACTTCTTAACTACCAAGTTAGACACCCTAGTGACAAACTTACTAATTCGAGCCCTGGAATCTGGCAACATCTATGGAGCATACTTAGAAAGTTTTGTGAATTTGAGGAAGTATTCTTTGATTGACATAGAACCTTCGTGGAGGTTAATAAACTCCTCATCTATACTCCCTTATCTGATGAGGAAAGAACCTTTCCAGAAAAGCGCTACACATTCCTACTCATCGGAGTTGCATTGTCACCTCTGCCTTCCTTCAACTGGGTAACACAATCATAAGCAGCATCCTTTAGCTGATAGGATACCAAATCCACACTCTCCACTTTGGTGACATGCATAATCTGAGTGATTTTCTTTACCTCATCATTGAAAAACTATGGATCCTCATTAACCTTTAAAATAAAGAACTCCAGAGGGTTCATCCTTACAAAATCTCAAACTCTGACTGTAGTTAAGTTACTATTCTATTAAATTAGAACTACAACTGGTTTATCACCCTGAACATTCATAGCCTGGGATAACACTTGAAATCAACCTGAAACTCAGCATGTGAGATATTTTTGTTCAATAGATCTGTAGGTGGTAGGGCTGACTGGTTTTCATTTCTACAGATGCAAGCTCTGTGATGAGGCATTCTCTGTCGCATGAAAGCATAAGTTAAAAGAGACAGAGATAACTTCAAAGAATAATAAAGATCATGAAAGAAAGGATAGTTCCTAATAATGTCTCATAGCCTCCCGCTCATAAGTGTGAGCACTTCATACCCATGATCAAGACTCTATGCAATGGGGCTTTTCAGACTCTCTAGGACTCTTAAAATCTTAGGCTCTAATACCAAGTTTATAATAACCCGAGATTATCCCTAGACGTTATATGGTACTTAGGAATTCGAGTATTCCCAAAGCTAATCCATGATATCTAATTTTTGTTAAATCATTATAAACTTACTTGAAACATAAGCAGAAGCTTTAACTTAAGTGTCTAGATTTACTTGGATAAACAATCCCAATATCACAATAAGAACTATACATCAACTAAAACATACGAGTATCAGAAAATAACTACCAAGTCTAGACAAGCCTTTAAATATACTGAAGAGCCACTGACACAAACCCCAGTTGACTCGAAAATCATAAAGTCTGAATATAACCATAACAGAGCTACTAGAAGCAAACATAATCCAAGTTTTTAGAATATGAAGACTCACCAACTGAAAGTAGGTAGGAAGTGGTGATTGTGGCTAATCATGATGCTGAGCGAACATCAAAACCTACATAATAATAAGATGCAAGGCATAAAAAGTGTGTAGTCAAAACTTGTGGAATGTACTGAATATATGAGGATGCATGCAATAAGTAACACTAATATGTATCATAAGATTAAAACATGCATGATAAGTGTATACAAACTCACCATATTCATGAATAAAACAAAAAGTTAAAATGTCACATATCATATGTTGTAAAACATAATCAAGTACCTCAGTGAGTCATCATACTTAGTTTCAAAAATCAAAATTTCTATGGGATATTCTTATAGCCAACATGCCCCATATGAGCAACATAGATCCTAATTTTTAATCCTAGTTTGGAGGGTGTTAAATATCTTGCTAGGGTATAGAATCATGATTGGCATGAATTCACTCATGAGAAGGAAGCCACTCTTAACTGATGAAGACTTTCTCTGAAGGGAGACACTCTCAACTAATGAACACTCCTACTTTAACCTACGATGGCAGCTAGTTTGAGAATTTGGATGTGCTAAACCCATATTCCCTTGGTGATAAATACTAATTCCAAAATCATACTAGTGCTCATAATATATAAAACCCACCATATAAGTCTGAAAATCAATCATGCTTTTATTTTCAATTCATGTTCATAAGTAAGTATATGAATTTCATATTAGGTTTGAGATCATAAGATCATACTGAAATAATAACTATGTTGTAATAGCCTGTAATCTATGATCAATAGATTAAAACATGATAATCATGCGTAATAGCCTTAAAAATAGATACATCACGTATCCCTTAATCAAAATACTTGAAATACTTGAATGAAATCATAAAAATCATGTATGAACTAGAGGATAAATTGAATACCCTAACATGACCCTAAGAGTTCATAAATAATCATTAAAACATGTTCATGAATGTAAATATATCATGAAGAACTCAGTTTAAACTTGAAATCACAATTGGGTAAAAATCCCAGTTCATGGAAATTCATAGAAATATATATTAAAATCTATAATTTGGGCATGAGGAGAAAAGGATATCCTCATTAAACACCCACATACCTGAACTTATCTATTTCTTAAGAAACTATGAGTTTGGAGCCTTTGACGCAGAATTTTGGTAAAATCCCTTCTTTTGATGTTCTTGAGAGTTTGGGAGAAGAGAGAGTGATGAAATTATGTTATGGAATGAGGAAAAATATTTTAGTATAAGTTACAGGACCATTTAGGATGTAAATGACTAGTTTTATCTTGAACAAAACTAAAGAAAAATGGGATTTTAGCATTGTCATGACCACTGACATGACATTCTCTTATCACATCAAACCAGTGGCGTGACACGATAATATCGCGGTAGCCTACTGGTGTGGCACACCGATATCATGCCATGCCATCGATTTTCGTATCTAGGTTGTGCCTTTCTTTCATGACACAATCTAAACGTGTACCTTTACTGTTTTGGGGTTATGTTTAGCATTAAAACTCATTTCAAAAATTTTGAAACACTTTCTAATGGTCCCGTTATCATTTCTAATCATTATTCAACCTTAAAATCACACCAAAACACATTGGAGCTATCAAAATAAAGTCGTTGACCTTATGGGGCATAACATAACCATATTAAGGCGACTCGATAAAATTAATGGTCTAAAATAAAATTTTAATAAAAAGCCTTAAATACATACAATAAATACAAAAAAAAAAAATAATGATTTTAGATTTTTTAAAAAGTTTTTATATACTTGTTATTTTTAGTATAGTGTTCTTAAATGATATAAAGTATTATATTAACCTCAGGTAGTGATATTGTTATTTATAAAACTAAGAATCAGTTAAGTTAGTAAAATGTGAGCCATGTGTTTTTAATATATTACCTTTAATGGTGTTGTAAAAAATTTATCTATTAATAGGAATATTCAATTTGCTTAGTTCAAAATTTTAAAATATTTCTAATAAAAGGTAGATAATTTTTATATATTTTTAAAACAATTACCTATATTACCAAGACTAACATATATAAGTTTTTTTGCATCTTTTTGTTTTTATAATTTTCAACTTGTTTAAAGTAAAACAAAATCATAAAATTCTTTATTATGAAATTTTGGGCCTCAACGTTTTGGACACCTAAAGAAGACGCTTTACTGCTTTATCCTTGAGTCACCCTTATAACCTTACCATAAAGCTTCATTCCAAAGACAAGGAAGAGTTGCTCAAGTCATAAATACCCTCCACCTCCAATTATAAGATTGTGGGTTCAAGTCACAAGTAACAAAGTTTCAAGTTCAGCCACCAAATTTCAAATGCTAATTGGCTATGAAATAACTTAACATGTTAATATTTTCACGTTGTGAAAATTGCAGAAATATGACAGAAAATGCACACACAAGAGATAGTTTGAGTTGTTTACATTGATGTATTTGTTGGGATCGAAATAGAGAGAGTGTCATACGAAAGTTAATAGTTGCAAATCATAAAGGCAATAATTCAGACGACAAAGAAAAAACATACTAAAAACGTAAATTATTAATATAGTTAGGTCAAGCGACCTACATATTAAAAACTAATAAATGAAAAAAGCATAAAACCTATTGGGAGAAACTCTTACCCTAACAAGACTTTTAAACAACTACACTGTGAATACTACTATATTTTTGGATATGCGAAGAGGAGATCTTTAATTTATCGAGTAACAAAACTTTTTCTCAAATAAAGAGATAACCAAATATGGAAGAGTATTATATTTTAACTTCAAAAATTAAAAGTAAAAGTAATTATGGTATTAATTTAACTTTCTTTCCAAGAAAAGTAAAACTTCAATTCTGTAAGAAAATCAGCGGAAAAATCATAGTAAATCTCCCTTTTTGGGGTGAATTTTCTTGACAAAACTTTATCCTCATTCTTCACATGTATGATCTTCATTCTTCACATAATCTTCATCATTATTGCTTGACATGCTTTAACATGAAGCCCTTTTGAGTTAATAATATTGAAGCGATTTTGGGTTAAAAATGAGTTTTATTTTTAAATATGTGACAACAGGATTGTTGAAAATATGACTTACATTTATTTCCACATGTAATATGTTGGACTTTTTTTTTGACAAAAAACATCTTCACTATCATTAAGTTTGTTGCAATTTTTATCTTGACATGTCTTCAATCGAAATCAAGAACGCATTACGTGAAAACTAATAGTTGCAAATCATAGAATCGATAATTTAGAAGACAAAAGAAACATACTAAAAAAATAAATTATTAAGATGATTAGGCCAAAAGACCTACATATTAAAAAGTAATACTGAAAAAAATATAAAACTTATTAGGAGAATGTCTCTCCCTAAATAAGACTCTTTTAAATGATTAAATTGTAGATACTATTTTTTTTTGGTATGAGAAGAGGTGATTTTCAATTTATAGTGTTTTTCCTCAAATAAAGAAGTTAGCCAAATATGAAAGATTTTTATATTTTACTTTTATGGTATTACTTTGACTTTTCTTTCAAATATAAAACTCAAATTTGATAAAAAAAAAAAAAATAAGTACAAAAACCCTAATAGTATTTTGCCATACACTTCTTCATATATTTCTGTTTTCTCTTTACAAGTGCTATTTCTTTTCGTACAGTGTGAACAATCAGTGGATGAATGGTGTATTTGGAGTCAGGGGCAAATCTGTGTATGGATGGGGTGCCAGGACGCCCGAACACTTCGGTTGAAACTTTGTATATATATTTATATTTAAAAGAAATGTTAATATATAATAAACTTGCCACCAAATGAGAACAGTGGCAAATTGAGCCACCTGGAACTGGGTGGAACCTTCCACACCTGCAATTTGAGCCACCTGGAACTGGGTGGAACCTTCCACACCTGCAATTTGGGTTCCAAAAAAACCTGCTAACAACACTTAAGCGAATGTTTTTTCAGCTTTAGGCACTTGTGCTTTTTTCCCTTTTTTTTTCTTCTTCTTTGTCTTTTTCTCTTTTTCATTAACGTGCGTGCCAAAAAGAGAAAAACAAAATGGCTTCCATTTTTTTCTTTTGCACTTCTTCATCAACTTATTTTTACTTCTTGTTCTTTTTATTAACTCAAATCATTTTTTTTTCGAGAGAATTAGTCCCTATATAGTTATCAGATTGAAAATTATAAATTTTAACAATATTTTTAGATAATTACATTAATAACTTTTTAAAATTGCAAGTTATAGTAACTTTTTAAAATATATATATATTTAAATTTTATTTTAAAATTTTGATATTTTTTTATACATTAAAATTAGTTCCCTATTTATAGGATAGTATTCAATTTTCTCTTTAAATAGTGTATTGATAATTATGGTAAGAATATATTATGATATTTTATTTCAAGAGATTGCACACTTTTCTAAACAACTTTATTAAAAGAAGATTTTTGTTTTTACTTAAACACTTTTTAATTCTCAAAGTATGTTTCTTCTCTATTGATATACTCAAGCTATTTATTAGAAAAAAAAAATTGGAGTTTACTTATCTTTTTCATTCTTATCTAATTGGGGTTTTTCATTTTCCATTGACATACTCATTTGCAACAAAGTTTTTTATTCTTCTACGTTTTGTTGTGATAGATGTTCATGAATATACTTCATTAAAAAATATCATTATTCAACCAATATTTTCTTCTCCTTCATCAGAAATTCTCTTTCTTCTAATTTTTCTTTTATCTTAAAAAAATATGATATACGAAATATTGTCAATTTCTTTGTTAAATACTCATTGTATATAACAATAAAAGATACGTCAATAGATATTAAAGAAAATATTGAACAATCCGTTATTTGTGTTGGTAACAACATAAATAAGAATTTGAATATAGATCAAAATCTTTCACAAGAATAATATAATGAAAATTATCTTGTATATACTTATTGAACTTTTGTGTATGAAATCTGTATAAAATATTAATATTTTGTTCAAGGTTTAAAATTATTTCTTACATGTTATATCTATATGGAATGAGTATAATGATTGCAAAAGTTGGTATAGAAATCGACTTTCAGCAAATATTATATATACATTATTATTTATATTAGTGTATGAAATAAATATACAAACTTGTATTTTTTTGAATTATTTCGTGCGTGAAACCTGTATAATATCAATATTACATTTAAGGTTTATAAAATAGTTTCTACATGTTATATTTATAATGAATGAGTATAATGTGAGTGTGACATTCAATTAAGAAGATATATTTAAGATTATAAATTGAATGAAATCAGTTTATAAAGTGTTTTCTTACATGTCACATTTGTATAAAATAGATATATAAATTGATATTTATGAATTGAGATATTCAATTTAGGTGATACCAATTTATATACTTATTCCATACACTATGTGCTTGTCTCTTTGAATGAAGATTCTATCTCATCTACTTATGTATTAAATTAAAATTTAATGAACACTGTCATCTTTCATACTGAAAAAAATCAAGATTTATAAAGAAAAATTGCAGTACATCCGGTTGACACAAACTTAATTGATATCCAATTCATTCAACGATGTGAAATACAAAACAACTGTTAAATTAGCATAACACTGAATAAGAAACTGCTTAAATATCAAAACTAAATTTTGTTCATACAACAATCATAGAAAGATAACAGTAATAAGCACCAAAAAATATTAAAATGCAATACCCATGTCTATGTATGCTGTATTTTTTTAGGGACAATTGAACTAAAATTGTCTCTCAAAATCTTCGGACCACCGAGTCTGCCTAGTCACCTCTCTTATCATCTTATTTTTTTTTTAACAGAATCCCAAAGTAACGCACCATATCTCATACGATGATTGGAAGCATTGAACTTATTGGTTGAAATATCAACCTTAATCTCAATTTTGATTGAATTAAAATCAATCTTCAATTATTTTGATATTGCAGTAGCCAATCCTTTATACTTTGAATCTGTATCACACATTATCCCATCTACAGCAAAATCTTTAGGTCTACCTATTAACATAATACATATTTCATTAGCACAAATTATATGAATTTTCATAATATCTATATATGTAAATTCATACTTTCAACAATACTTTCATACGTTCAACCTATAAAAAAATACATAAATTCATACTTTCAACAATACATATTTCATTAACAAGAATTAAATGAATTTTCATAATTTCTATATATGGAAATTCATACTTTCAACAATACTTTCATACTTTTAACATATAAAAAAGTACATAAATAAATTCAATAAAATAAATATTATATAGAATTTGTTTATAAATATCCAAAGAAAAATAATATGTATGAAAAAACGAGTAATGTAACTTATCGATTTTTGTTTTTTGTTTTTGTATCTGTTTGATATATTAAATGTAGATTTTTGAACGTACAAAAAATCTAAATAGATTAAAGAACTTAAGAAAATAAAATACCGTTAACGGTCCATCTTCCTCCATGCATTCCAAGCAGATAATGTAACCTTTCACCATTCATTACAAGGTAAAGAAAATTTGAAAGAAAGTGAAATTTGAATTTAGGAGAACAGATTGTTGGATGATATCATTTTTAGATGTTAATTAAGTATATGTAAAATCATTTTTAGGGATATTTAAGAGGATGATTGATATCCTGACAATAACTGTCATCCCCTTTTTTGGATATAAAAATTATTTTTTTCATATATAAAATTTATATTTTTGCTTATTTATATCATTAGGAAAAAATATTTTTTTTATAAGATTTGCTACAACTTGCAAAAAATGAAAGTTATGCTATAAGTTGCAATTTTCAATCTAAGTGTTATTTGGGTTTTCCCCCCTTTTTTTCTTTAATTAATTATTAATTTTTTCTACCTTTTGTTTATTATCTCTTAATACGAGTGTTGTACGTGTATCTTATATCAATTAATGAGTATTAAATTTTAAATGTTATATATTTATAAATGAAAATATATTTATATGTCATATAAATATTATTCTAAAAATATTTAAATTGTAAGTTCTTTTTAAAATATTAAGTTTTAAAATTATGGATAGTATTGTGTTAAAGTTTTTAAAATTTAAAGGTTCTTTCAATCTTTGACCGGTGATCGCGTGGGTTGAAGCTACAATTTTTCGTTCTTTCTTAACTATATTTTTTCAACAATACTGTCAACACATTACAATGGAATATGAGTATATTAAGGTAAACGTATTATATGGTTAATACAAATTCAAATTTTTAACTTAAAAAATCTCTTTTTTTTCCTCAAGATCTTAGAGAATAAGGCCTCTTATTCCTTACAAAAATGAAGTGCTTAGGTATTTTTAATGTTATAAAATCCAAAATGGAACATGACTAAATATACAATATTTTATTGATTTGTCTATAAAAACTCAAAAAAAGGATAATAACACAAACTATAATCCAAAAATGAAGGAACCGACCCGTTTATCTTATTCAAACAATATTGCACCCGCAACCTTCAAATTCTGGATTCACCTCTGTTGGAGTGTATTCTATAGACCATACTTCTATTTATCCTATCAATACTTGGATCGATTATTTAAGACTAACGAAAAGCCACAACATGACCTAGTCAATTGTTATATTACCATGCCCTCTCGTGAAACAACACAACAAACATTTGCTCTTCTTCTTCTGTGTTAAGTCCTTAATTTTGATGATTGACGAACTATAAACTTGGGACTTGTTTCATATAGATATTTTTTATGAAGAAACTGCAACAGCTCAGGACCAGGTTGATCGTGCTCACATCTCTTTCACTCTGTCAGCATTACAGCGGGAAAGAAACAATTCTGGCAGGAAGTTGATGGCAAAGCTGCGACACCTTTTTGACCCAGTCAATCAGAAACATCCTAGGTTTTCTTGTTTCTTATATATGAAATATATCATAACAATAAAAACCTAAGATTTCATATTCTCACAATATCAAATCTCTCTTGAATCTATCAGATTCAAAGCCTCACTTGCAACAAAGACCTGCTCAGCTCACTTTTGTATCTCAAGCTCTTGTTGTATTTGAGTCTTTGTTTTGTGTTTTAAATGTTGCCTATTGCTCTAGTTCATTATTAGTGGGGGCTTTCGTACTCAGTTCTTGTAGTCAAAGTGTCATCTAGAGTTAGTTGATAAACAAGCTAGAGTTAGCTTGATTACTATTTCAGTTAGAGTTCGTTGAGTTAGTACATGCAATAGAGTCATTACATTGGAGTTCATTGTAATAGAGTTATTACAAGTTGAAGAAGGATTAAGAGGTTAATCCTTAAATGATAGAGTTTGTATTCAAGGTTGCTTGAACTTAGTGAAGTGGTTGGAAATCCTATAAGATGGTCTGTGTGCATTGTTTTTTGTACATTTATTTATTTTCAATCTTGCTTATCACTGTATACGATAGTTGAGACTAGGTCTCTAGGTTGGCAGTCTATTCGTGTAGTTCTTCATTTGGTGTTAGAGAAAGTTCTTTCTAAAAGGTTAACACCTAGGAAAGATCTTCTAACATAGTTGCCCCTCCAAATATCAAAGAGGGTCAATCAATTACCAAACCATGCAGATTTTATGGACAATATTATTGGGTAGTGGAAAACTCATATGCATGACTTCATCATCGCTGAAGACTATGAGCTGTGGAATGTTATTGAAGATGGTCTTTTTTTCCCACAAATCCT
The DNA here is from genome assembly GCF_002878395.1 of Capsicum annuum. Taxonomy (NCBI): domain Eukaryota; kingdom Viridiplantae; phylum Streptophyta; class Magnoliopsida; order Solanales; family Solanaceae; genus Capsicum; species Capsicum annuum. The sequence goes on from NC_061114.1 coordinate 28,027,578, forward strand.
ATGAAAGTTGGCGAGGTTACCTCAAATATTCCTAAGACAAGGAAAGAATATGATGATGCTGATAGGAAGAAGATAGAGAAAAATTATAAGTCTAAGAATTTCATTGTGCATGGAATTGGTTCTGATGAATATAATAGGATCTCAGCCTATAAGACTGCCAAGGAAATCTAGGATTGCCTACAAACTGCTCATGAGGGAACTAGTCAGGCCAAGGAGTTAAAGGTAGACATGTTGACTACATAATATGAATCTTTTAGAATGAAGGAAGGTGAGACCATTCAAGAGATGCATACCAAAAGATACATGTTGACCTAAGTAGGAATGTCTACTGAAACTCAATCGGTAGAAAAATTCTCTACTTAACTTTGAGTTAGGAGATTTTTATGATCTCAATTCATCTTTAAAGATGTTCTCACACTATAGAATTAACAATCATAGTTATATTTACATAGGAATCATTGTGTTTAGGTCTATACAGGTAGGAATGACGGTTTGAATTCTATCTCAAAAATGTGGGGTATTACATAATCTCCTTCTTGGAATCATTCATTCTCGAATAATGGGTAAGAAGATACTAAAGCTCAAGAAGTACAGAATAAAGGATGTAACTTCACATTAGGAATGCACCCTTAATAAAACATACATAGGCATCAAAATAAAAAAGCTTCATCAAATCACCAAATAAATAGTGTAAGCACGAATCATGAGATAACTAGCTTAACATAGACATGATCTTGGGCATGAGTTTTATGGAACATGATCATAACAATGTAAAGTCATGAATTTTTCTAGGAATCATCTACCTGATTAAAATTTATATAGGACACAAAATAAAACTTTTGCAGGACATAAGGATGGAATCATTCTTCACCTCAAATGATACATCTAACAACCCTTAAATTTAGCAACACTTCTCAACTATGTGTTCAGCTATGAATAACACACTTCACCATTTTAGTTTTATAATTTCCCCACAAAACACATAACTACAAGATCCTGATTTTAACTACATATTTCTTCTATGTTGAAGCCTAACTCAATGTTAAAAGGTGTTAGCTTAAGTTATAGGGCCCTATACTCTACACCCCGCCAAGAATACTACTCCATCTTATCACTATAATCAAACAACCTCAAGTCTCTATCAAGGAGTACTAGCCCCATAACAAAAAGGTTTTTGTATCTATCAATCACGAAATTCAAGCCTATCTTTACTACACTCACTTTTATGGATCTCCCTACCAAAAATCAGAAACTTCAATCACTTTCGTAAAGATTTTTTCCACATATCCCCTTTCTAACTATTTCACATAATGCAAGTTCATCTCACTCTTCCCTCTTCATCTATAACCTTAGTTCGAGTAGTTACACAAAAATTTTCACAATAAGAAACATATACTCTCGAATCTAAAATATTACTATGCTTCTATAACTACTATCATCCTATCATAAGGAGGTCATTGAGGGACTAGAGTTTAAACATCAAGAATGAGAGCGACGCTATTCAACTATAACTTATATTTATTACAGTACTCAAGGTGGGGCCTGTTATGTAAGATATATGATATAATATACATGAAGTTCTTCATATATCAAACACCTAGATCATAAATAGAGGGTCGTTCGGGTATAAACATAACACAGTATGAGTTCTTAGGACTGGACACAGTGAGAAATATGCGTATATATATCATGAGTTGTACAACATAAAGCCGGGACTTATAAATTCAAGGAATATGACTAAGATTGTTGTGTGAAGCTATTGCTTCTCATTTTAAGAATTGATAATAGTCATGATTTTGCATAGATAGCGTCGTTTTAAGCTATACATGACAAAAATAAATAGATAACATATATAGAAAGTATAGTTTTTTAGAACTAAGCATGATATCAGACATGGATTTATGGATCATGAGCGTCATAACATAGAGCTTGAATACTTGGAAGCTTGGATTGCTTAGAGTGATTCGTGCTTCTAGTTTAGGGGTCAGAGCATGGACATAAGTTGTATAGATTACTCGGACCTTAGGCATGACATAATTTCAATACATAAGATATTGGCAGATATCATCTTAAACCGAATAAGGAGGAATTTGCTAGAATAAGAATAGATTTATTATGACTATTCCCTGAAACTCGTTACTATGGGAAAATTCAAGATCTACCTTACTTCATCATCGCCCTCTTAAATCAAAGGTCACAATCCTAGACTTGCGAACATATCCTCTTATTAAATCTATAAGCACAACACTCAACATAATGGTGGGGGGAGGGGTATCACTACACACATGAATGCTAGACTCACCCTGATAAAATATATAGAAGAAAATGCTAACTTCTTGCTAAGACATTCCTTCAAGGGGGTAATACTCTTAACTTCCTCTAGTCTCCAAAGTCATCTTCTTATAACTAACATTTTCATGGACATTCTTAATCACTTTCCCTAATTCCTAACAATCTAGCCTCTTTTTTTAGTCTAGTAGCATCATCCCTTTAATTCATACCCTTCTATTTCAAAGAAACTTAAATCTACACCAAGAAACACATTATCATTTATCAAAATCTATAATTCCATCAACCTAATTCTAAAGAATATTTAATAATAACTACCTAGCCTCCTCCATACGAAACATATTGAGATCTCTAACTAAATATATATAGCACTTATAACATAAAACTTCACCTAAAACATACTAACTTGGGTATAATTTATCCTTATGAACTTAAGACTGCTACTTACCTAATGACTTAGCCACAATTTCTACCTCAATACTAGACCTCATGCATATAAAACAATCACCTATTCTAATCTTTCCTAAGTTATCAACCTAAGCTCTTTCACATATTATATCAAGCCTACTAATTCACTCCCACAAATCTTGCATCACTATTCTTGAGCTACCATTTTTTCCACCACAATCAACATCTAAAGTTTAAACTTAGTATCTAGCATCAATCATACACTACTGATGAAACACCTTGCATGCCTTACTAGTTCATCAAATTGGAAAATCAACCTAAATTTATTATTTCACTTAACTACGACCTACAAGTACAGATTCTTACAACATTGCTTCTACACCTTAAAATTTACTACACATCTTCTTACCTACTAAATTGGCTTACAACTGCTAGATAAAAAAATCAAGGGACCCTCGGTGTAGTAAAACCGCATAATAAGGATAGTCGGTCTTAATCTTATAAAATAACCCATCATGGTCGATTAGCATATTCTACTTTCTCACACCACATCTACTTACCCATGCATACTTTAAACTACCTTCAAAATTCTATAAACATCACTTGTCCTCCTTTTTTTAAGATTTCCCAAAGAACTCTAAATTTTAAATTATCAGCCACTTTGTCCTTCCATTCACATCTTATAAATGATTTTAATACAAAACAACTATCCATCATTATCTCATTACCTATTTCAAGTAAATTTCAAATCATCATAACTAATAACATCCTCTTCCAACTACCATAAAATCCACAAATATTTCTACAACCTTAGTTAATCACCATAACAGCATACCACCCCCAAACTCACTTAAAGATTACATGAACATAACTATCTTTTTCACTAAAAAGTTACCCTCACTCTAGCTTTTAAGCTTATGACTTCATATCACTAACCTTGGGATCATCTTACTACTAATAGGTTATAACACCTTAACTTATACTACCTCAGGGGTGGAAATAGTATCCCAATATTCAGATACATATCTTTACCCTTAAGAAAGACATCTGTAATAAAACCTAAGAAAGGGATTGAATTTAAATCTTTCTTCGAGTTGAAATACATGATTCATGAAGATAGAGGTATACACTTGAATCAATAAACTTTTACACACTAATGGACTCCTTTCAAGTCCTTGTGTTATTTTATAACTTTTTGATGACAGAAAAAAAAAGGACCACATCATTAAAATCTAAGCTTTTGCACTTGTATTACCTCGAACTAAGACATTGCAATTAAATTTAGAGCAAGAAGAAAATTTGGATAGTTTTAATATAGATAACACTATTGCATGATCTAGAGTATGAAAGAATAAAAAGCATCTCCTAAATGCTTGGTAGCCTCCTAATTGTAAGGGTGGTGCATAACACACCCATAAGAAAGTAAGAGTATACTAGACACGACTTAGTAAACACCTTGAGATCCTGAACCGTGCAGTGATCTAAGCTTTTCAAGACCCGAGTTGAGGCACTGACAGCAACGGACATTCCAAACCATGAAAATTTGAGAGACCCCTTAGCATACTATTATAAGCATAATTCAAATGAAATAGAAGTGCGAAAAATATAAAAAATTCAACGACATCTTATAAATCAACTATGTCAATAAAGGTATGACAATATATTAACCAAATCTAGTCTACGAAGCCTCTACTAAAGAATAAATGTCTAAGCTGGGACAAGGCTCCCGCTGGACCATAAATTGAAAGAAATGAACTTATGAATAAAATGCCTTCCTGAAGATGAATGGATCACAAACTCTGATGTTTTTGAAGGTTCTACTGCTATGATGAAACACAGGACCGAGCCTCAAAACTTGCATTATGAGACAATGTAGCCGCCCGAGGATGGTCAATACTTGTAGTATATTGGTATACAGAACAATCCAAAAATAACATATATTTCATATAAAATAATCAAGAGCATTGTGAAAATAATTTAACATAATAGGGATCAAAATGCATAGGCATAGTTAAAACTTTAATCAATCTTATAAAACTTAGACTCAACTTTTTTATTTAATTCTAAGATAGAGGCATACCCGGCATGGTCTGAAAAACCCCACGGGCTATGCAAGGTTAGACATTGACTTATCGGTCAAGCCCCAATTTAAGTTTTTCACAAGGATTGGAGTGTTTGGTCTAGTATACCGAAGCATAAAGCAAGTATACATTGATCTTCCTCCATTTAGGACAAGATCAATCTCGTGTTGAAAAAATATAGTTTTGGGGTATGGGCCTTTCAAACCCATTGATAACGCTCAATCTACAGCTCTCGTGGGAGTGTAAAGCGGTCGTTAGCAAATATAGAACCCAACCTGGGTTGGGTATCGATCCCACAGAGAATAGCTTGGCCAACAAGCAAGAGAAATTACTAGACTTTTAGTGCAAGTCTCGTAGGAAAGGGGGGATTGTAGTATGTAACCAAAACAAGAATGTAAGAACTGAAAATAGCAAAATAAAGAGAGATTGTCACGTGTGTTGTAAACAATGAGAATTGAGGCGTTGGGGTTATGTCCACCTTCTGAGGTATACGTCTCTATTGGCTATGAGTGTGTAGAGTCTTGACATGTAATTGCTTATAGAGAATTGTAGTCGATGGTAAATCCAAGCGTCTCTCGACCTAAACAAGGACTATTTCACTTTAACTCTCTCGAGCTTAAAGCGTGACTAACGGTACGAATTCTCCAAGAAGTTAGTCCAGGTACGGCACTAGCTTTTTAATAGGAAAGGGTGTCCTACTACCTTGACATTATCTCTTTTCCAGACAAATAACTTTTCTCTCGAACAAGTCAGATGTTAGACTGGCGTTGGTCTATGCGTCTTCTTTTCTAGACAAATAACCTTTCTCTCGAACAGGTTAGATGTTAGAATGGCGTGTTCTTGTGTTTGAACCGCAAAGAATGTAGATTTAAGATGAAGAGAATAATGATATAAGCAATATACTTGTCTTGAACTCACAAACTCATAGCTATAGATAGTAACTCATTCGGCTTCCATAACCCCAACTAAGAGATTTAGTTACCCATGAATGCGAAGGATATCACGCTTTGCATGGTGGATGGCGTGAATAGTAGGTGTTTGGCGTGTGGTTTTAGTGATTCCGTAGCAAGTAACGATTCTCTTGTTGTGGAATTTAAGAGTAGAAGAATGAAGAATTGAGAATGGGTTGTAGGAAGATGTCTTAATTGTAAGGAGATGAATGAATTGTCAGAATGTCTCCTCCCCTCTCCTCTTAAAATCTCTAACATGATAGGGTATTTATAATACTCCTATCCTACTCCTACTAAACTAATAAAATAAATAACCAAATCCTAATATACTAATGAAATCCTTGACCCAATTGTACTAGGGTAAGGTTACAAAATTATAATCCAAATAGAATGATGAAACACATAACCTAATTGCACTAGGTTAATGTATTATGGCAAAAATCCAGCTTTGTGTCTGTAAGTCCCAAAGTCTTCAGAAATGCTGTTTTAGCCCGGGACAGATTTTCCATGCAGCAGATTTAGTCCTTTATGCGTCCAGCTCCTTTCCATCTCGTTTGTGAGCTTTCTTTTGCGTCAAGTAAGCCATAAATTGCTGTATTTTGCATCATTTATACCTGAAACTTTCCTAATCACATTTGTTAGCTCATTTACAGGAAAAAGGACTAAAAGTGTACGAAATAGATAATTAGTTCTCGAAACTAGGCTAAAATATGGGCAAAATATATTGATATAGGCGCGTAATTTCGCCTATCATCACCCATGCCTTCTCAATTAGCTATCTAGCTCTCTTTAAGCTCATATTTAGCCATTTAGAAGATGCATCTTTCTTAAATTATAGTCGTAAGTCTGAAATGACATTCATCTAATTTGGGATCGTCATACCAAGACTTGCAGATACTATAATCCACATCATATCATGTCATATCATGATCATAGCTCTTTTATTTAAACATGCTATTTAAACACCAAAATGATTCAAATATCACATGAGAATTCTCTTTCAAAACTGTTATGCAAGTTTAAGTAAAACATCTTTCTTTTAAAACTTAACTCTTGAAGTGGTCATCTTTTTCATAATCAAATATAATCTCCATGAGAAAACAAGAGCATTTAGAAATAAGAAACACCCTTTTTTGAAAATAGTTTAAATGACAATGCATAATTGATTAAGCAATATTTAAAACTCAAGCTTATCATTATTCATTAAACAGCCCCCAACCCTAGTCAATAAATAAAATCTCACAGTTGAAAAAAGGGATTTATTATTCATGCTCTCAACTCCACTTTATAGAGAACCCCATAGTTGATACATAATGTCATTATAAAAGGGGGTTTCAAAATTTATGTTTTCCAATCAATTTCAGAATCTTAACTTATACATATACAATATAGGGTTTATTCAAAAATCATACTTATTCCCATGAGTGTTAGGACAGTTCTACATACCTTTTTAATGCACAAAATTCAAGATAACTTGAATCTAAGCCTTAAAAGTATGAGTTTTAGGAAAAAACCCTAACTTTTTCTCTCTTGAGAGTGGAGAGGAGAATGAACATTTCAAAATTGATAATTGATGAGTAAATGATACTTATAGAGTAATTTAAGTTGTGGGGTAGAGTTTGAGGTGTGAAAAATACGAAAATACCGATAAATAAATTGCAAATAATTACAGGAATTCCTCAGTTGACGACTTTAGTTTACAGCCCGTCAAATAGTTGATAGCTCATCAACGCCCGTTGTCAATCTCTAGCCATCTTTGATCTTTACTGGTTAAAGTTGATGGTGGAAGTTGAAATCTCGTTAACTAGTTGATGACTCATCAACTCAGTTCGTCAATCCTCTAGCCTAGTTTAGGTTTCACTGCCTAAGGTTGACGACTTTAGTTGATAGCCCGTCAATTATTTTATAGCTCGTCAACCCCCATCATCTACCTCTGACAGATAAATACCCTTAGGTAAAATGAGCATAACTTTCTACTCTAAAATCAAATTACGATGAAATTATATGCATTGGAAAGAAGACTCCAAGATATTTCATTTGGTATTTATATAAGGAAACCTAAATCATCATATTCTAGGAATAATAGTTATTGGAAGTTGACCCAAGTAGGAACATCCACTAAAACTCAATCAGTAGAAAAGTTCTCAACACAACTTTGAGTTAGGAGATTTTTATGACCTCAATTCATCTCCAAAAATATTCCAACACTATACAATTAATCATCATACCTATATTTATATAGGAATTATTAGGTTTGGGTCTATACATGTAGGAAAGATGATTCAAATTCTAGCCCAAAAAAGTAGTATGTTATAGGATTTAACTCAACAACTCTTAAAAAATCATGTTGCTGAGAATAAGAGGATCACTATGCTCCTTCATCAGTTGTCCCATGCCTCTTTTGGTCCTTCAGCCTAAATATTTGTCCAACCTGGTCCTTATACTGTCCTGCCTTCTTTAAGCCCTATTGTGTTAGTCCCATTAAGCCATGTTGTTATCAGTTTCCTTGCTCTATCTTTAATCTTTGTTTTGATTTATGTTCTTTTGTAGTGGCACTACCCATGGTTAGTTTTTTATAACACTTTTGTTGTTGAATGATGTATGATCCTGGATTAGTGATTAATTAATAATTTGTGTTCTAGTGCTATTATTTTTCTTCCTTGATCTGATTTTCCTTACTCAGTGTACCCTCAATGTCCATGTGTTAATATGTGTGCTTATATTTACTTGGTTTACTAGTGTATCTCTTTGATGATGCCAAAAGAGGAATGATGAGGTATAGTGTATAATGCTATTATAGGGACCAGACTTCTACATGCAGGGGGAACATATCATTGACCGGGGAAGAACTTAATGTGTAGTATCAGTGATAGAGAGAAGTAAGAAGGGGTGAAGGGGTTGAAGTTGTGAAAAGTTGATATAGGTTTGTCATTATCGAAAAGAGAGAAATTGTTAAGTCCTTAGTTTTGATGATTGATAAACTATCAATTTGGGACCTGTTTTATATAGATCTTTTTGTTGAAAAAACTGCAACTACTTAGGTACCAAGTTGATTGTGCTCACGCCTCTTTTACTCTATCAGTATTACAGCTGGAAAGGTAAAATTCTGGCAGAAAGTTGGTGGCAAGGCTACAACACCTTTTTGCCCCAGCCAATCAGAAACAACCTAGGTTTTCTCATCTCTTATATATGCAACATATCACAACAAGAAAACCTAAGCTTCCATATTCTCACAACAACAAATCTCTCTTGAAGATATCAGATACAAAGCCTCACTTGCAATAAGGACCTGCTCAGCTTACTTTTGTGACTCAAGCTCTTGTTGTATTTGAGTCTTTGTTCTGCGTTTGTAAATATTGCCTATTGCTCTAATTCATTATTAACAGGTGCTTTCTTACTCAGTTCTTATCGTCAAAGTGTCATCTAGAGTTAGTTGACAAAGAAGCTAGAGTTAGCTTGATCACTATTTCAGTTTGAGTTAGTGGAGGCAATAGATTTATTGCATTGGAGTTCATTGTAATAGAGTTATTACAAGTTTAGTAAAGGTTAAGAGGTTAATCCTTAAACCATGGAGTCTGTATTTAGGGTTGCTTGAACTTAGTAAAGTAGTTGAAAATCCTACGAGGTAGGTCGTGGTTTTTCTCCCTTGAGCAAGGAGTTTCCACATAAAAGATAGTGTGATCTTGCTTATCACTGCATACGATAGTTGGGACCAGGTCCCTAGGTTGGTAGTCTATTCATGTAGTTCCTCATTCTTTTTACTACTTTCTGCCTCATCATCCGTGCAGCCACTGGTGCCAAGAATATCAGTAATATCTGCATTTGCAGGCTAGCTCTGAGAGTTATTCGAGTTTATTACTTTTACAATATATTCATCGTCAAGGTTGTTTACAAGAATTTTAGATATTTTCCTAAATTCTGGTTGATCTGTTGATCCTCTGACCAGTAGGACCTAATGAAGGATTTAATGCTCTTAGAAATGTCATTCGTGCTTGGCCTTAATTTCTGTGATTTACCAAACAAAATATTAAAAACAATGCATTCTGCCAAGTGATAACTATTGGGTTCAAGGTGTATATGTTAATGGAAAATGGAGGGGAAATAGTGGAGGGAAAGAGAGACACTAAAATGGAAAATGTACTCTTTTAATAGAAAGTTCACTAATTCTCCCACATTGATAGGAGAAGAAAACTTTTAAGTATTTATAATCAGGAACACTTACTTCACATGGTAAGTGAGGCAAGAACAAGGTGGTGCCTCACGCTATTGTTGTCTTCACTCACTCAGCTTCGAATTTGGATTTGGATTTGGAAAATGATCGATGAGATCTAATCTTTAGACGAATTTTATTTGAAACTTATTTTTACAAGTGAAAAATTAATCCATAGAATCTGATAGAATTATTTTCTCCATGTGCGGGCGCATTTCGGACGCCATGCTAACGCATACGCAACGCATCTCGAATGGATGCGACCCTTCAAGGTAATTAGGCACACTGTTTTGCGTTGTTGGGCAATTTGCGCGTGCACTTTGATAACCTGAGGGCACAGGTGAAGCGCAGGTGATTACTGGAATTTGGATAGTGTCACCTGCGGCGCAGATCCAGCACAGACTGGGCACAGGTGACACGACTGTACTGAATAGGTGCTTTTCTGCTGAACCAATGCATCCTTTCCAAAAGGACATATTAAGTCTATAAATACCTGACATATTCCTCAGGTATTAACATAATTTTTTACAGCAAAAACACTCTTCATATCTTCAAAAACTCATTGTGATCATTAGCTGTTGAGTGAGTTTGACGAATCCAATAATTTGAAGTACTGCTATTGTTGGATTGAAAGTCATTTTATCTTGGGAGAAAAATTCCATAACCTCGGGTACAGTGAGGGGAATTATTCCTTAAGGACACTCCGTGAAGTTGGGGGATGACTTTAATTTCTATTTCATCTCATTTCTGAAATATAACACACTTTTTGGATAGATTATTCATAATCTTGTGTTGAAGGTGTTAAGTAACTTCATAGGTGTTCTTGGTTTTAGACTTGAACTTATGTTGAAGTTGTTGTGCCTAAATACAGATTCTTGTACCCGAAAACATTAAAAATAACAATAACAACTATCAGTACTATAAGTTCTCCGTATTTTCTACTAGCACATTCAGCCAAGTCCCTAGCTAGAAATTTATGTGATGATAAACTTCTATAAACTCCAACGTTGAAACAAAACTAACACATAGTCAAATTAACTTAAACACTACAGAAAATGAAATGATGGTAGTATTTTAAGGTAAGGAAGCATACTTTATGTGTAGCATCATCTGCTGCTAGAACGTCCGTTTTCCCTCGAATGGAGTGTCGTTGGTGATTAGCTCCCATAGAACCATCGAGACTGTGTGGACATCTACTTTATGATTGTAGTGTTTCTTCACCCCGTAATTATTAGTTGGATCTATGTTGAGCATCTGGCATTGGCAAAAGGATAAGTGCATATAATAGGATTAAGCAGGAACTAAAAGTTTAGCCCAATGCAATATTACATATACCTGAGGAAGCAGGAGCCATCTAGCCGTATGTTCCAGCTTCCGCGGTCATTTCAGATTCTTCCTCCTCCCTAGCTAACCCGAAGTCAGCTAGTTTAATTTTCGTCTTGTCTCCAGCCAGGAGTAGATTACCTACAGATTTAACACACGACCATGAATGAGATTTTGAAAATGAAACTGGTTTTTGTACGTGTATACATAATTCGAGCCTAAAGGAATGGATAGACAAAACCTTCCCTAGTTATACTAAACTGTAATGCTATACAAAACGGAAAAAATGCAGTTAGTTCCAGTGCCATGGAAGAAACAGCATACTAGCCAACATTTGGCAGCAGTAGACCAAAATTGATAATTAAGCATACATTTACTTGTTTTGCATTTGCCACGCGTGATGGATGCTCTGATATATTCATAATGTAGTTGCGTTAGCTTTCCATGAATAAAGAAAATGTACGTATTTGATTGTTAATCTACCGATCATTCTAAACGCTATATGGGGTTCAATGGATTCAAAAAAAGCTATATGCTTGTATCTATGTGTTTATACAATACTAGTTTAGGAACGTCCTTTGCTTAGGTAACTCTGTTCTTGAAGGAAAAGTTTCTAGACTCTTACAGATTTTTATTTTTTTTACAATTTTTCTTAATTTATTATTTAATTATAATAATTTAAGAGTCCTAAAATATATGATAAAAGTAACCTATATGGTAAGACGTATTAGGAGAAATAATATCTATAGTAAATACATGGGATCACAATTTAGTATCTTTCATTTATACAAAATTTATGATATTTACTTTTATTATTGTAATAGTTTTTATAACTTTGACTTAATCATGCTTTTATGTTATTTGTTAGGTTGATTAAACTCTTACCTTATCATGTTGTTTTTTGTTAGGTTATCATGTTGTTAGTGTATTGGTATATGATTTTCAATTATGCTCGTTTTAATTTTTAAGTTGTCCGGCTTTATCGTAATCTTTTTTGCAATTGTCAATTTGTTTGTGCTTAATGTAAGAAGTCCTAAAATATATAAAAAGAAGAAAATAGAAAAATCATCGCACAATTCTTTATTGCGCTTTTGAAAAATTACAGTACCAGTTACGCAGATGCTTCTCCTGAGACACGCAAGAAGCCAACAAAAGATGCATATCCAAAGATTATTGCCGAGGGTTCATCATAGATGAATGCATTAATTTCTATTTCAACTTATGATTAAAATCTTGTAATTCCTTTCCTACACTTTTATATCTCATAATCATGCTTTCTTCCTCCTTATTTGTGCTTAATAGAAAGAAGAAGAGAGATGCCTAGCTCGGCAATAAGTTGAAGGCGGCATAGATTCAACGTAAATTGCATGTGTTGTTTCGAACATGAAACAGATTTTTATTTTAACATAAAATTATTTTATTATATTAAATAAACTAAACCCGTCATAATAATTGCTTCAGCTTTTCTTTTCTAGACGTCTATGAAGCAAAACTTTGCTTTCCCAGTTGGAATAATGGTTTAATTTTTTTTAAAAAAAAGTTTTTGTTACCTTTTCCAAGTAGAACTTTGCTTTTCTCCTATTTAATTTAATTGAAGTAGCAGACTCTTTTTTTTTTTTTTTTTTGAAGAAAAAATTAACCATAGGAATTATTTCTAAAATTAGGTGGTAAAGTACATTATTCAATTAAAGACTTAATTAAACTTTTTCCACCATCCTTTATAAATCATCACCTATAAATCTTTTTCATATTTAATTAAATTGATAATTTATTTGGGGTAAGAGTTTAATTACTTAATTAAATTTTTATGAGAATCTTTCTTGTTGAAAAACGTAATTCCTAAACAGGAACTGCAACAATCGTCACGTTTCATAAGTCCTTTATGGACTTTCCATCTATGGTTGTTGATTCAATTTCGAATTTCAGATGAGGTGAGGTCTTTTATGAAAGAGATAGAAAAGTGAGTGAACTTTTTTTCATGCAATAGGCAATACTGTATTTTCATTGTTTTGCTCATTTCATTAGTTAATTAATTTAACTTTTTTTCCGTAATTTAAGTACAGAATCCTTTTAAATGTAGGATTCATTAAGAGTAGAATTAGTTTAGGTATAAAATTCCTGAAATATTATAAACCTAATTACCTATTTCTAAACTATAAATTAGGGGGGGAAAAACAATGCAGCAACTCCAAACAAAAAAATACCTACCTTTGCAACACGACTTTCTGTCACTTTGCTTTCTTTCAAAGCTCTTTATTTTTTTTGTGGCTTTGACTTTTCTTACATGTATTAATGTTATCTGTTGTGTAGCGACTATCAGATTGCTCTCTCCCTCTCAATTGAGGAATTATATTTCTTTAACATTTTTTTTTCTCTATGTTATTTATCTAACAACTCAAATATATATATTTATTTCCAGTATTATTGTGCATCAGCAAAGAAAGACCTATGATATGTGACCGATCGTTGGTTTATTAAAATCAGGTTCAAGGTATATATCTTTTAATGCAATGTATCAACAAAGAAAGACTTATGATATGTGATCGACCATAGGTCCAACGTACCATTGATTCTCATAATTACTTTTCACGCAATGCATCAACAAAAAAAGACTTATGATATGTGACTGATCATTGACTTGTTAGAATCAGGTTGAAGGTACGTATTGATTCTCATAATTATTTTTCACGCAATATTATTTTTACATTGATTGTTAGAGGCTCTTTCAGAAAGATTTTCATCTTTGACATAGTAGACCAGTACAGAAAAAAAAAGCGATTTTCATCCTGAAATGACTATCCAAGCATCCGAGCATTTTTGAAAAAATAAATCACCCTGTGGACTTTTACTAATAATATTTTTTTAAAATGACAAATTAAAAGGGTTAGTACTTCTTTGGAGGTAGCGGTATGGACTGCGGACACTTTATCCTTCCCAGACTTCACTTTGTGGGAATACACTAGGTTTGTTGTTGTTATTGTTGACAAATTAAAAGGGCTAAATGTTACAGTACTAATCTAAGTAAGGAGGGACAACTCCATTAAAAAGTATGCAACAAAGCAAAACTTTTAAGAACTAAAAAAATTTGACTGTGTTAACATTTGGTCTAGAAAAAGTGGGGTGTAGATTAATCTTATTTCTATCTTTATAGGGTACAAAAGTTGTTTTTGATGTACTAGCGGTTCAATTGGTTTGAAAAATATAAGGATATAGAATCTATGTTTAAGCTTTGTGATTCTTTTTTTTTTTATTTCTCATCCGATGTTCGATGCCCACATTGGAGCTCGACTAATTTGGATCGCGCATTGCAGGGTTCATTAAGGTGGCAACGCTCCCAACAGAGTTTTCTCCATACCCAGGGTCGAACCCTCAACCTCTGGCTAAGGTGGAGCAGCCCCATCCACTGCACCACAACACATGTTGGTAAGCTTTGTGATTCATCTACTCTCTACTACGTAATATATATAGGGATTATGTATACACTAGATGCCGACGGCCCGTACTAGTATGGGCCCAATATATATTTTTCTTTGTTTCAATTTATGTTACACAAATAAAATTTGGATAATAAAGCATATTTTTAATATATTTTTTGACATTTAAGTTGTTAACTATTATAATTTATAATAATTTTATGTAAGTTAATAATATATGTTACTCTCCTTATCCAAACTTTTGTGGTATTGATAGTAAATTATATTTTAAAAATAACTTAAGTTTTTAATAATTGAGATTTACAATATTTTTTCTTTAATTTCAATTTAAGTGGCACTGATATAATTTTGACAGTCAAGCATTTATATTACATCTTTTATTTTTTTTTAAGTTGTTAATTATTTTGATTTATAATATTTTTATATTTTTTTAAAAAAATATATAACAAATTAATTTTTTTTAGACATTTTAAATTGTTAACTATTATAATTTATAATACTTTTCATATAATTTGGAATTAATATATGTTACTCTCCTTATCCAAACTTTTATGGTACTGATAGTCAATTATATATTTAAAATAATTTAAGTTTTTGATTATTGTGATTTATAATATTTTTTCTTTTATTTCAAATTAAATGACACTGGTATAATTTCGAGAGTCAACCAAATATTACGATTGAAATAGCAAGAAGACATGTTTTAAATGACTCTTAATAACTAATTACAAGTGATATAACAAAAATTCTATAAAAAAATATTTGTGAAAAAAATTAAATGGGTTTCATATAAGACGGTCAAGTTAATATAAAACATCAAGAGTTAATCTATCATTTTATATCTATTTTATTTTTCTTATTAAATATTATTAATTTTTAATGCTTAAATGACCTATAATAGTTAATTTGGGTGATATAGTAAAATAATGGTTCAAGCAACTAAAATAGACATGTCATAAATGCTTATTTTTATTTTTCTTATTAAATATTATTAATTTTCTAATAATTAAATGACCTATAATAATTAATTAGGGATGATATACTAAAATCACGGATAGAAGCAGCTGAAACAGACATGTCATAAATGTTTATTTTTTATTACATATTTTAATTTTTTAATATATTAATGACTTTTAATAATTAATTATGGGTGATATAGATAAATCACGGGTTGAAACAACTAAAATAGACATGTGATAAATGGTTATTTATTTTTTACTAAATATTATTAATATTTGAATATGTAAATAATTTATAATAATTAATTAAGGGTGACATAGTAAAATTACGTTTTAAAGCAGATATGTTATAAAAATTTATTTACTTTTTTTTCATTAAATAATATTATTTTTTAATATATAAATAATTTATAATAATTAATTAAGAATAATTTAGTAAAATTACGGATTGAAGTGAATGAAACAGGTGAAGAAGCAGGGAGTACAACAGCGTTCTGCCTGCTTGATCACGCTTATATATAAGAGTAAAGTAATTGTAGTATTAAAGAATTATTAATGAATCAACAGTAGTACCAAAATTGAAGAATCAGGTAATGATAGAATAATAATAATAATGGAGAACAGAGAGCAAATAAGGTGGCTCTAAACTATATTCATACTCATCCACAGAAAAGAGAAATCGTTGGGCTCACTACTGATCTTTTACCCTCTTCGATCTTCTTTCCTATTTTAGATCATATCCTCGGTGACCTAAAGGTTTGTCACTCATCTAATCACTCTCGTCCTTTCTTCCTCGGCCTATAATTGTTAACCTTTGTCACCTCTTTACTGGGGCATCTAAGCTCTTCGTCTTCATATCAGTCTCTCTCCCCCCATCTTATCCACTAAGAAAGTCACTTTCCCTTACCTCGAATATCCTCATTCCTTATCTTGTTTATCATATTGTGTCCAAACATCAATCTATAAGCATCTTTATTTCCATTACTTTCATCTTTTTTACATATGAGTTCCTGATTGATCAATGCTTTGCTCTGTACAATGTAATAGGTGTAACAACCATATTATAAAGCTTATCTTTAAGTGTTGGTAACACATTATCTCTTTTCATTGAATCAATTTCAATATGATGTGTGATATCATCATTGATCTCCATGTCTGTTTGGATTATTGACCAAACTGATTTTCCAGCATCGAACTCTTGAATTTACTGTCTGGGCCATGTTCTACTAAATCCAATTTGGGCTTCTATTGATTTCATTCTTGGCCTCATCACTGAATCTTAAAGTTGAGGCAGAGAGAAAATTTAGATGAGAACCTCCTTTTGCTCATATCTTTAAAAAATAGTCACTGCCATGAATTTCAAATTAGGCGAATTTAGGGGATTTAAAACTCCATGACAATGACTATTTTTTAATGGAAAAAGGACACCCACTGACAAATTTTGAAAACAAATGGCTAATATTTGATCAATTTATAAAAGTGAAAATCACATAAATATACTATTTAAGATTCAATATTATGACTGTGACAAAAGCATAATTGTGATCATAAAGTGAACTAAAAAAGAGAAGTTGACATTGTTTTACATACGAACCCTAGCCGTCATCACCAATTAAAACAATCCGTTCAGCGGTAATGTCCATTCCGGCCACTGGTCAGGCTTTCAATATAGCTGACCAATCCTCTCTAGTTCATTCGCAGGAGAACTTTTCTTCACTGCCAAAAATAACATCGCCGTTCCAACTGAATTGCCTAACAACCCATTATGGATACTGATACTCTTAACTCGTCAAAGAAAATTTGCTTATTTGTTGAAACCTAACATGATTCACGACTCTGGTGTCAAATCTAAAAGTTGTGAGCACTCCATACCGATCAAGGAGATTAACTTTGTTAATGACATTCCTCGTGTGAGGTGGACTGAGGAAGAAGTGGATAGAATGAATGTTATTGAAGAGCTTCAGTTTGCAGTAGTTGGTAAACTCTCTTATGGTTGATCGGGTTTGGATGATCTTAGAATCCAACTCCCCAAACAACTTAATATAAAAGGTGACTGTAAAATTAGTTTACTTCAGAATTGACTTATTCTCATGAAATTTGATCAATGGAGGATTTTGTTAATGTACTATCCAATAATGTGTACTACATTAATTCAAATGATGGGTATTCTTATCAACTAAGACCCCTAATCTATGATGCAAAATTCAAGATGGATGAGGAAACGACTTAAGTCATGGCATGGATCTCTTTTTCGGACCTCAAGTCAACTTCTTTTGTAAAAGAATCATTGTTTTCTCTAGTTGCAGTAGTTGGAAAATCAATCCACTTGGACTTTGCGACAGTGAATAAAACAAGGCCTAGTTATGCTAGGGTTAAGGTATAGGTGGACTTACTACTTAATCTTTCTAGATGCATGGAAATGGAAATAGTTAATGATATCACCATGGAGTCAAGGATTGAGAAAGTAAAAATCAGATATGACTTTCTACCAAAGTATTGCACAAAATGCAAACTTCAAGGTCATGATGAGCAAGAGCGCAGAGTACTACACCCTAAACTAAAGATTGCTAAAGAGAATGTTTCTCAATATGGAGAATTGGAATCTAGGGCAGTAAAGGAACAACAAGGAATGAAAAAATCACAACAATGGAATGATACTAAGCGAAGATTCATTAATAAAGGTTATATTATTTAGAAGGATATTTCATCTGCCAAAGAAATATCCAATAGCAATCCATTTGATATTCTAACAGATGAGAATGGTGATCAACAAAAAATAATCCATGCAGTTAATAAAACATACACAACAGGAGAAACAGATGATAAACAGGGGGAAAGGAATGAGAAGCAATTAACAAAGAACTGAGTTTCCAGTTCCTTCCAAAGACAGGATAATGATATTAAGTCATCATCTACAATGGAGAAGAAAAGAGAGGTAGCAAATAGAAAAGAGAGGTAGCAAATAAAAGTGACCAAAATAAAAAGAGCACTGCATCTTATTCAGAAGAGATGCATGCAACACATGTAACTCCTAATACATAAAAGGAAAATAAATTAGCAAATAAAAAGAGTCAAGGCACTCAAGTAGATTACATTCCTAATACCTTTAGAAATATATGTGAGGAATTTGAAGAGGGCTACAGAGGTAGCCCAACAAATAGCTGCAACCAAGAAAAAATTCACAATAATATTTACAAGCCAACCAACGTGTCTATTAGTGAAACAGGACAACAACCTGATGATGTTGCAATAAAAAATACAGAAAGCAATATCAAGAATTAGGATATGAGCATCATATCAGCAACCACACATGAAAAGGAAGTTACTGATTTACCTGGCAGAGATTTAACAGCAACAAAGAATAATTCTTTGGCCACAATTGATATTCCTCTGAAAGTGGATGATTCTCAAGTCTGGGGCAGTAATATTGATTCACCTTATGTTGTCCTTCACATCATATTGACTCATAATATTAAGGATGTAGAATCATTTTCACAACTGGAAGATGGAAAAAAGAGTGTTGATTGCCAGGGTAAAGTTGATGTTGTGAGAGATGTTGATCTATCTCCAAGAGCTATTAAACCAACCAAAATTACAAAGAGAGGAAGAAAACAAGTTAATACTAGGATGTCTCAGCCTAGCAGAACCCAATCAAAGAAAAATGAAGGATCACTAAAAGTCCAAAAATCAACAAAGTCCATTATTTGGAATATCATATCAGTTAGGTCACAAAAGGCCTTTCAAAGGGTGCAGATGTTGCACAAGTACCATAAGTTTGATTTTATTGCTTTGCTTGAGCCTTTTCAACATACAAGAACCATTAATAGATACAAGAGTAAAATTTAAATGCCTTTGGTTTTTCACAACTATTCTGAAAAAATTGGATTTTTATTAATTAAGGATTTGATGAATCTATAGTAATGGATACTGAACAACAAATTACTTTGCAATTTAAGGATCTTAATAATGGTCTTGAATTTTTTTTCATAGTTGTGTATGCTATATGTGACAGAGATTAAAGGCTTCAATTATGGGATAGTTTTTTTTTTATATCTAATGGGTTGAGCTTACCATGGATGATAGGTGGTGATTTCAATGTTGTACAAAATGGAGCTGAGAAGATTGGTGGTGTTTTGGTGGAAGCTGCTGATGTAAAGGACTTTCAAAATTGTATTTAATCTTGTGATTTGATACAAATTCAATATAACGGGAGCCCTTTCACATGGTGGAATAGTAGAGCTGATCCTGATTGTATTTTTCAAGGCTGGATAGAATTTTAATTTTTACTAATTTCGAAAGGCTTTACACACTCAAAGAAGTTAAACATCTCCCACGAGATGGTTCAGATCATGCCTCTCTTCTTTTAGCCTGTGAGAATAGAGTTTTTAAATTTCAAAGGATATTTAAATTTTTAAAACTTTAGACAGATCATGCTGATTCCAAGGAGGTGGTTAAGAGCAATTAGGATGCTGATTTTTACTGATAATCCTTTTTACACATTAAAAGAAAGATTAAGCAGGTTAACAAAACCCTGACTGTGTGGACTAGGCAAGTTTATGGTGATATCTTTCAATAATTAATCATTAGAGAAAAAATTGGTAAAATGAAAGAAACATTATTTTTTTTATAATCTTTCTCCAGAGAATAGGATGGTTATGTGAAAGGCAAAAGCTGAATATTCAGATATTTACATGTTGAAGAAAGCTTTTGGCTGCTGGATATGATTGGTTTGAAAATGGATATAAGAATACAAGATTCTTTCAAAGCATTGTGAAAGGAATAAGAAACAGATTGAAGGTTTCCAGAATAAAAGATCAACAGGGATGTTGGTTAGAAGATGAAAACCTTATTGCAAATGAGGTTGTTGATTTCTAACAAAATTAGTTCTCCTTAAGAAAGGGATGCCACAGAGTTTCCACTTAATTTCATCCCTGAAATGGTCGCTGAAGAGGATAGGAGTTATTAGAGGCTATACCAGATGTTGGTAAAATTAGAAAGGTTGTTTTAAGCCTTAATAGTAATAGAGCTAGTGGGGCGGATGGATTATCATGGAGTTTTTATCAATCTTGTTGGGATATAATTGAAAATGATATTATTAGACTGGTGGTGAGCTTCTTTGCAGGTAATACCCTCCCAAAATCTATCACTCATACTAACTTGGTTCTCATTCCCATAAAGGATATCATTCAATCCTTTTTGGATGTAAGACCCATTAATCTTAATAATATTGTGAACAAGATTATCTCT
The DNA here is from genome assembly GCF_002878395.1 of Capsicum annuum. Taxonomy (NCBI): domain Eukaryota; kingdom Viridiplantae; phylum Streptophyta; class Magnoliopsida; order Solanales; family Solanaceae; genus Capsicum; species Capsicum annuum. Next base: position 28,048,479 of record NC_061114.1, read on the forward strand.
AGAATTATTCATGCTAGATTAGAAGGTATCCTTCCCAGATATCTCCTAATCAATCAGGCTTTGTTAAGGGGAGAAACATTGTACAAAATATGCTTCTAGCACATAAATTAATTATGGATATAGGGAAAAGAGGGAAACCCTATGTTGTGTTAAAATTGGACATGGCTATGGCATATGATAGAGTTTTATGGTATTTCTTGATGAAACTTCTTAGGAGAATAGTTTTCTCCAATAATGTGATTTATGCAATTTGAAAACTTAACTCTAATAATTATTATTCAGTGCTTCCTAATGAACAATCAATAGGATTCTTTCATTCTACTAGGGGGTGAAACAGGGGATCCTTTATCACCTGCTCTCTTTATACTAACTACCGAGGTAATGAATAGGGCTTTGAATCATCTGTTTGAGGATAATACTCTTTTGGGATATAGGTTACCTAAATGGAGCTCTAACATAAATCATTTAGCATTTGCTAATGACACTATCATTTTTTCCTCTTCTAATGTCCATTCTATAGAAAAAATTATGTTGCTTTTGTAGGAATATGAGAAGGAGACAACGCAGAAAGTAAATAAAGAGAAAGGCTTCTTTTAAATGCATAAAAATACTCAAGATACGACTTTACAACAAATGGAGCAAGTTACAGGAATGGGAAAGGTTATTTTTCTTTGAAGTATTTTGGGTTTCCAATATCCCACTCAAAGAAGAAAAAGAAAGACTTTGCAAAGTTGATGGAAAAGATCAGAAATAGACTACAAGCATAAAAAGAAAAATTATTGTCTTATGGTGGAAAAGAATTGTTGGTGAAAAGTGCTCTTCAGAGTGTGCCCATATATGTGCTCTCAGCATTTGTCTCTCTCCCCCCCCAAGTGTTTTGAAAGACATTCAAAGAATCTTTGCAAAATTCTTCTAGCATAATAAAGAAGTGGGCAGAGGAAAGCATTAGTCTGATTGGAAAAAAGTTTGTTTTCCCTAACAAGAAAGAGGTCTGAGATTTAGACTGTAATACCCCATGTCTAAAAGCCATTATACAACATATGACTCATTCTCTTGAGCCATACATAAAACATATGAGTCGTATATAGTAAGTCATACCTATGGCAGTGTGGAGTAGTTGAAGTCTGTTGTAATTATGAGTTGACTTTAGAAATTATCAAAGCATGGTATGAATCGTATGAAGTGAGGTCGTGAGTTCAGCAGTATAGGTTTTCTAAGTTTCTGTCCAAGATATGAGTGGTTGTTTCAAGTCATATAAACAAGTAACGAGTCGTAAGTTACCACTCATATGTTGACCAATGTGTGCTATCTTTGCCACTTCTAAGCTTATGAGTTACTAGTCCAACTCGTACCCTCATCGTACGAGTCGTATGGTTGACTCTTGATGGCTAGAGATTAATTTCTGTAAGATTCAGTTAAAGGGCTTTTTGGTCTTTTCCCTTTATATAACTCCCAACCCATGACCTATAACCCTAAAGAGGCATTATTTTCCTTTATATTTTAGTCAATTAACAATATCTTTTCTCCTCCCATCTTTAAGAATAACAAGATTAGAGTTTTCTCACCAATTCATCTCTCAAGTCTCAAAAGTTCAACTCTTCTTCACAAGTCAAGCAATTCCAGTTATGTGGGTTTTGAATAAGGTTAATATTCCATCCTTGTGCCCAAAAAATATGATTTTAAGATTTAATTTACATGTTTTATATTAGGTATCATCCCTTAAATTCTCATGTATTGAAGTATACCATTATCTTGTGATTTTAAGGCTAAAGATGCATAAAGGTTACGTTTATTCATGTTTTGAACTTTAAGATTGCTATTATGCTTTGAATTTCATTACTTTGATTTGGAATTCTGATGAAAGATTTCTATATGCGTATTGAGCTTGATATTTTGTTATAAGTGTTATTAAAGAAAGTAAGAGTTTCAAGATTTAAGAAAAAGAATTAAGTTTACAAGAAAGTTTAAAGCTTTTGAAGTTCCATTCATATGAAATATAACAAGATTCAAGAAAGCTTGATCTTTTGATCTAAAGATAAGACCTAAAATCCAGAAATTGTTCATCTTGGGTATGATTTAAAGTAAAAGAGAAGCATGATTGACTTTCAATCTACAAACTCTTATGCTATTTTAAGGTGGATTTCTTACGTATGAGTATATATGCATTTTGGGAGTAGTATTTAGCATCGAGAAGGAAATGCAGATGAGCGTATCATAAATTCCTGAAAACTATGAGCCAACATAGGTTAAGATTTTTTCCAATATGGATGAAACATAGTAATCACTTAAGTTAATGTTCTATTCTGATAGCAAGGGTAGAACATCTCTCCCCGACTTGGCTAAGATGTTGGACTTCATGGTAGCTCACATGGTTTATGTCATTTAGAAGAATCTCCCATAAGAAAGAATAAAAGTAAAGATTTCAGAAACTAAGTGTTATGGCTCACTAAGTTATTTCATATGTTTCATTATCCATATTTTATGAATTGCAGTCTTAAGTTTTACTAAAGTCCAAGGTGATTTATTTTTGCTTATCATGCATTATTTGAAAGTTTACATATATATATATATATATATATATATATATATATATATATATATACACAACTCTTGTTTTATTTATTCAATCACCCCCACATACTCAGAACATTACAAAAGTACTGACCCACATATACGCTTATATGCTACATTGCCTTATAATGTAGGTTTCGGTGCTCATTTCAAGTAGCATAATTGACTACGGACATCATCACCTATATCCTGATTTTTTGTGAGTCCTCATAGTCTGAGGACCCAGCTTGTCAGACTCTTGTTCATTGATGAAAGTACTTTAATTACTTGATTTCATTTTATGCTCGGGCCAGTTGAGGCTTGTTCTAGTGTCTCTCTAGTAAGTTGTAGAGGCGTATGTTTTAAGTTCAAGAAGTTTGTTTAAGGTTTTAAAAGTTAAAGATTTACATTACAATGTGGAATTTTTACCTTCGATTTCTATAAATGTTAGTTCACTTTTCATGTAAGTTTTAAGATGAATAAATATCATGGGTTAGCTTGGAACTATTCATAGTCTTAAGCACCATATGGCTTCAGGGGGTGCTTCTGGGGCATTACAAACTTGGTATCAGAGATTAAGGTATAAAGAGTCCTAGGAAGTTAGACAAGCCGTGTTACGTAGAGTCATAATCATGAATGTGAAGCAGACCACATTTATAAATAGGAGCCTACGAAACTAGTTAAGAATCACCATTTCTTTCATGATCTATTGTGTTTATAGTTGTCTCTATCTTCCTTAAATTATGTTTTTACATTATAGAATATGCCTTCACGCCGAGACAATATACGTTGAAACGGTGATCAACCACCCCTGCACACCGACCTTCTGAATGAGAATGTATCTCATGCTAAATTTCAGGCTATCTTTCAAGCGTTGGCCCAAGCTGTGAATGCCAATGTTCACTGTAACTAATAAGTAGAAGTCCCACTTTAGCAAAATGGTAACCTAGTTGCATCCCGAGTTTAGGAATTTATGAGGATGAATCCACCCGAGTTTCATGGGTCAAAGGTGGATGAGGATCCTCAACTCCTTATTGACGAGGTGAGAAAGATTACTTAGATCATGCATCTTACTAAAGAGAAGAGTGTAGAGCTGTAATCCTATGGGTTGTAGGATATTTCTTATGATTGGGTCACTGTGTGGATTGATGGTAGGGGTAAGAATGTAGCTCCTATAGATTGGCAGGTGTTTCAGAAAACTTTTTTAGATTCTTGTAAAATAAGGGAGGATAAAGTGGAGGAGTTTATAAGCCTGAGGAAGGGACCTATGGAAGTGAAAGAGTATTATTTTAAGTTCACTTAGTTAGTTAAATATGACCTGGAGTTCGTATCTAACTCTAGAGCTCGTATGAGTAAGCTTGTTACTGGGTTGTCAGATTTAGTGGTCAAGGAGTGTAGGACTACCATGCTGATTAAGGATATGGATATTGCTCGGTTGATGACTCATGCCCAACAAATTGAGGTAGAAAAGTTGAAGAAAGGGAGAAGAGAAATAAGAAAGCTAGGACTGGAAAGTTTGAGTATAGTCAGCCAAGGTCCAGAGGAGGAAGTCGTTCATAATTTCAGGGCCATTTATCAGTGCCAGCGCCATCTTCATCCAGTTCCCCTGGACACATAACCAGGCAGGAGAAGTGGGGTAGGCATCAAATTCCAGGTCTCAGATCAGCGTAGTCGGGAGTCCCAGTTACCCTACATGTGCAAAGTATGGAAGGACCCATCCTAGTGAGTGCATGATGGGTAAAGAGGGTTGCTATTAATGTGGAAAATTGGGCCACAGGGTCAAGAAGTGTCTATATCCTAGCAATGAAGTAGAGATGCTCATCCTCAGACTCAGGATACTAATCTAGCAGCCTAGCAAGGTCGCCCAGTTGCCCTACAGGGCGCATTATCCAGTACCTATGGCAGTCAGCGCCAGAATTGGGCATGGATTGGCTCCATTCATGCTATGCATAGACTGTATCACCCGTGTGGTGAAGTTTCAGTTTCCTGATGAGGCAGTTTTTTAGTGGGAGGGTAGTTTAGTATCTCCTAAAAGTTGTTTTATCTCTTATCTTAAGGCTATAAAGTTAGTATCAAAAGGGTGTATCTATCATTTGGTTCGAGTCAAATATACTAAGTCTGAAGTCCCGATAGTTTAATTAGTTTGGGTAGTAAATGATTTTCCAAAGGTTATCCCCGAAGATTTGTCAAGGGTACCTCCAGATAGAGAAATAAAATTTTGTATCGATCTTCTTCCTGATACTCAGCCCATCTCTATCCCTCTATATTGCATAGCTTTAGCCAAACTTAAAGAGTTAAATGAGCAACTTAAGAACCTCTTATATAAATATTTCATCAGATCTAGTGTTTCTCTATGGGGTGATCCAGTCGTTTTCGTGCGCAAGAAAGATGGCACTCTAAGAATGGTTATAGATTATAGACAACTAAATAAGGTTACCATTAAGAACAAGTATCCCATTTCTAGGATCAACGATTTATTCGATCAACTTTAGTGTGCCCAGTGGCTTTCCAAGATTAACTTTAGGTCGGGATACCATCAGTTGAAAGTCAGAGAGCAAGATATTCTAAAAATAGCTTTTCAAACAAGGTACAACTATTTTGAGTTTGTCATTATGTCGTTAGGACTGACAAATGCTCCTGCAACTTTTATGGATTTGATGAATCGGGTCTTTCAGCAGTATTTGGACATGTTTGTCATTGTCTTTATAGATGACATACTGGTATATTCCAGGAGTGAGAAGGAATATGCAGACCATTTGAGAATAGTACTGCAGACCTCAAGGATTGTTAATTATATGTGAAGTTTGGTAAATGTAAATTTTGGTTGGAATTTATTACTTGATTAGAGCATGTAATTTTAGGCGTTGGTATTCACGTAGATCCTTAAAAGACTAATGTAGTTAAGCATTGTCCTAGACCAATTAATCCATCTGATATAAGGATTTTTTTGGGTTTGGCTGGGTATTATAGAAGGTTTGTTAAAGGGTTCTCCTTAATAGACAAACCATTGAATAAGTTGACCCAAAAGAAAGTAAAGTTTATATGGTTAGATAAGTGTGAGAAGAGCTTCCAAGAGTTGAAGGATGGATTGACTTCAGCTCCAGTGTAAAGGGTTAGACAGATTTGTCGTATTGTAATACTTCTAGAGTTGGGTTAGGTTGTGTGTTGATGCAGAATAAGAGAGTGATAACTTATGACTCCTAGAAACTTAAGGATCACAAAAAGAATTACCCAACTTACGACTTGGAGTTGGCTACTGTGGAATTTGCCTTAAAAATTTAGAGACACTACCTCTATGGTTTGCATATTGATGTTTTCACTGACCACAAGAGTCTTCAGTATATATTTTCTCAACAGGAGCTGAATCTTAGTCAGAGAAGTGGTTGGAGTTATTAAAAGATTATGACATGAGTGTTCTCTATTATTCGGGTAAGGCCAAAGTGGTGGCTGACGCACTAAGTAGGTTATCTATGGGTAGTGTGGCTCATGTAAAAGAGGAGGAACCGGAGTCTGACAAAGAAGTACATAGATTAGCCCAGTTGGGTGTACATTTTTTTTACTTGGATGTTGGGGCAGTAGTGGTTTAGAATGGTTCAGAATCATCTTTGGTAGTGGAAGTGAAGGAGAAACAGTGAAATGATCCCATATTTAGCCAAATATTAGAAGCATTCCAGCAACTGAAGGTTGAAGGTTTCTCCCAAGTGGGAGACAGTGTACTTCACTATCAAGGTAGGCTTTATGTTCCCAATATAGATGGGTTAAGAGAAAAGATACTAGCCGAGGCTCATGGTTCTAGGTATTCCATTCATTCAGGTGCTACTAAGATGTACCACGACTTACAGGAAATTTATTAGTGGAATAATATTAAGAGAGACATAGCAAGGTTTGTGGACAAGTGTCCCAACTGCCAGCAAGTTAAGGTTGAACACTAGAGACCGGGTGGTACGCTACAGGGAATCAATATCCCACCTGAAAGTGGGAAGTAGTGAATATGGATTTTATCATAAGGTTGCCTTATACAAGACGTCAGCATGATTTTATTTGGGTGATAGTAGATAGAATGACTAAATCATCCCATTTCCTACTTGTCAAGATTTTAAATATAGCGGAAGATTATGCCAAAATTTATATTTATGAGTTAATAAGACTTCATGGGATATCTTTATCCATCATCTCAGATAGAGGAACGCAGTTCACTTTGTAGTTTTGGCAGTCTTTCTAGAAAGGTCTTGGTACAAAGGTTAAGCTTAGTACTGCTTTTCATCCACAGAACGATGGTCAGGCTAACCGTATAATTCAAACATTAGATGATATGCTGAGGGTTTGTGTTTTATACTTTAAAGGAAGTTGGGATGACCATCTACCTTTGAGTGAGTTCGCTTACAATAACAGTTAACACATTAGCATTCAGATGGCTCCATTTGAAGCATTGTACGGGCATATATGCAGATCACCCATAGGATCATTTTGGGTTGGTGAAGTAGCATTGATTACACTAGATTCTGTTCTTGATGCTATGGCAAAGGTTCAGTTGATTCGTGAGAGATTAAAACTGCTAACAGCCGTAAAAAATTATATGCCGATGTAAGAAGGAGAGAACTCAAGTTTGAAATAGGCAATTGGGTATTCTTAAAGGTGTCTCCTATGAAGGGAATTATGAGATTTGGAAGAAGGGAAAGTTGAGTCCTCGATTTATTGGTCCATATAAGGTAATGAAACATGTAGGAGAGGTTGCTTATGAATTGGACCTTCTATCAGAGTTAGCTGCGTTTCACCTAGTGTTCCATGTTTTGATGCTGAAGAAGTTCATTAGAAATACTTCCTTAGTAGCTCCCCTACAAAGTATTGGAGTCAAAGATAACTTGACGCATGGGGATACTCTTATTGAGATACTTGATAAGCAGGTCCAAACGCTAAAGAATAAAGAAGTAGCGTTAGTAAAGGTTCATTGGAGAAACTAATTGGTTGAAGGGGCTACCTTGGAAGCTGAAGCAGACATAATGACAAAGTATCCTTATCTCTTTTCTTCCAACCCATTTGCTACCGAAGGTAAATAGTTATTTAAGCTAAAACTCTTTCTCTTTAAGTCTATTTAAGTATTCTTAAGTCATATCTTATGTTGTGAGTAATTGGATCCTTCTGACAGGTATAAGTTTGGCTATAAGTTTGGTATAGAGGTGTTGATTATTTCCAATTCTTAGGTGAATCATATTTGAGAATGAATTTTTTTAAGTGGGAGATATTTTAATACCTCATGTCTGAAAACTATTGTACAACATACGACTCATTCTCTTGAGTTGTACATACAACATATGAGTCATATATAGTAAGACTTACCTATGGAAGTTTGGAGTAGTTGAAGTATGTGGTAGATAGGTGTTGACCCTATAAATCATCAAATCATGGTACGAATCGTATAAACTGAGGTCGTGAGTTCAACAGTATACGTTTCCTAAGTTTCTATCCAAGATACGAGTGTTTGTTTCAAGTCATATAAACAAGTAACAAGTCGTAAGTTACCACTTGTATGTTGACCAGTGTGTGCTATCTTTTCCACTTCCAAGCTTACTAGTTACTTGTCCAACTGGTACCCTCATCACATGAGTCGTATAGTAAACTCGTGATGGATGGAAATAAATTTTTATAAGATTCAGTTAAAGGGATTTTTAGTCTTTTAACCTCATATAACTCACAACCCATGACCTATAACCCAAAAGGGCATTATTTTCCTTTATCCTTCAGTCAATTAACAACATCTTTTCTCCTCCCATCTTCAAGAACGAAAAGATTAGGGTTTTCTCACTAAGTCATCGCTCAAGTCTCAAAAATTTAAGTCTTCTTCACAAGTCAAGCAATTCCAGGTATGTGGGGTTTTGAACAAGGTTAGTCTTCTATCCTTGTGCTCAAAAAACATAATTTTAAGATTGAATTTATATGTTTTATATTAGGTATCATCCCTTAAATTCTCATGTATTGAAGTATACCATTATCTTGTGATTTTAAGGCTAAAGATGCATAAAGGTTACATTTATTCATGTTTTGAACTTTAAGATTGCTATTATGCTTTGAATTTCATTACTTTGATTTGGAATTCTGATGAAAGATTTCTATATGCGTATTGAGCTTGATATTTTGTTATAAGTGTTATTAAAGAAATTAAGAGTTTCAAGATTTAACAAAAAATAATGAGTTTACAAGAAAGTTTAAAGCTTTTGAAGTTCTATTCATATGAAATATAACATGATTCAAGAAATTTTGATCTTTTGATCTAAATATAAGACTTGAAATCCATAAACCATTTATCTCGAGTATGATTTAAAGTAAAAGAGAAGAATAATTGGCTTTCAGTCTACAAACCCTTATGCTATTTTAAGGTGAATTTCTTTATTATGAGCATATATGTATTTTGGGAGTAGTATTTAGCATCGAGAAGGAAATGTGGATGAGCATATCGTAAATTCCTAGAAACTACGAGCCACTGTAGGTTATGTTTCTTCCCAATATGGATGAAGTACGATTATTACTTAAGTTAAGATTCTATTCCAATGGAAAGGGTAGAACAACTTTTCCCAACATGGGTAAGACGTTGGACTCGATGGTATTTCACATGGTTTATGTTGGTTAGAAGAATCTCTCATAAGAAAGAATAAAAGTAAAGATTTTAGAAACTAAGTATTTTGTCTCACTAAGTTATTTCATATGTTTCATTATCCATGTTTTATGAATTGCAGTATTTAGCATTACTCAAGTTCAAGATGAGTCATTTACACTTAGCATGCATTATTCTAAAGCTTGCATTATTTGAAAGTTTACAATCACTCCCTCATGCTCAATACATTCCAAAAGTACTGACCCACATATATGTCTATGTGTATCATTGTCTTATAATGTAGGTTTTGGTGCTCATTTATAGTGGAATGATTGACTACGACCATCATCACCTGTATCCCAACTTTTGGTGAGTCTTCATAGTCTGAGGACCCAACCTATCAGACTCTTATTCATTGATTAAAGTACTTTAATCACTTGATTTCCGTTTATGTTTGGGATAGCTAGGGCCTGTCCCTGTGGCTCTCTAGTTATTAGTAGAGCCTTGTCAGACTGTGTATTTTATAAGTTCAAGAAGTTTGTTTAAGGTTTTCAAAGTTAAAGATTTATATTACAATATAAAATTGTTACATTTGATTTCTATACATCTTAGTTCTCTTTTCATGCGAGTTTCATGATGAATAGATATCATGAATTAGCTTGGGACTATTCGTAATCTTAATCACCATGTGGTTTCTAGAAGGTACTTCTGGGGTGTTACAGGATCCATTAAAGATTTTTCACAGTTTAGGAATGCTAAGTTATGGTGGAGATTTTGAACATAAAGTAATTTGTGGACAAATTTTCTTTGAAACAAGAATTGTAATAAATAGATCACAACCTTAGTGCAATGGAAAGGGGGATCCCAAGTGTGGAAAGCTATGTTGAGAAGTAGGAAAATCATGGAAAAATACCTTTGGTGGGTACCAAAAAGTGGCACATCCGCTCTATGGTTTGATAACTGCACCAAAATCGGTCCATTATTTTTACACCTATGTGACATTCATACATGTCATCCTCTGAATGTTGATGGAGAATTCTTAAATCAAGAAGGTTGGAATTATGAGCTTAGGCAGAATTTTCTCCTTAGTTATGTTCTGGATCATATCAGACCTAACTTTGGATCTGTTTATTATTAAGAGGTAATGGATGAACCATGGTGGACTATGAACAACAATGGTAAATTCTCAACCAAGAATACTTGGGAACTACTTAGACAAAGAGCTGCAAAATAATGAAGATTCAAAGGCTATTAGGTGTAAAGGGATCCATTTTAAATACTCTTTCCTTTCTGGGAGAATATGACTAGGGAATGTTTCTTTGGTTTCTCTAATGCATGAGTGGAGGTCTGATATTGATGCTAATTGTGGTTGCTGCAATGTTCCAACTTGTAAAACTATTGAACAACTTTTTCTTAAAGGTGAGGTTGCCTAAAGAGTGTGCAATCATTATTGTGGACTCAACCTAAAATAAAGTGTGAGAATGTGGAGACAGAAAGAAGGAAATTATATAATGCAGACTATCTATTTAATTTTATGATTTCTATGTAAAAGGAGAAATACTATTCTAGAGGGTGGTGCTTATCAGGAAAGGAAAGTGATGTAGGATATCAATGACACCATTATCAAGTATGCTAAGATGAGATTTGGAATGATGATTTTAGTGACAGAATGGTTCAACATAATTGATCCATTGTAGGTTCATAATAACAATGTTAATATAAAATTAGTGATGGATTTTTCCTCAATAAGGTTGGTTTAAAGGTAACACTGATGGGGCATTAAGGGGTAACCCTAGCCCTAGTTCAGTTGCCTTTTGCATTAGAGATTGTAAAAGGAACCTATTTGTTGCTAAAGGTGCTAGAATTCATGATACAACAAGCCTGATGGCAGAGGCTACAACTATTAAAGAGTATCTGAGCTACTATAAGTAGAAGGGATTAAATCAGATTATAATTAAGTTAGACTCATGGACCATGGTTCAAGTTATTAATGGGATCTAGGATATTTCTTGAAGTGTGGCTATGATTGTCAACTCCATTAGACTCATGATGACCATATTGACAGTAAGAGTGGTGCATTTCCTGAGAAAAGGAAACATCTGTGCTGATTTTTTTATCTAACTTAATTTTTGATTTTGCAGGTGATTTTCAATTTAATAGTTTTACTTAAGTTCCAGCAAGATACAGAAGCATAATTAATCTAGACAAGGCAGGGATACCATAGTTTAGATGGAAAGATAATCACCCCGGAGGCCATCGGCCGTGTGTGCAAAGGATATATAGGGAATAATAGCATCCCCGTAATTGGAAGGCCATCGACCGTATGCACATAAGCTCTATAGGAAATAATAAAATCCCCATAATCGTTCTAACTCGACGAAGGCAAAGAGCACTTCATCATCTCTCGTTCATTCCATCTCTGAAATATTTGTTACCATCAAACCGTCCATAATGTTATAAGTGCCCCTCATTGTATACTCAATATCTATCTTTGATCACGAGTAATAAAAATGAAGATTTCATCTCATCCACCCTTAAGAGAGACATGAATAGATATAGGATCTTCTTTTACATCCTTTAGTAGTATTTCAGGCTTCGTAGGTCCACACCTTACAACCTATATATCTACATTTATAGCTAAACTAGTAGTATCCATGTGTATAAGGATAGCCATATCCTATCATAGTACATTACATTACAAAGTACTTGTGTATTTAGTATTAATGTGTGTGTGTATTTAATTGTATTTTATTATATTTTATATAGTATTATAGCTTGCTATATATTATATGTTATTTATTATAACTTTGTGGTTATATACTTAATTATCATCTTGTTATGTGTGCAACACACTTAAAAAGAATATATAAGTCACAAATAGCAGTTAGCACAACATTGCGTCAAGATACAACACCATACTATCGATAGATTAATCTTAAGGTTGGTGGTGGTATTAGTTTGTTAAAAACTCAGTCCACTAATCTAAGGCATAAGCTAAAGAGAATAAGGGTATCAAAAATAAACTTACAAGGTTTTAATTAGTATAAGACATGGTAATAAAAGTGTAGCTACAACTGTAGGAAAGGATATTTAATATGAATCGGGGGAGCAAACAACAGTAATGAACAAAAACAACCAAGGATCTGGGTTTACCTCTTTGTTTGAAGAAATTTCTATGTATACCTCTGCCAACTGATGTAAGAAAGAGATGAAAGAAAGAAGAGGATTAACACTTATTTAAATCAAAGTGGTTGGAGCAAATTTGAGCTGATTTATACTAGTCATAGAATGTGCGTTGATAGAACATTCCAGCGTGGGGAGATGAAGGCAACCTTTACTTTCCTAAATGTGATCTTTAGGTTATTTGTTGTCTGATAAAGATTTTGGCTCAGGCCACTTTTGGGTCTGGTCTTTGTGTATATACTTTTTATTTAATAAAAATGACTTCAAGCCTGGTTTTAATCCAAAAAAAAAAATACAAAATCTAAACTTAGTATTTTTTTTATTTACAAAATATAAATTTTAAGTACAAATTTGAAAAAATTAAATGAAAAAAAATTAATGTGTCCCATGTTGTAATCAACCATGTTTTTTCCCAAAAGTAACTACTACTAATTTCAAATCTTGTGTTCTCTCTCTCTCTCCAACCATCTTCTCTTCTTTTCTCTCTTTTTTGTCCTTATATATTCATCCATCTACTTTCTGCCAGTATTGTTTGCAAAATGTTTTTCACTGATAATCTCCAAATAATTATAAAAATTAAAATTTATCTCTTTCACAATACTTTTTATTATTATTAATTATTTTGAAGTTTTTTTTTTTTCACACAATTTGGTGTTTTCAATTTTGGGTATTTTTTTATTTCACTGCCTCTTGTGAAAAAATGAGTAGAAAATCTTTATTGAAATTTATTCCTCATAGGATCCCTAGAATAATGTCATTTATTAGCCTAAAGTCTGTCCTAGACGAATTTCGAGTTGTATGTACTCACTCAAACTCTGATTAAGAAGGAGTTTGAGGAAAAACATCTTATTTTATTTCAAAGAGGTTCATTGTTTTGTATGGATTGATTCAACTATAACTTTAATTTTTATTGTAGTGTTTGAATTATGTGGAAATTGGTTTCCAAATGAAGCGTAGATACTTCATTCTTTCTTAGTCGAGCTAAGCCAATCATAAATTATAGTAGTGATAACTGATATAAATACCCTCAGAAGTTGATCTATCAATAAATTTTATGATTTTTTAACTGTATAAAAATTGATTTGTCATAATTTTATGGTGTATGAACTGTACGGGTGTTCATGGGTCCATTTGGGTTGGTATTGATCAAAATGATAACCAAACCAACTTAGCCGGTTTTTAATTTTTTAGAACCAAACTAAATCACTGAAAAAATATAACTGTGGGTTTTTTTTTTTTTAGTTAGATTTGATTTGGATTTTTCAGTTTATAACTTTAGCTAATGATAAAAGTTGGAATTTAAAAAAAAAAAAAAAAATCCAGTCCAGGATATGAGATGTCAACTGAGTGAGATGTCAACCGAGTGTTGTGCCTCAACCTTGAAACTAAGATATCAATTTAGTGTTATACTTAGGCAAAACCATGAACAACACCATACGAACACTTCTACAAAAAATATTGAGAAACTACATATAAGAGAATGATATGATAAATTCTCCCAGAAAAGTGAACACATAAATTTTTTGTTTAATAGGGACCAAAAAAAAATTCAAAACTAGTGATTATTTATAGTCTAATGAAACTCACCCGTAAAATCTCATAGACAATGAAATAATTTTTAAAAATATTTTCATTTGACATTCAAAGTGCGAAAATCATTTAGAATCTCATAACGTACTGTCAACTAGATGAAGACATATGACTAAAATGCTACGGCGAAAGTTAAATTCATGATTAAAATTTAAAATATAACAAATATTTATATTTTATTCATAATTAATATATATCTATATCTATATATATATATATTGGTTCGATTTTATTATTTTAGAGTAAAACCAAAATCAAACCACATAAGTATCGATTTTTAAAATTTAAATTCAAACCTAACCAGATGTTGGTTTTTTTGATCGGTTCAATTTGGTTAGCGGTTTGATTTGATTTTTAACAAAAATCATGGGCACCCCTAATAAACTTTATAGAAACAAATATCAATAATTTTAGAGATAGGCACCCAGTACCCTCTCAAACTATGACCAAAGTTGCTACTACACACTACAACTTCATAGGGGTCCTATTATCCCCATGAACGCAATTTTAGCATAATTTTATCACCTTTTTGTGCTAACGTGACACCTTTGTTACATAAAATTGGACCAATATTAAAGGTGTCACGTAAGCTGAAAAGGTTGACAAAAGGTGTAACATCAGCTAAAAAGGATGACAAAAATACGGTAAAATTTAGTTCATGAGGGTAATAGGACCCCCGTGTAGTTGAAATGTGTTGTAGCAAATTTTATCTTAGTTCAGGAGGTTACTATATGCTATACTCATAATTTTATCGTGTTTAAACTATATAAAACTAGCATATCATTAATTTTATGGTATCTAAACTATATAGAAATTGATATTAATAATTTTATGGTGTTTAAACAATATATAAAAGTTGAAATATCAATAATTTTATGGTGTCTAAACTATATAGAAATTAGTATCCATAATTTTAGAGTGTTTAAACTATATACAAATTGATATATTAATAACTTTATAGTGTTTGAATTGTATAGATATTGGTGTCAATAATCTTATAATGTTAAGACATTCTATAAACTGGTATATCAATAATTTTATGGTATCTGAATCGTATAGATACTACTGTATGAATTACATATCCCGAACCATGACCTAGTCATGTCGGGCATCTCAAGTCCAACATAGATCAGAGACCACCTCTTATACCCAATCCAACTAACTAATATACAACCCGTGTCGGATGAATTCTGAACATATAACAAGATAAAGTATTTAGAATTAAATGACTTTGGGATAAGTCTAAATCTGAGACCAACCCAAACCAAACAAACCATAATATGCCCAAGTCCACAGTTGTCCATGCAAAGCCTCTAAATAATGCAAGAATATCTAGTTGGGACATGCCCTCGACCATAGACAAAAACCAATGTCAAAGAAATAGTAAAGACATAAGATAAACCATAACATAAAATAGGCCTTCCAAAGAATAGAAGCTCACTATTTTAGTCAGAATCAAGTTGTACCCGAATCACTAAGTCACCGAGTAGGAGGAATAGTAGTATGGTCGGTTCCTACATCGCGTGGGGATACAACGATTGAAGATGGATAGAGGATGAACGCTAGCATGTACTCATGAATAAGGATAAAATAATGTCATTATTTAAAACCAAAGTAAATAATCATATGCAACCACATACAAACATATATACTATGCCGAGAAAGAGAATCGAGTTTATCATGCACTTAAAACTTTAACCTGGGTTGTGTAGCTTTACCTTCATAATACACCCACAGGCTATATGGGCCAGTGTTATCCCCTAAATGGGCCTCAGTGCGTGTAACCGCACGAATTAGAGATACCATAGGCGGCCGGGGATTTCTTCTACCCTTCGCCCTCGATGTTACATATGTATGAGTATATACTTGGTGGATTCTCTTGTACCCCACAAGTATGTGGTTATCAAGACCAATCCTCATGTCGACAAACCTGAGTTTTTAGTGTCAAACTTTTGGACTCACACCTTCACTGCTAGCAATCACAATCCCCATTATTGCCCAATTAAAACATTTAACATATAACTAAACCACCAATTTCAGGAGTGTAATACCCCATGTCTGGAAGTTCCTATGCATCATACAACTTATTCCCTTGAGTTGTACATACAATATATGAGAAGCATATTATAGTCGTATCCAATACAATGTGGTATGGTGGATATTCTGTTGTAGGTACGACTTGAGCCTTAGAGTTGTAAGATCACCATATGAGTAGAATGAAGGAAAGTCATAAGTTTATCAGTGTAGGCTCCCTAAGATTCTTTCCATGATACAAGTAGGGGGCTACAAGTCATATGGAGATGATACTAGTCTTATGTTACCACTCGTATGATGATCAGTGTTTATCATCCTTGATCCTGCGAAGCTTATGAGTTGATGGACTTAGTTGTACCCTCACTATACGAGTAGTATGTTTGACTCATAAATACTAGCCAACAATTTCTGTAAAGTTCAGTTAAAGGGATTTTTGGTCTTTTCCTCTTTTTAACTCCTAAGCCACGACCCATAACCCTCCAAAAGGTGTTATTTCCCTCTATTTCCCAATCAAATAACAACACTTTTCTCCTCCCATATTAAAGAATATCAAGATTAGGGTTCCTCTCCCCAAATTTATCTTTTAAGTTCCAAGGTTCAAGATCTCTTCACAAGTTAAGAAACTTCAAGTATGTGGGATTTATGAACAAGGTTACTCTTTCATCCTTGTGTCCAAAATGCATGGTTTTGTGATTTAATTTACTTGTTTTGAACTAGGGTTCATACCCAAATAGCCATATTCTTGAAGTATGATACTACCATGTGATTGAAAGCTTTAAGTGCATCAAGGTTTACATATATTAATGTTTTGACTTGCAAGGTTTGTATTATGATTTGAATTTCAAAGACTTGATTGGATAATGTTGAAATATTTCAAGGTGGTTGTTCAACAAGTTGTTTTATTATGAAATCCTATGAAATAAAGCATGAATTCCAAGTCCCAAGTACAAGCATTAAGTTTACAAGAAATTTTAAGTCTTTGAAACTTCATTCACATACATTATAGCATGACTCAAGAAATATTTATCTTTTTATATGAAAATAAGACATAAAATCCACAACTATTCATCTTGATTATGATTTCAAGAAGAAAAAAGCATAACTGGTTTTCATTCTATAAACCCTTATGCTATTTTAAGGTATATTTCTTAAAGTATGAGCATATAAGTATTCTAGGGGTAGTATTTAGTACTAAGAAGGGAACACGGATGAACGTATCTTGAATTCTTAGAAACTAAAAGCCACCGTAGGTTAAACCTTTTTCCAATATAGATGAAGATCAATGATCAGTTAAGTTAAGGTTCTATTTCGTTGGCGAGGATAGAACAGCTCTTCCCAACGTGGGTAAGATGTTGGACTCTATTGTAGCTCACATGGTTTATGTCGGTTAGAAGAATCCGCGGGGGAGAAAGAACAAAAATTAAAGCTTTTAGAAACTAAGTGCCATGGCTTACAGAGTTAATCCTTATGATTCATTATTTGTGTTTATGATCTTGCAGCCTTTTATTTTATTGAGATTCAAGGTAAGTCATTTACACTTAGCATGTATTATTTGAAGGTTTATTTATATATTCAATTTTTGTTTTACTTATGCATTCACCCCCACATACTCAATACATTCTAGAGTTACCGATCCAATATGTCTATGTGCTGCATTGTCTTATAATATAGGTTTGGGGTGCTCATTTCCAGTTGTACGATTGACTACGAGCATCATCACCTACATCCCAACTTTTGGTGAGTCCTTATAGTTCGAGGACCAAGTTTATCAAACTTCTTATCATTGATGCTAGTGTTTTAGTTATTTTATTTTTATGTATGTTCGGGTCAGCAAGGGTCTGTCCTAGCAGCTCTCTAGACATTAGTAGAGGCTTGTCAGACTGATTATGTTTCTAGTTCAAAACATTTATGTAAATATTTTCAAATTAAAGACTTTATTTAAGATATGAAATCATTTACCTTCAAGTTCCTATATATGTGAGTTCACTTCTCATGTGATTTTCAAGCTAAATAGATATCATGGATTAGCTTAGGGATATCCGTAGTCTTAAGAATCGTGTGACCTCCAAGGGGGTACTTCTAAGGCGTTACTAACTTGGTATCACAGCCCAAGGTTTAAAGAGTCCTAAGGTGTCAGACAAGCCACATTATGTAGAGTCTTAATCATAGATGTGAAGCGCACCACATTTATGAGCTGAAGGCTATGGAACGAGTTAGAAATCATTATTTTTTTCATGGTCTATCGTGCTTACAGTTATCTTTATCTTCCTTAACTCATGCTTTTACATAACAGAATATGCCTCCTCACTAAGCTGATAAATGCAGAAACGATGATAGAACAACCCTGCACACTGACCCTCGAAATGAGAATGTGTCTCATGATGAATTACAGCCTACCTTTCAAGCGTTGGCTCAAGATATGAATGCCAATGTTCAGGGAAACCAACAAGCAATAGTGTAACGCCCCAAAACCTGGTCCTGAGATGTCACACAGTGCTCAAGGCTATGAGTAGCCTCAAGCTAACCCTGTAAGCCTGCTACTAGGTCTGTAACTCATTTCAAGATAAAATAATCAAGTAATAATGTTGTATTATATCTAAATTGAAATGGAATAAGCTGAAGATACTATCTGTATAACAAGTACAAAAAGTCTAAAAATAATAGCTAATAGTTCGACAAGCCTCTACTACTAAGAAACTAGATAGTCATTGGAACAAACTTCTAACTGACTCGAACTAAACTAAAAATAATATATCAAATACTATGGAAGATGAAAGTCTGGATAAATGGGCCCTCGAACCATGAGGAATCACCAACTGTAGGGATGTAGATAGATATGCCCGAAATCACTCATGCTACTGAGGCTAAGCACCTGAACCTACATTATGAGATAATGTAGCACATAGACATATATGTGGATCAGTACATTGAGGATGTACTGAGTATATGGGGGTGAATGCATAAGTAAATGTACTATCTCAATGTTATCAAAATTCATAGAATATGCAAGTTGTATGTAAAGGCTCACATGGCTAGAATAACTGAAAACAGAAAATCACTGATCACGAACAGTAAAATATACTATACAAAACTAGTGAGCCATCACATTTCAAGTCTAAAAATTGAGTTGTTATCTGTCATTCTTTTATATAAGACTGTAGGAAAAATACTTTTAAAACTATTTTGAAGATCTTTACTATTAGAGAAATTTACTCAAAATTTGTTTATTTACTTTTACTAGAAGGGAGGTTCTCTTAACCGACATAAACCATATGATCTATCATGGATTCCAATGTCTCGCTCCTTTAAGAGGAAAACTTCATATTGGAGAGAGGTGTCATACTCTTGCCAGGGAGTATAACCTAAGCTAAGTGATCACATCTGTAACTGTTATCCATATAGAAATGGAAATATTGAATCTGTACCTATGTTAGCTTGTAGTTCTAGAAAAGTAGGATTCGCTAAACTCAAACTTTCTGCTCGGTGCTAAATACTACTCCCTTTAATCGATATGCTTATTCTGTAGGAAAATCCACTTTAAAAAGTCATAATGTTTCATACTGAAAGCTAACTGAGCATCTGTTTATTCAAAACTGAATTTAAGCTGTAAAGTGGATTTCATATCTTAGTAAAGATCAAAAGGTAAAATCTTTATTCAAAGCTATCTAAAAACATATCATGGGATGCTTAAAAGCATAATCATTCTTGAAATAACAATATTCAACTAGGGCTTGATAACCCATGTTTCAAATTCACGTCAAAACATCTCAATGTGCATGTTTGATAATGTAAATATTCATAACTTCAACTCAAAATCTGAAAAATATAGTTACACGTATGAATTTATGAAAGTAAACTTGAAATTCAACATCAAAAACAATTAAAACATCATACTCTTCAAATAGCAATAAATTGGTATGAACCCTAAATTAAAAGCCATGTAAAGTTATGTAAATTTGTAATTTAGTTTTGGGCACAAGGATGAAAGATTTATCCTTGTTCAAAACCCCACATACCTTAATTGATGAAGTAGATGAAGAAGCTTGATTTTGAGATCCTATTTGTGCTCTTGAATGTTGATTCTTTGAAATTCTTGAATTGAGAACTTTGAATTTTGAACTATTTTAAAAAAAATGGTGAAATTTTAGGGATTCTTGAATTAAATATTGAAGCCTAGGGTTTTATTTGAGAGAAATTTGATGGAAAATGAGCATATTTTGCTCAATAATACACTTAATCATCTGTTTTCACAATTTGGGGATATGGTCAAAAGACTAAACTGCCCTTGGGATTTAAAATCCATAATTTGGTTGCTGATTGAGGTTTCACCACGACGCGGTGAGTGGGTCATCGTGATACCTACCGCGACGCTGTGGAATCACAGTGAGTCATTGGATTATGACAATTGCTGTTTTGGGGTTCATTACGACGTGGTGCAATCGCAGTGACCCTCTGGAAATTGATAAACGTCGAAATGTCCTTCATCGCGATATGATGGCATGCTCATCGTGATACTCACTGTGACGCGGTGCAATCGTGATGAGCTACTGTTTTGCCAATTTGAATATTATCTAATCCTCGTCCAAAAATTCCAAAACTTACCCGAGACATGCTATTTATACCCCTGAATATAATTCAACTAATATTTTATTGTCTTGGAGCGCAGAAGGTCAACTTAAAAATCTTCAAAGTTTAAAGGTTGACAAAATAACTAAGTCCTTTAAATCTTAGATTTATTTTCAGGTTTTAAGTTCTTCAAGTATGTACTAATGGATGGACTGAGCTAGAAATATTTGGGGTATTACAAGTAGTCCCACTATAGTAAAATAGTAATTTAGCTGCAGCTCAGATTTAGGACTTTATAAGGATGAATCCATGTGTGTTCCATGGGTCTAAGGTAGATGAGGATCCTCAACTTTTTATCGATGAGGTGAGAAATATTACTCAGATGATGCATGTAACTAAAGATGAGAGTGTAGAGTTGGCCTCTTATAGGCTAAATGATGTCGCTTATAATTAGGCTGTTATGTGGAAAGAAGGTAGGGGTGAGAATGCAGCTCCTATGAGTTGGCAAGTATTTTATAGTTCTTTTTGGATAGGTTCTTTTCGCATGATATGAGTGAGGCTAAGGTGGAGGAGTTCATGAACCTGAGGTAGGGCTTTATGATAGTGAACGAGTACTGCCTTATGTTCACTCAGTTGTCTAAGTATGCTCCCAAGTTGCTATCTGACTCTAGAGCTTGTATGAGTAAGTTTGTTATTGGATTGTCTGATTAGGTGATCAAGGCGTGTAGGACTGCCATAATAATTGGGGATATGGATATTATTTAGTTGATGACTCATGATCAACAGATTGAGGCAGGAAAGTTGAAAGAAAGAAACAAAAAAAACAAGAGGTCTAGGATTGGATAGTTTGAGTATAGTTAGCCAAGGTCCGGAGAGGGAAGTCATTTGTAGTTGCAGGGTCATTTATCAGTTCCTGCACTATTTTCAGCCAGTGCCCCTACATCCAGAACCAGGAAGGAGCAGTGGGGTAGGACTTCAAATTCCAAGTCTCAGAATAGTGTAGTCGGGAGGCCTAGTTACTCTACATGTGCAAAATGTGGCAAGACCTATCCTGGTGAGTATTTGATGGGAAAAGAGGGTTGCTATAGTTGTGCAAAGTTGGGCCATAGAATCAAGGAGTATCCATATACTAAGCAGGGAAATAGGGATGTTCGTCCTCAGACTCAGGCTACTAATGCACCAGCTCAGCTAGGTCACCCAATTTTTCCGCAGGGTGCATCATCTAGTACCGATGGCGGCTAATACCAGAATTTGTTCTACGCTTTACTATCCCATTAGGAGCAAGAGAGTTCAGCAGATGTTGTCACTGGTATGTTTTGCGTCTTTCAGCTTCATGTATATGTGTTGCTAGACCCAGTATTAAATCTAGTTTATGTAACTCCGTTGGTTGTTATAAACTTTGGGTTAGGTCCTAAAGTTCTCTCCCATCCTTTCTCAATTTATACCCCAGTAGGCTTGTTAATTGTTGCTAGACGAGTCTATATGGAAATCTAATGACCCAAGGCTACCTCTTAGTCGTCACATGGTGCTTGGAACCACAAGTGATCCAACGCTAACCCATGAACTGGGATACTATTAAGCAACTGAATTATAACATAATAAATAACTATTCTATTGTGCAAAAATATGATCATACTGAAAATCTAAAATAGATACAATACTGATAAAGCTTTACAATCTGATAAATCTGAAGGATGAAACTAAAAATTTCATGACTGACTCTGACTGACATCCATGAAGCCTCTACTATACTGAGTATAGATAGCTAGGACATCCCTCCAACTACCACTATTAAATACACATGAAAAGTAAATGAATTATACCTGAACTAAAAACTGTCTGGAGTTCTTGAAGTAGGAGAATTCATCACCTACTAGTTGGAATCTGCAACTGTCTGATCATTATACGTAGGCTATAGCGGATACCTACATTATGAGACAATGTAGCACATAGACATATATGTGGATTAGTACTTCTGTAATGTACTCAATATGCAGGGGTGAATGCAATAAGTAAAATTTCTTTTATACGTAATCTTAAAACGTGCATGCTAAGTGTAAGTAGACTCACCAATGGGCTAAAATAAACTGAAAGCTGAAAACATCTGATAGCATGAGTGACAAACATACTCTGGTAAAATGGTGAATCTCAACACTTAATTTCAGTAAACTTTACTTTAATGATATGAGTAGAACTGAAGCTGGGATATAGTATAAGATGGATACTGTATAAATACTGAGTCTTTAACTACACGAGAAAGACTGACATAAATCGATGATCTGAATATATAATCATACTGAGCATGAATGCATAAACATACTAACTTATCTAATTAATTGAATGACTGATAGTTGAATACTGGTCATGCAAGACTGAACAGTACTTAGTCTAAATAACTGGACTGAAATTTTAGAGTATTATATCTATGAGGTAGGGACTGACTGATCAACATGAGATAACTTAGAATAAATTCGTGAAAACTATATTATCTGAGAATGCAAGACCAAGAGTATAACATAATTCTGAAATAGTTTATAAATTTATATACTAAAATACTGATAACTGAATAGCTGATAAATGTATGCTATGGTCAAGCAAACCTAAAACTGAACTGTGTTTTGAACTGAATATTGAACTAGGACTGTAATTGAGATTGTAACTAAAACTGTAACTGAGACTTTATGGAAGCTGAGTACTGAGGTTTGATAACTTAGTAGCTGATATCTGAAACTACTAATAACTGAATTATTGATAACTGGGTGACTATTTCTGAAAGTCCTAATTCTATAGAACTAAACTGAGTTCTATACTAAGACTGAAATTGAAACTGTGGGAGGTATCATCAAACCGACATGCCCCAATCTAAGCTAATTGGGGTCCAACCTGTAACCCCAGTTGGAAGGGTACTAGTACCGTACCACAAGTACTAACATTGTCCGTATGGATCCACTGAAATATCATCTCAAAGGACTAAGGGTCACCCTCAACTGGAAGGTTCCCTGATGAGAACGGTACTACCATCAACTGGCAGGTAAACACCTTATCAACCCTCAACTGGAAGGTTGATATCTCAACCTACGTTATCTATGTAGTTCTGGAATGGAAGGACTACTTCTAAGGATCACACCCTCTACTGAAAGGTGATCCTCCATCCTTGGGTTCACTCAGTGCTGAATCCTACTTCCAACTTAATGACACTGATTAGTAACTGAACTGAATTGGACTGATACTGAGTTTCATTGAGTTCTATAACTGACTAAGTACTACTGTTCGTGACACCGCTGAGACTATCCTGTAGCTACTGTAGCTCTAGGTAAATAGCTAGATCTTCACATATTAAATACCCCCGGGACTCAATATCATTAAAGATAAGGCATAGCATGATCATAAAAGCATAACAACACTTGCTTGTTAATAATGCACTCATTTATGCATTTTGTCAAAGACTTGATATACATGAACTTGCACATGAATGGGAGAACATAATAGCATGTCATGGTTTCACTATTCAATTCACATAAGACTTTTATCAAATACTTGAGAGTTATGGACGTGTACATAAATGAGAACACATGGTAACATGTCATGATTACCCTATTCAATTCACATGGCATTCTATCAAGTACGTGTAGATTAATACTTTAACATGGGGCAATTAGCCAAACACATGGGGATCATGAACTTGGACATGGTAATATCTTAAACATGGGATCATAGCATGATTACATAACTAAAATCATGAATTGGGGAAATTCACATGTAATTCGCTTGAAATAGGACACGGGTGTTTCATCAAAACATGTAAAGTTATAGCTTGAACGTAAGAATTTATTAAACATGAGGGAACAATAGAGTTACATAGTAAATTCATAAATTGGGGATAAATCTTAAAATTGACTTAACATGATATGAAAATTTCATCAAACATGTGGAAGGCATGAATTTAAAACATGGGAATACTGCTAAACATCATGAATTTGGGATCTATCATGGAATTTACTTGAATAAAGCATGGAAAATTCAAATTCATAGCATGAGAAATTTAAATTCTTGCATGGAATCATACATGGGCTGAATTGAATTTAAAACATCATGAAAACGATGAAATTCAATCTTTCTTGAACATACAAAATACCATAGTAATAAAAAATTTATTCTTTAATTAACTAAAAAGGGTTTTAGGGATCCATAGGTGAAAGAGGACCCATGGATGAACTCCCACATACCTTAAAACTTTAAATATTGAAGAAGAACCAAAATATTGAAAGCTTTCTTGAATTGGGAAACTTGAAATCTTGATTTTTCTTGAAGAGGATTTGATGGAGTTCTTGGTATTCTTGAGGGGGATAGGGTTTTCTTTGGAGAGAAAATGATGAAAAATGATGTAACTAATGCTTTTGGGGCTTTAATTATCTGTTATGGATGAGTTAGGGTGGATTAAAAGACCCTTTTTCCCTTAAAAACGTGAAAACAGAACCTGGGAAATAGGTGCGGGCGATGGAGCGTGCGTCGCGGGCATATCGCCTCAGTTTACTGCCTCTCAGTTTATGGATTTGATGAATAGGGTCTTCAAATAGTACTTGGACATATTTATCATTATCTCTATAGATGACATACTGGTGTATTCTAGGAGAGAGGAGGAATATACAGATGTTTGAGAATGGTGTTGCAGATCCTTAAGGACCGTCAACTGTATATGAAGTTTGGCAGATGTGAATTTGGGTTTGAATTTGTTACCTTCTTAGGACATATTATTTCAGGGGCTGGTATTCATGTAGATCCTTAGAAGACCAATGCAGTGAAGCACTGGCCTAGAGCCATCTCTCCATCCGATATTAGGAGGTTTTTAGGTTTGGATGGATATTATAGAAGATTTGTTAAAGGATTCTCCTCTATAGCCACACCATTCACTAAACTGACCCAAAAAAGTGAAGTTTATATGGCCAGATAAGTGTGGGAAGAATTTTCCATGAGTTCAAGGATAGATTAACATTGGCACTAGTTCTAGTGCTGCAGAAGGGTAAGATAACTTTGTGGTATATTATGATGCCTCTAGAGTTGGGTTAGGTTGTGTGTTGATACAGAATGGGAGAGTGATAGCTAATGCCTTCAGGAAACTTAAGGATCATGAAAAGAATTACCCAACTGATGACTTTGAGTTAGTTGTTATAGTTTTTGCCTTGAAAAATTAGAGGCACAACCTTTATGGTATCCATGTTGACGTTTTCACTGACCATAAAAGTCTACAGTATGTATTCTCTCAAAGGGAGCTGAATCTTCGTCAGATAAGGTGGTTGGAGTTGTTAAAATATTATGACATGAATATGCTTTATCACATGGGTAAGGCGAACATGGTGGCAGATGCATTAAGTAGGTTGTATATAGGTAGTGTGTCTCATGTGAAAAAGGAGAAACGAGAGTTGGCTAAAGAAGTGCATAGGTTAGCTCATGGCTCACAAAGTTTATCCTTATGCTTCATTATTCCTGTTTATGATCTTGCATCCTTTTGTCTTATTGAGATTCAAGGTGATTCATTTACGCTTAGCATGCATTATTTGAAGGTTTATTTATATATTTAGTTATTATTTTACTTATGCATTCACCCCCACATACTTAGTACATTCTGTAGTTACTGACCCATGTATATGTCTATGTACTACATTGTCTTATGATGTAGGTTTGGGTGCTTGTTTCTAGTAGCACGATTGATTGCGGGCATCGTGTCCTACATCCCAACTTTTGGTGAGTCCTCATAGTCCGAGGACCAAGTTTATTAGACTTCATCACATTGATGATAGTGTTTTAGCTATTTTATTTTCATGTATGTTTGGGTCAGCTGGGGTCTTTCCCAGTGGCTCTCTAGACATCAGTAGAGGCTTTACATACTGATATATTTCCAGTTCAAAAAATTTGTTTAAAGATTTCAAATTTAAAGACTTTATTTAAGATATGATATCATTTACCTTCAAGTTCCTATATATGTGAGTTCTCTTCTCATATGAGTTTCAAGCTAATAGATATCATGGGTTAGCTTAGGGCTATTTGTAGTCCTAAGCACCATGTGACATTCAGGGGGTACTTACGGGGAGTTATAAGGAGTCAATTATTAAGGTGTTATAATGTGGTATCGTCAAACCGACTATATCTTGCAAGTAATGTCATTAGCCAACACTTAAGGGATTTCAATGTACCCAAAACTCCATTATTAAAATCACTTGGGGGATTTCGTGTACCCTACAAGGTTTTCATAGATTACTCACTTAGGGGATTCCATTATAAAGTTTTAAAAACCATCTTTAACCAAATCTATGGCCACCAAGGCCTTCCCAATCCATTTAAAACCAACCAAACCAATTTAGGTTCCATTACCAAATTATGCAATGCAAAGTTTTTACTAATAGTCAAACTATATGACAAAATCATTCTCTTAGGCATTTTATCAAGCATGCTGAGGGCATAAGATTTCCAAAACCAAAATCAAGTATCGATTGACAATTCCCATGCAACCACATATTTCAAACCACAATTATAACATGAAAATCATAAGAAAGACATGGGAAAACATTATCCAACCAAGAATAATTAAAAACCCCAACATATATTTCAAAACCCAAATATTACCATAATAATACCATGAAAACCATTCATTAAATCATGCTTTTAGTTGAACTAACAATGAGGGAGGAGTAACATGCCTAAGCTATGAAGATTCACAAAAGGATTTTGATCCTTAAGCCTTTATATGACCACCTTGAAGAAATCCTAGCCAATCTTCTTGAGAGGTTTTTAGAGAGTTTTTAAATCTTTTAAGTGAAGAATGAATGACCAAATTAGGTTATAAGATGTGGGGTCTTAAGGGGTTGTGGTGGAAAATGTCCAAAATACTCTCATCTTAAAAGTTATAGAAAGAATGCAGGTGGGTACGGTTGAACCCCTCAACTCATAACCACATCATACGAGTGGTACCCTCAACTCGTCACTTGATCAGAAAGTTGGACACCATATTCTGTCTAATATACGACTCACTTACCTAACTTGTATCATCACCATATGACTAGTACCTTAAATTTGTACCCTAGCCAAACATCAAAGGCTAGAAACTAGACAACATACAACTAGACCCTATACTTCTTGTCAGATCAATATACGACTCATATGGAGTCTTCTCGTACCTTAGATAGAACTTGGACAATATCACACTGACCAACATATGACTAGGGTCCTAGACCCGTACCTATACCATAGTAGTTATAGTGTGAGTCGTATGATGATCAAAAGGTTCAAAACTGAGGAAATTTTCAAGGGCTGAAACCCAGGGTGTGTCAATTCTCCCCCACTTGGATCATTCATCCTCGAATGATGGGACAAGGCGATACAAGAACGATTAAACCCCCAAACATCTATACTCTTACCTTTAACTAAGTTAGAAAACAAAGATGCCCAGGAATTCTTCAATCTACCTTTAACAAAGGCAGAAAACAAATACGTTAAGATTGCATACACACCTTAAGCACGATTATCCAAAATAGAGAGTAAGAATGAGCAGTCAGACTCTATGTCCTCTTCAGCTCCCCACAGAGCTCTTTCCTCCATAACCAATACATTTAATATCCCTTAAATGACCACATTCTCTACTAAGCTTCCATCATGAAGACAACACTTCTTCATCTCAACCTCCCAACTTCCTGCGCGAACACATGACTAGAGGCCCTAAGTATAACCTCATACCTATCCCATGCTAAAGACTAACTCGGAGTTAAAGGTACTAGTTGGAGACATGAGGTCCTATACCTTATACTACCCCAATAATAGCACCATGTCTATCACTATAATCAAGAAATAGATCTTGATCAAGGAGTTATAGCCGCTTAACACAAAGATTGGATATTTATCAATCACTATGCTCCAACCTATTTCTACTACACCCACTTTATGGATCTCCCCACCAAAACTAACACCCTTAACCACTATCATAAAGTCTTTCACCATACCTCCCCTCCGCAGTTATTTCATAGGACAATATTCATCTCATTCCTCCACCTACACTTATAACCTTAGCTCTAGTAGTCACCCCTAAAATTTCACCACCAGGGATATCTACTCCCTTGTCCAAAACATCACTACGCTTCCACAACTACTACCACTGTAGCATAAGAAGGGTCATTAAGTAAATAAAGTACAAAAACTACTCGCGCTACTCAAGGCAATACCCATAAAATAAGACACATTATAATAGGCATGAGGTACCCCATAGAAACTACCTAGGTTATAAATGAAGGATCATCCCAACATAAACACACCATAGCACGAGTCCTTAGGACAGGGTATCAAAAGAAACACAACTGCATAAATCATGAGTAACATATCATAAAGTCAAGATTCATGTTCGAGGAATACGGAGAGGATTGCCACTTGAGACTACTATTTCTTGGATTTAGGCATAATGTGGGACATGAATGAATGGGTCAGGAGTGTAATAACATAGAACTTGAACACTTAGAAGCTTGAAAATTTAAGAAACATTATTGCCTCTAGTTCTGGGGTTGGAATATAGACGTACGCGGCATGCAGAATGTGAACCTTATGCATAATAACTATTAGAATGAGTGCAACGCTAGTAGAGTGGCCACTTTACCAAAATAGAAGGGAATTTCTAGAATAGGAGTAAATTCACCCTGACTTTCCCCGTAAGTCCACTGCTAGGATAAAATTTAAGATTATCCCTCAATCTCCATCTTACTACACCTATAAGCACAATACTCTGCTCTAAGGGTTATCATCATAGACTCATACTAGGAACACTTGGCTCTCTTATACTTAAAACCTCATCTATCTAGATTCTACCTAGAGTTCAGCATAGTCTTACAAACTCCATGTCCTAGCCCATTTAATGACTTAGCCCTAATCCACCAGTCCAACATAGACCTCCGGCCTTTATATCATAACTTTCTAAACCTCTGTATTCCCTAAGTCAACAACATCATTTCTTTCGTACACCCTACCAATCCTATCAATCTATCCCCACAAATATCGCATTGCTATCCTTGAGCTAACATACTCCCTTCACCAAAATCAACATCTAAGGCAAAAAATTAGTGTCTATCAACCATCATGCACTACTAAGTACCCCATACAAAATATACATATTCGAAGGAAACCATCCCCCCCTTATGTATAAAAGAACGAAATCGCTCTATGGAGAAATGCTAGGGTAGACAAACCCTTATCAAAGGATACTTCAACTATTCCTTAAGCTCCTTCAACTCAACTAGAGTCATTTTATAAAGAGGGATAGGGCAGAACGAGTGTTTCAAAAGGATATCAATTCCGAAATCAATTTACTCATTGGGTGGGATACTAGGAAGGTCATCAAGAAAGATCTCAGGAAATTCAATCACCATTGGGACAAAATGTAAGGATAGATCCTCTGAGTTAGAATCATTAACCCTTACTAGATGATATAGATACCCTTTGGAGATTAATCTCTGAGCTCTAATATATAATATAAACCTCTTCTTAAGAGATAGGGAACCACCCTCCTACTCAATAATCGGCTTGTTAGGGAATTTAAATATGGCCCTGTCCGACGGCCTAGAGACGCATAGCATGAGTGCGACCAATCCATCTCCAACATAACATCAAAATAAACCATGTCTAATTCAAATAGATCCACCAAACTTTCTCGACCACCCATAGATACCACACACCCCTATAGACTCCTTTATCCACTACAGAATTATCCACCAAGGTAGAAACCAAAAAAAGGCCTGAAGTAATCTCAGGACTAAAACCAAAATGCGCAGGCACAAATGGGGTCACATAATAAAGATTGCACCCCAATTTAAATAGACAATACACATCATGGGAAAAGATTTTAGATATACTAGCAATGACATCAAGCGATGCGTCAGACTCTTGTCTGGTAATGAGTTCATAATGACTATCCCGGCCAGTGTTGAAGCCAGAAGAAGCATTCGTTAGTGCAGAAGCTAGGGAAGCGGCAACTGGGATCCTATTTTCCCCAATGGCAATCCTTTTGGGACACTCCCGTTGCATGTGATCCAACTGACCATAGCTAAAATAGTGATTCATCCCCTTATAAAAATAACCATGATATAGACCATAAAATTAATAGGAAGGATAGAGTGGGGCTAATCGATCTCCACCAGCTCAAAAATGATACTCACCAAAAGACTGAGGATAAGTGATACTGACAACCACATGGGAACTCCCTATATTCCCTTGCTTAGACCACTATCCACCACCTCTACCATTGTTTCTCTAACTCCTCCCCCAGTCTGAATATTGGGACTTCTTGCTCTGCCTATTTCTCGACCTCTTCTTATTCTTTCTCACACCAATAGAACCATACTGGCATGATAAAGATGCCACTATTTGGGTGAATATACTTTCAAACCTCGATATTAGTAAAATCTCCTTGAGGTGACTGAGTATAAATGTCACCCTTCAAAGTAGGGTCAGTGGAGAGTGATATAACTCTATGGGGGAAATCAAAAACTGTAACCCTTGACTGGGGTTGTACCCCATGAGTTGGCCAAGATTCATCCATGTCATCCTCGAGTGGGATCGGTGAGTTTCTACGATTATCAGATCATCAGAAGGGCATGATCTAAAAGGTGAACAAAAGAAGATTTAGGGAAGAGTTCAAAACCTTAGACTCTATAGCCCAAAAATAAAACAACAAGAAAGTGAAACATTCCTAAATATCTCATAGCCTCTCCCTTATAAGTGTGGGGTGCTACACAATTATAAAAGAGACTCAATTTGACACGGCTTTATGGACACCCCATGACATCAAAACCTGGGCATTGATATCAATATGGCCCTATAGGGAATTTAAAACTTAGGGAATTTAAATATAGCCCTATAGGCCCGATAGCCTAGAGACGCATAGCACGAGTGCGACCAATCCATCCCCAATATGACATCAAAATAAATTATGCCTAATTCAAATAGATCCACCAATGTTTCTTAACCACCCACAGATACCACATACCCCTATAGACTCCTCTAGCCACTACAGAATCATCCACTAAGGTAGAAACCAAAAAGGGGCCTGAAGTAATATTAGTACTGAAACTAAAATGCACAGCCACAAATGGGGTCACATAATAAAAAGTGGACCCCAATTTAAGTAGATAGTACACATCATGGGAAAAGAGTTTAGATATACTAGCAATGACATTAAGCAATGCCTCAGACTTTTATCTGGTAGTGAGATCATAAAGACTATCCCGACTAGTATCGAAGCTAGAAGTAGCACCCCTCAGTGAAGGAGATAGGAAAGCAGCAACTGGGATTCTATTTTCACCAATCGCAATTCTTTTGGGATACTCTCGCTAAATATGATCCAACTGACTATAGCTAAAATAGTGATTCCTTTCCTTATAAAAATAATCATGATCAATAGACCATAAAATCGATCGAGAGGATAGGGTGGGGCTAACTGAGCTCCACCAGCTCAAAAATAATGCTCACCAAAAGACTGAGGATAAGTGACACTGACAACCACATTGGAACTCCCTGTATTCCCTTGCTCAGACCACTATCCACCACCTCTACCATTATTTCTCTAACCCCTCCCCCAGTCTAAATATTAGTACTTCTTGCTCTGTCTATTTTTGACCTCTTCTTATTTTTTCTCACACCAATAGAATCAGACTAGCATAATAAAGATACCACTATTTGGGTGAATAGACTTTCAAACCTCAGCATTGGTAAAATATCCTTGAGGTGACTGAGTATGAAAGTCACCCTTTGGGGTAGGGTCAGTAGAGAGTGGTAGAACTCTATGGGGGAAATCAAAAACTACAACCCTTGACCGGGTCTGTTCCCCATGATTTGGACCAAATTCATCCATGTCATCCTCGATTAGGACCGATGAGTTTCTATGATCATCAGATCATCAGAAGAGTATGATATAAAAATTGAACAAAAGAAGATTTAGGGAAGAGTTCAAAACCTTAGACTCTATAGCCCAAAAAAAGAACAACAAGAAAGTGAAACATTCCTAAATGTCTTATAGCCTCTCTCTTATAAGTCTGGCGTGCTACATAATAATAAAAAAGACTCAATTTGACATGGCTTTATGGATACCCCATGACACCAAAACCTAGGCATTGATATCAATCTAACACGACCCTAACCAGGTACTAGTCATATCAGGTATCTCAAGTCCAATAAGGTGTAAGACCCCATCTCTGGAAGTTTTTGTCCATCATACAACTAGTCTCTTAAGTCATATATACAACATACGAGTTGTACATTAAACTCATACCCAAGACAATGCAAGATGGGTGATGTTCCATTTAGGGTATGACTCAACCTCTTGAATTTGTTAAGAAGTATACAAGTCGTATAAAGCCAAGTCATAATTTCAACAGTGTATGCCCCATGTGATTCTATCCAAGTTATAAGAGGCGGATACTAGTAGTATGAGGATGGTACGAGTTATAAGTAATGACTTATATGTTTATCTATGTGGACCCTCCTAGATGTTACCACGCTTATGAGTCATGAAGACTAGTCGTACTCTTCCATACGAGTCGTATGGTAGACTCATATGTATTGGCGAGTAAATAATAAGAAGTTAAGTTAAGGGGATTTTTAGTATTTTTTCCTTATAACTCCCAACCCACGACCCTATACTAACGAGAAATATTATTTCTTCTACTTTTTAATCAATAAAACAACAACTTTTCTCTCCTCCCATTCTCCAGAACAAGATTAGGTTTCTTTCTGAGGATCGTCTCCCAAGTCTTAAAAGTCCAGTTTACTTTATTAAGTCAAGTAATTCAAGGTATGTAAGGTATTTATCAATAGATTCCTTCCACCGATTGATCCCAAAAAACCATCTCTTAGTTTAAAAGCTTGAATTCTATCCCATTTTATGAAATCATCCATGAAATTTATGAAGTTAATCCATGAACTTCTCGGTAAATCAAATTCTAGTTATGCCAATGTGTGTTCCTATGTTGTTTAAGTTATTTTATGTTTTGAATTCCAGCCTTCCATAACTTATCCTCTTGATTTCATGATGAGTCATTAATTTATGAATTTCACCATTTAAATATGTTGTCTTCCCATGTTTAACACATTTCCATGTTCAAATTTATGTATTTCAACGTTATGGAAAGTTACTATATTTTAGGTCTCTGAATTTTGACTTCTTATCATTGTTTAAATGTTGTTTATTTTTGTAACCATTCGGTACTGGTGGGTTATGAACATTAGATACCTATGTGCCCTTACATGATTTTTATTTTCAAATAATAAGTTAGTTAGACCATGGTTTTATTATCCGATTCAGAACATTATGTTCATGCTGAGAACTTACAAGTATAGTACCATGTTATGTTAAATGACTAATAACACCAGTGTTATTCTATTGGAAGCAACACTTAACACCGAGTGAACGCAAGGATGACGACTCCCCGATTAGTAGAGGCATAAGTCGTTAGTAGCAGTCCCTAAGTTCCCGAATGACGGGGCCACCGTAGATTATGAGGGGTCCCCCATCACTCGAACCATAACACCCTCATCCTTTGAGGCATCAGCCTTATGGATCCGCATTGTCAGACATGTGTTGGTACCCCTAGAAAGGTACCAACACCCTTCCAACTGGGTTATAAGTTGGACCCCAATAGCTCAAATTGGGGCATATCAGTTATAGTCTGCTCCCACAGTCTCAGTGTAGTTTTTAGAATAGATCAGTTCAGGTTTTCATGACTAAGTGTAGAGATTATAGATTTTTAGTTATATAGATTTTAGTTATTCAAATTTTAGATTATTTTAGTGTATGTTTATGCTTGGTCTTGCATTCTCAGTTTTACATGTTCATGCATCCCTATTCAGTTGTCTTATGCATTTCAGTCAGTCCTTATCTCATGTACCAATACATTCAAACTACTAATCGCAAACTCTATTTTTCACTATGTTGTCTTATAACATAAGTTTCGATGCTCAGTTTCTCGACCATACTTAGGCAATCCAGTATTATCCAGTAGCAGTAGTGGTGAGTCCTCTTCTATCGAGGAAATAACACACTTTATCATTATTTTAGTTTCTATTCATGATCAATCAGTCGGAGTTAGTTGGGGGTCTGTCCTATCAACTACTTATGACTTTAAAGGCTTTCAGATAGTTAGACACTCAGTTAGTTTTTAGTTTTTATCAGTTGTTTTATACAGATAAATATTTATTCAATTTCAGACTATTTGATTGTATCTGATATATTGGATTATATTTTAGTATTTGAGATTACAATATCTTATTAGTTCATCTTCCGCATCTAGTATTATATTATTCAGTGCTCATAGCAGGTACCAGATCATGGGTTAAGTTATGGTCACTTATGGTTGTAAGCACCGTTGTCGCAACTAGGAGGTAGCCTTGGGTTGCGACAAAACTTGGTATCATAACCTAAGGTTTTAAAGTGTCCTAGAAAGTCCAAAAGCCGTGTTGAGTAGAGTCTTGTGCATGGGTGTGAAGCGCGCTATACTTATGGACAAGAGGCTATGAGACATTCTTTGGAAAGTTTCCTTTCTTTTAGTATTTATGTCGTGCGAAAGAGCATGAGCTCTATTGATTTCCTTTTTTCTAACTCATCCTTCCTTTTATTTGTAAACAATGCCTCCCAGATAAAACAATAGAAGAAGGAATGAGGATCAACTCACACCACCACCTATTTAAGAAGATCCCTTAAATGATCATGTCTTTTACACCAAATTCAGGGCTGCTTTCATAGCCTTAGCCCATTTTGTAGCTGTTCAGAACAACCAGCAAACTGTTGCCCCAGCCAATCCAGTGAAAAATATAGCTGTAGTTCTAATTTGAGATTTCATTTGGATGAATCCCCCTTTATTTTCTAGTTCAAAGTCTGAAGAGGATCCGTAAGAGTTTCTGGATATGGTGAAGAAGGTGACAAATATCATGGGTGTCACTTCGAGTATGAGTGCATACATGGCTATATATCAGTTATGGGGTGTATCTCATACCTGGTTTAAGTAGTGGAAGGAAGACAGAGGTATGGTAGCAGAGCCTACAGAGTGGAAGGATTATTCCACGGCTTTCTTAGACAAGTTCTTCCTACTATCATTAAGGGAGGCTAAGGTTTAGGAGCACATAAAATTAAAGTAGGGTAGTATGAGCGTGAAGGAGTACTCGCTCAAGTTCACTCAGTTGGCATGGTATGCTCCTACTATGGTGGCTGACAATAGGTCCAGGATGAGTAAGTTCATATCAGGTGTATCTGATAGTATGGTCAAGGAGTGTAGGACCTCTATGTTGATTAAGGAGATGGACCTATCTAAACTTATGGTTAATGATCAATAGATTAAGAAGGAGAAACCTAATGTGAAAGATATAGAGAGAGAATAAGATAGGCAGAATGGGTAGTTTTAATTTTTCTTAGCCAAGGTCAAAAGGCGATAATCGATCCCAGTTCCACCAAAAATTTTTAGCCCCATCTTCATCTTCAACAAGTACACCAGTGCTTAAGTTCGAGCAGGATAATGGGGATAGAGAGCCAGGATCTAAGTCCTAGGGTAGTGTGAACAGTAGTCAAGCCAATCCACTCTAAAGGAAATATAGTAAGAATCATTAGGATAAGTAGAGAGCTGGAAAGGATGTGTGCTTTGGGTATGGCAAGCCAGGCCACAAGATCAGAGATTGCCCCATAGGTGTGTAGAAAGGCAGGAATGATCGTCATGAGGGTCAGACAAACTCTTCAACAGCACCGGTAAGTCGCCTGACTTAGTAGGGTGCCACTTCCAGTGCCACTAGTAGGTAGATCTAAAATAGATTGTATGCCCTCTAGACTCGCCAAGATCAGGAAAGTTCTCTTAATGTGGCTACGGGTACGTTTCAAATTTTTCATCTGCATGTTTATATCTTATTAGACCCCCGAGCTTCACTATTTTTTATGACTCTTTATATAGTTGTCGACTTTGGTATCAGTCCTGAAATATTATTAGAGTTATTCTCAGTATTTACCCAGTGGGTAAGTCTATTATATTCAGGTGGGTATATAAAAACTGCCCGATCACAGTGTCTCAAAAAGGTAGTTCAGTTGATCTTATGGAGTTAGAGATGACTAATTTTGATATCATTCTCAGCATGGATTGACTCCATTCATGTTATGCGTTAGTTGATATGGAAAAAAAAATTCAATTCCAGTTTTCTAATAAACTAATTATTGAATGGAGAGGTAGTACTTTAGTGCTTAAAGGTCAGTTCATTTCTTATCTCAAGATAAGAAAGATGATATCCAAGGAGTGTGTTTACTATCTCATTTGAGTCAATGACTCAAATTCTATAACTCCGAGTCTTGAGATAGTTTTTGTAGTAAGAGAATTTTCAAATGTATTCTTAGAGGATCTTCTCAGAGTTTCTCCTGAAAGGGAGATAGACTTTAAAATAGATCTCCTTCTAGATATCCATCTTATTTTTATTCCACCTTACAAAATGGCTCTAGCTAAGCATAAAGAATTAAAAGACCAGTTGAAAGATATCTTAGATAAGGGTATAATCAGGCCAAGTGTTTCTTTATGGGTGCTCTAGTCTTTTTTTAGCATAAGAAAGATGGTTATCTCAGAATATGCATTGACTATCGCCAGTTGAACAAAGTCATAGTCAAGAATAAGTATCTTCTCCTCAAAATTAATGACTTATTTGACCAACTTCAGGGTAAATTTATTTCACTAAGATAGGCCTCAGTTTCAGCTATCATCAGCTTAGAGTCGGACAATGTGGCATTTTGAATATAGACTTCAGGACTAGGTATGGTCACTTTAAATTCCTGGTAATGTCTTTTGGACAAACAAACACCCCTACAGGTTTTATGAACTTAATGAACAGGGTGTTGAAATATTAATTGGACATGTTTGTTAAAGTCTTCATTAATGACATCCTCATATATTCCCATAGTGAGAATAATAATCCTGCAAACTATTTGAGAGTTATTTTACAGACCCTTAAAAACCATCAGTTATTCTCTAAGTTCAATAAGTGTGAATTTGGGTTGAGATCAATAGCTTTCCATGGTCATATAGTTTCTAATGGTGGCATCCGAGTTGACCCTTAAAATACTAAAGTAGTGAGAAACTGGCCTAGACCAATCTCTCCATCAAATATCAGGAGTTTCTTGGGTTAAGCTAGCTATTACAGAAGATTTTTGAATGTTTTTCTTTTATTTCTCTCCCATATCTTGATTAACTCGAAATAAAGTGAAATTTTAGTGGTTATAATCCTACTAGAAGAGTTTACAAGAGTTGAAGACTCGACTCACTTCTGCCTCAATCTTGACTTTGCTAGATAGTCCGGATGGATTTGTAGTGTACTGTGATGTTTCTAGAGTTGGTCTTGGTTGTGTGTTAATGTAGAGAGATAAGGCCATAGCCTATGCCTCTAGACAGCTTAAACCTCATAAGAATAATTACCCAACCAATGATCTTGAGTTGGCAGATATGGTTTTTTCTTAAAGATTTGGATGCATTATCTTTATAGGGTTCATTTTGATGTGTTCACTAATTACAAAAGTTTATATTATTTATTCACGTAGAAAGATCTAAATCTTTGTTAGAGAAGGTTTCTTGAATTGTTAAAAGATTTAACACGAGTGTGTTGTATCATCCGGGAAAGGACAATGTAGTAGCGGATGCCCTTAGTAGATTGTCTATGGGTAGTGTTGCTCATATCGGGGAAGATAAGAATGAGTTAGTTTGTGAGGTTCATCAGCTTGCTAGATTAGGTGTTCAATTGGTTGATTCAACTAAAGGTAGCACATGGGTTTAGAATGGTTCAGAATATTTATTGATTGGTTGCCAAAGTAAGAAAAAAACAAGATAGAGATCCTAGTTTGGTCAAGTTAAAGGAGGCGGTTAGAGATCAGAAAGTAGAGGTTTTCTCCCAAAGAGGAGATGGTGTGCATCATTTTCAGTGCAAATTATGTGTTCCATGTGTTGGTGGTTGGACACAATGAAGTTTAGCATAAGCGCATGGTACACGGTATTCTATTCACCCAAGAGCCACTAAGATGTACCATGATTTGTAAGATATCTATTGGTGGAATGGTATGAAGAAAGATATTATAGAATTTATGGATATATGTTTGAACTATCAGCAGGTTAAGGTTGAGCACCAAAGGCCTAGTGGTACACTTGAAGAGTTTAGCATCCCAACTTAGAAGTGGGAGGTAGTGAACATAGATTTTGTGATAGGGCTGCCTCGCACGCGTCGTCAGCATGATTAGATCTGGGTCATTATAGATAGGATAATCAAGTCAGCCCATTTATTACTAGTTCATACTTCATATTCAACTAAGAATTATGCTACACTCTATCTTAAGTAGTTGGTTAAGTTGCATGGGATTTCGTTGTCTATCATTTGGGATAGGGGTACTCAGTTTACCTCTCACTTTTGAAAGGCTTTTCAGAAGGGTCTTGGTACCTAGATTCATCTCAGTATGATTTTTCATCCTCAGATAGATGGTTAGGTGGAGAGGACAATTCAGATCTTAGAGGACATGTTGAGAGCCCATGTTATTGACTTTAAGGGTAGTTGGGATGACCACTTACCTTTGATTGAGTTTGCCTATAACAATAATTATCACTCCAGTATTTAGATGGCTCTGTTTAAGGCTCTCTATGGGAGGATATGTAGATCTCTTATTAGTTAGTTTGAAGTAGATGAGGCTGCTTTGATAGGGCCAAATTCAGTGTTTGAGGCAATGGAGAAAGTTTAGTTAATTCAAGAGAGGCTGAAAATAGCTTAGAGTCATCAGAAATCTTATGTCGATGTAAGGATAAGATATCTTGAGTTTGATGGTAGTGACATTATGTATTTGAAAATCTCATCCATGAAAGGGGTGAAAGGTTTGGCAAGAAGGGGAAGCTCAGTCCCCGCTATATTGGCCCATATAGGATTATGCGCCACTTTGGGAAGGTAGCATATGAGCTAGAGTTATGTGCAGACTTAGAATTAGTGCATCCAGTGTTTCATGTCTCCTTGTTAAAGAAGTGTATTGGTGATTCAGGTTCAGATGTGCCTTTAGAGAGTGTGGATATAAGAGATAGTCTCTCTTTTGAAGAGATTCCACTTGAGATCCTTGACCGTTAGATTCGTAGGTTGAGGAACAAAAAGGTTACCTTGGTGAAAGTTCTATGGTGAAATTAGTTTGTTGAGGGAGCTACTTGGGTAGCGAAGGCAGATATGCAAGCCAAGTACCCTAATCTGTTCTCCACAAATTCAAACTCAGCTTGAGGTAACGATTTTCCATAAATTGACTCTTTCCCGATCTTTCTTTCAACTATGTAACCATTCTTATTCCTTTGCATGCGTTCATGAAATTAGTTCAGTCCATGTATGATATCTCAGACTCAGTTGTTTAATCATGTTTCAATTCATGAACATTTAGTATACAACCTGAGTTTACTTAGTATCTCAGCTTAACTAACCATATTCAAGGACGAATGTTCCCAAGGGAGAGATATTGTAATACCCCATCTCTGGAAGGTATTATCCATTATACGACCATTCCCTTGAGTCATATGGACAACATAAGAGTTGTACATTGAACTCATACCTAAGAAAATGCAAGATAGGTGACATTCTATTTAGGGTATGACTCAACCTCTTGAAGTCATTAAGAAGCATATGAGTTGTATGAAGCCAAGTCGTAAGTTTAACAATTATGCCCCATAAGATTCTGTCCAAGTTGCGAGAGGAGGATACTAGTATTATGAGGATGGTACAATTCATAAGTTATGACTCGTATGTTGATCAGTGTGTATACTCCTAGATGTTGCCAAGCTTACGAGTCGTGAATACTAGTCATACTCTTCCATACGAGTCTTATGGTAAACTTGTATGTACTAGCGGCTAAATTTTGAGAAGGGATTTTTTAGTCTTTTTCCCCTTATAACTCCAACCCATGTCCCTATACTAAGGAGAAACGTTATTTCCTCCCTTTTTTAATCAATTAAACAAAAACTTTTCTTTACTCCCATTATCAAGAACAAGAATAGGAATTCTTCCTCAAGACCATCTCCCAAGTCTTAAAAGTCAAGTTTACTTCATCAAGTCAAGAAATTCAAGGTATTTGGGGTATTCATCGATGGGTTCCTTCCACCCACTGAGCCCAAAAAATCTCTCTTAGTTTAAAAGCTTGAATTCTATCTTATTTTATGAAATTATCCATAAATTTATGAAGTTAATCCATAGAGTTCTTGGTAAATCAAATCTAGCCATGCCAACGTGTGTTCCCATGTCATTTAAGTTATTTTATGTTTCAAATTCCAATATTACATGCCTTATCCTCTTGATTTCATGATGAGTCATAAATTTATGAATTAAACCATGTAAGTATATTGTCTTCCCATGCTCAACACATTCCCATGTTCGAATTCATGTATTTAAATAGTTATTGAAATTTAGTATCTTTTAGGTCTCTGGATTATGACTTCCTATCATTGTCTAAATGTTGTTGTTGTATTTTTATAATCATTCAGTGTTGGTGGGTTATGAACACCCGATACCTATGTGCCCTTACATGATTTCTATTTTCAAATAATAAGTCAGTTAGATCGTGGCTTTATTATCCTATTCAAAACATCATGTTCATGCTGAGCACTTACAAGTATAGTACCATGTCATGTTAAACGACTAATAACACCAGTGCCATTCAGTTGGGAGTAACATTTAGCACCAGCTGAATGTAGGGATGACGACTCCCCCGTCAGTAGAGACATGAGTCGTTAGTAGCAGTCCCTAAGTTCCCGACCTATGATGCCACCATAGATTATGAGGGGTCCCTCGTAAGTAAAGGGATGGCACCCTCATCTTTCAGGACATCAGCCTTATGTATCCTTATTTCCAAGCATATGTTGGTACCCCTAGCAAGGTTCCAACACCCTTCCAACTGGGTTATAAGTTGGACCCCAATAGCTCAGATTGGGTCATGTCGGTTGTAGTCAGCTCCCACAGTTTTAGTGTAGTTTTCAGAATAGATCAGTTCAGGTTTGCATGACCAAGTGTACAAATTTCAGATGTTTGGTTATACAAATTTTAGTTATTCAAATTTAAGATTATTTCAGTATATGTTTATGTTTGGTCTTGCA
This sequence comes from Capsicum annuum, assembly GCF_002878395.1. Taxonomy (NCBI): domain Eukaryota; kingdom Viridiplantae; phylum Streptophyta; class Magnoliopsida; order Solanales; family Solanaceae; genus Capsicum; species Capsicum annuum. The sequence continues at coordinate 28,090,128 of NC_061114.1, forward strand.
TTTTCAGTTTTACATGTTTATGCATCCATGTTCAATTATCTTATGCATTTTAGTTAGTCCGCATCTAATATACTAGTACATTCAAAGTACTGATCGCATACTCTTCTTTTGAGCTATGTTGTCTAATAACATAGGTTCAGACGCACAGTTCTCGATCGTACTTAGGCAGTCCAGCATTATCTAACAGCAGTAGTGGTGAGCCCTCTTCTATCGAGGACATGACATATTTTATCATTATTTTAGTGTCTATTCATAATCAGTCATTTGTAGTTAGTTGGGGGTCTATTCCATCAACTCCTCATGATTTCTAGAGGCTTTCAAATTGTTAGACGGTCAAATCAGTTTTCAGTTTTATCACTTGATTTAGACAGATAGACGTTTCTTCAGTTTATCTTCTGCACATATAGTTCTAGTATTATATTATTTAGTGCTCGTAGCAGGTACCATATCATGGGTTAGCATGTGGTCACTTGTGGCCATAAGCACCGTTGTTACGACCAGGGAGTAGCCTCGGGTTGTGATATGACGACTGGAGACCACCCCTATACCTAGTCTAACTAACCAATATACAACCCATGTCGGATGAATTCCGAACACATAACAAGATAGAGTATTTAGAATTCAATGACTTTGGGATAAGTCTAAATTTGAGACCAACCCAACCAAGTCATACAGTCCAACCCAAACCAAACAAACCATAATATGCTCAAGTCCACAGTTGTCCACGCAAAGCCGCTAAATAATATCAAAGAATATCTAGTCGGGACATGCCCCCGACCATAGCCAAAAACCAATGTCAAAAGAATAGTAAGGACATAAGATAAGCCATAACATGAAATGGGACTTTCAAAAAATGAAAGTTCACCACTTTAGTCTGACTCAAGTTGTCCCCGAATCACCAAATCACTGAGTAGGAGGAATAGTAGTATGGTCGGTTCCTGCATCATGTAGGGATACAACACCTAAAAATGATTAGTGGATGAACACTAACATTTACTCAGGAATAAGGATAAAATAATGCCATTATTTAAAACCAAAGTAAATAATTATATGCAACCACATACATACATATATACCATGCCAGAAAGAAGAACCGAGTTTAGCAAGCACTTAAAACTTTAACCTGGGTTCTGTAGCCTTACCGTCATAATCCATCCATAAGCAATATGGGTCCAGTGTTACCTCCTAAATGGGCCTCAGTATGTGTAGCCGCACAAACTGGAGATACTATAGGTGGCCGGGGATTCCCTTGTACCCTTCGCCCTTTATGATACATATGTACGACTATATACTTGGAGGATTTTCTTGTACCCCATAAGTACGTAGTCATTAAGACCAATCCTCATGTCGGTAAACATGAGTATCCTGTGTCAACCTTTTGGACTCATACCTTCACGGATAGCTATCATAACCCCCATTATAGCACAATTAAAACATTTAACACATAAACAAACCACCAATTCCAGAAGTTGATTGTAGACACCTAATTTTGTCCCTCCCAAAAACCCAATTCATCCAGTTTTACCTCACGTCATACTACACCCTCACCCATGTGATTATGCCCCACAAAAATAACAAAATTCCAATCCATAACAAATTAACAACCTAACTACCCCTACCCCCACCTCACTACCCATGTGGCCCCCACCCCCTTCACAAACTCATGTTTTTTCTATTTTTTTTAGCAAGGGAATTCACAAAAAGAAGATATATAAAGAATTCACACAGAATATCAAATACACATAGAAAAAGCTCACTATAATTGGGGGATTTACATTCGATCACACACAATAATAATTCTCATATACATTATTAAATGGACCCCAAGGAATTCACACAGGGCCACACTCCATCAATTTTCACACACAGAGCACGCATATATAGTGATAGCACACACAGATCTCTGAAAGATGAAGGAGATGTGACTTCACAGATAAAGGGGGGTTATTTTTTATTTTTCTTTTCTTTATTTTCACACATACATACACATATTGATTGGGGATAATGGAGAGAAACCAGTAGAGGCGCAAGAGAAACAGGAAGAGAGCTGAGATAGTCTGGTGAAGTTTTGCTGAAAACGGCGGTTCATCGATGATTCACATCAGTTCTGGTGAGCTTCTATCAAATAACATTTCCTTGGATCCATAGCTCAGGATCTGTCCCAAAACTCACCAAAAATCAGTAACTAAATCAATTCGTTAGTCTCGATTTCAGTGAAATTTCACCGAAAAATAGAACAGCATCAAACTCTGACCATACCCACCTTGTCCACTCCAATTTTTGGCAAAAATACACAAAATATGATTGGATTTAGGTAAAACAGAGTTTGAATTTGGAATCCATGATTCGGGGTTCATGTTGAGGTTATTTGCACTGGTTTAAATCTGTCTCGATTGTACTTCTCGATACTGAGTGGGTGTTATTTATTATTGAGGTCGGATTTGAGGTTTTTCGAATGCAGTTCTATCTTTGATATATTAAAATCGACACTTGAGGTCCAATTCTTTGACCCCCCTCATTTTATTTTGTTTTTATTTGGTGCATTGATGTGTGTTGTTTGATTTTTGATATTGTTTATCCGTGAATAATTAATCAGGGTATGAATTTGGTGTTAGCATGGGTTGGGGATAATTGCATTGTGTTAAAAAGTGACATGTAAATAGGAATTTGGGGTGGAATTGTGAAATTGATAAAAAATTTGAATTTAGACTAGTTTTGGTTTATTGTTGTATTGTTTAATTCAAAAGAAATCTCAAGTTTGTGAACTCGATAGGATCATATTTAAGTCCAAAAGCTTAGTAGGCAAAGTTTAGGTTCGAGTAGGCTAATTTAGGACTCGTGGAATATTGAATGCATGAAATATGTGTTGAATGGCTTGGTTTTATTGCTTGTTGGATCAAATGTATCATTTAGCCAAGGAATGCCCTGAGGTATTTATGTTTATTCACCAAGAAATGCCCCAAAATATTTTGTATCCAGAGGATATTCTTGATGAAGGCCCGAGGCGTCGGGTAGAGCATAGTCTAGGATTAGTTTAGAATAGGATTTATATTTTTGCATCTTCTATTTTGGATTATATAATCGGACTGGAAACTATATTTTGGATTATTTTGTTTTGTTTGTTTGATTGGTTGTTTTATATGTTTTTGTGTGGTTTATACATTCGTCGTGCCAAATTAGTTGATGTGCTCCACCAATTGACCATGGTCGAACCACGGGACCGAGGGGTGCCTAACACCTTTCCCTCAGTCAACAGAATTCCTTAGCTGAAATCTCTATTCGCGGATAAGTTTTAGAGTCAAACCATTTTGAAAAATAATTTTTGAAGGTGACTTTGCACACCGATTTATGCCAAGTGGCGACTCTGAGTTTTGATTGTTAAAAGTCCTTTTCAAAATAAAATTTTCATTTTTTTGTCACTTTAATAATAAAAACCCTTTTTGAACTTAAAATTGAAATCTTTTGGTTAAAAAAGGGGTATAACAACTCTGGCAACTCCGCTGGGGATTTTTCAAGAATTCGAGCTTATTTTTTGGAGTTGTATCGGCTTTGTTTGGCATTATGGGTGTATAGACATTGTTTGTGTTATTGTTTGTATTTGTTTTATCATCGTTGAGTGTTTACCTGCTACGTGTTTATGGTTTTTCCTCTTATGTGTTACCGTTTTATATCTGGCATCATTTGCATAACCCGAGTCAATTCTTTCTACAACAAGTTCTATAGTACACGCTGTGTACACGACTTATAGTTGAGTCACCCTTATTTTAGGAGAGGGAGCCGTCTGCTGGATGAAGTAGGTGGAAAACAATTGTAGCCACTATCGATCATACGCTCCCCCGAACGGCCTTGTTAGTGGACCCCAGTATAGGTCAGCCTTTAGGTCATACTTATTTGCATCATATTGAGACCTAGAAGGACCCACTTGGTCCTTTGTAGGAGACTCACCCTTAAAGCATCCGTATGTGCTTATTGTTGTATCTTTGAAGGTTACGGGATCATTCATTGAACTAATTTATGGAAAGCATGTGCTAGAATTAAAGAAAGGTGTGTAGGCAAGGAAAAGTTTGAAAAAACAAAGAGAAGAAAAAAGAAAGGTGAGTCAAGAAAAATAAGAGTTTTGTAGTTTTTAGTATTTTTTTTATGGCTTTTGTTTTTCACAATTCAAAAAGATTTTTACTTGTTCCACTCATTTACTCAAAAAAAAACATCAAAAAGATTGTCTTTGTTTCTATTAGCAAGATTGTCTTTGTTTCCATTAGCAAGCATTCATAATTTAAAATTTTCAAAAAAAAAAGATTTTTTTTAATAGGAGTTTTTTTTATATAAGAAAAATTCAAAAAAATATGGTAGAAATTTTATACATTTCATATAACAAAAATACCAAAACAATTTCTTTCATAGTTGGTGTCATTTTTATGTGAAGTGTCAAGTTGAAAACCCAAAAAAGATTTTATTGACGTTTTTCAACATCTGATGGTTGTCATGTCTCTCAAGTCAGGGTTTAATCGGTTATTTATTCCTTAATTGTTCAATCTGGATGAACTACGCATACCTGATTCTCCTCTTTCAAGAGTGGGATACGTAGGCAGCCCTTCCAAGGTTTGGTGATCTTATGTAAAAGAAAAAAAGATTTTTTTACTTTTCATTTAGAGTAGGTGTTTCATATACATCTTTAAAAGAAAACTACATAAAGATTTTCTTTTAATAGTTTCAAGTTTCATTTTCATATGAAATTCAAATTCGAAAACCCAAAAAGATTTTTCTTCGGTAATCATAGGTTTTATTTGGTATAGGAAGTATAAAACTGAAAAATTCAAAAAAGATTTTCGTCAATTCTTTTGACAATTTGTTATTTTCTTTTTTTGCTTAAAGTTTCAAAGAAGAGAAAAAAAAGAGTTTGATCGGTCATGTTGTGCCAAAACTTTATAAACTACGCATACCTGATTCTCCTCTCTTGAGAGTGAGATACATAGGCGCCCTTCTCGAGTTCGGTGATCTTTTTCAAACAAAAAAAGGTTTTGAGGAAGTGTTGAACTCTAACGCATTTGCTATCTCATGTTTAGTAAGTTTAAGGTGGTTGGTTTGTGGCATTTTGGATGGTCCTCCTTATTTCACCAAGTCGAAGAGAAAGTTATGGCTAAAAAGGATACCGAGGTTATTGTCACTAATCAGATAGGGAGTTTGGGGAATGAGAATTTAAGAGCTAATGAATAGATTCAAAAATTAAGGCAGCAAATGATAGAAATGCATCGAGCTTGGGCTAATGGGTTGCCACCTCCATTTCCCGCTGATAATTTAGAATATCTTTCTAGTTTGCCTCCCATGTCAGATGCATAATTTCCCATTTTTATTGACACGCCACAACATGCATCGGGGTTTACTGCAGGGAAACACTATCCAAACACTTCCAATATTCATTTCCTCACTTCTCAACACAAAACTACCACATGCTCGGCTCCATCTTCTATTCATGCTTTTGTAGCACCACTCCCACTTGAAGCTCCTACTTTTGATGTTCAGACACTGGTTGTGATTCCTCACTCTGAAAGTTAGCCTTTATTGAATATTTCTAGTGATCAGCATTATGCTCCCGAGCCCATATTTAAGTCGATTGGTCCTTATAGCTACACTTAACTACCTAAATTTCCTTTTAACACTGATAAGCCTGTTATGACAGAAGAATAAGAGAAAATGACCAAAAAATTAAGAAGTTTGGAACTGCTTATGATAAATTTCCAAGGACTTGGGGGGTACAAAAGTGTCTCATATAAAGATCTGTGCATGTTTCCTAGTGTTCATCTCCCTCTGGGTTTTAAAATATCAAAGTTTGAGAAGTATGTGGACATGGTGATCCTGTATCACATTTGAGACATTATTGCAACCAACTAAGGGGCACTGGAGGGAAGAAAGAATTACTCATGGCATATTTCGGTGAGAGTCTTTCGGGTCTAGCCTCAGAGTGGTTTGTTGATCAGGATATTGATAGGTGGATTAGTTGGGATGACCTAGCTAATGAATTTATGCAATAATTCCAATACAATGTGTAGTTAATTCCTGATGAGAAATCCCTAACTAACATGAAGAAGAAGAAGAAGAAGAAGAAGAAGAAGAAGAAGAAGAAGAAAAAGAGTACTAAAAGTTTTAGAGAGTATGTGATTCGATGGCATGAACAAACTGCTTGGGTGAAACCGCCAATGAAATAAAACAAAATAGTGAAGATGTTTATTCAAGCACAGGATGAAACATATTATCAACACTTATTACCTGCATTAGGCAAGCCATTTATTGAGGTCCTTAAAATGGGGGAGATGATAGAGGATAGAATTAAGACCGGTTGTATTGTGAGTTTTGCAACATTGAAAATGACCACCCAAGCAATTCAAAAAGGTTCGGAAAGTGTCGGAGGGAATAATAATGAGGAAGATGCATCTTCTATTGTAGTTGGATAGCGGGCACGGTCAAGAAGACCCCATCGTCGTCTCTCTCGGGCTCAAACCCAAGTTTATGCCTAAGCCCCACATAATCACTCCCAAAATCTATTATACTCTGTTCCTCCAACTCCATATCCAGTATCTAACGCACAACCACATGTTCAAACCCCCATCTTACCCACAGTGGAACACACCAACTCCTCATAGTCATTCTCTAACTCTACAAACATACCAAAGCCTTTCTAGGCCCGATTTTTTGTCCAAGCCAAATAATAAAATAAGGCAGAAGTCGAAGATAACTTCACACCAATTGGAAAGTTGTATGCCAGTCTATTTTAGAGATTGGTACAGTGGGGTATGATCACTCCTCTCCTTAGGTATACTCTTAATCGGTGTTCAAGAAATTTTGATCCTAATGTACGATGTGTGTATCATTCTAATGCTCAGGGTCATAGTATTGAAGATTGTCGAGATTTGAAAAGAGAAATTAAAAAGATAATTCAATATGGATCAATTATCGTGTAGAACATTGACAGTAAGAAAAGCTCTAGTCATACTGATATGCAACCCAGTGGCTAAGATGTCAAGCTCAGCAATTGGGAAGTCACTTCTCTCTCTACTAGGATGGATGTTTGGTAGTCTATTTTGTTTTCTTTTCTGTTAGCCGAATTATTTTAGGGTTTAGTTCGGGATCTATCTTATTTTGTCCCTTTATCATTATGTTCAAATCCTTCTATCTTTCATTTTAATTAAATGTGGTGTCCCTTTTTCCTTTGTGTTTTAAATATGTGTTGTTTGTTTGTTTTCTTTACATAGTATATTTTATATTGATTCTAGTGATTTGACCTGCTAGCAAAATTTTTAGGCAAATCTTAAAATCCAATTTAAGCATGAACATTGAATTAGAGGGTTAAAGTTAGAAAAAGAGAGCATCTGAGAAAATAGATAGAGTATTGAGGCATATGGTGATCAAGTTGAAGCCTTCTTTAAAAATTCCAACAATTACTTTGAGAATCATGGTAATAAATTGGTCATCAATTAAAAGTCATGTCTCAATTAGGTCAAACAGTGGATGTATGATCCTATACCAAAAGGAAAAGAAAGAAAATTAGCTCTACGAAAGCATGGGTCATTCGATGTGAGGGATGTACAACAAAGGTGGAGTTATTGTTTGAAAAGTGTAGAAGAAGTGGCACACATGCTTAAAAATAGTATTGTTAAAGTGTCACAGATGATCTTTATCTTTCACTTCATATTGCATGATGTGTACTTACATTGTCAAGGATTGATATGACGAAGGCATTTTATTCTGCTATCCAAATATTGTGTCATTCTTTGTTTACCCCATCTGAGCTTTAGTTTTATTTTCTTCCATACCTCTCTTTTGAAATCAAGATAGAGTTAACAAAGCTCAAAAGATAAGTGTCGAGCAAATAGAGTCAGAAAAGTTTCAAACAAAGAAAGAGAAAAAAATGTGTCAAAAGAAAGAAAGGAAAAGAGTGTCAACAAAAAATAGAGTTAAGAAAAGTCCCAAAGAAAAAAAAGTCAATAAAAGAGAAAAAAAAGAAATCAGAGTCAAGAAAAAAATAAGTTGTCGAAACTACGTGTGACCAGATTCTCCTCTCTCGGGGGTGAGATACGTAGGTTGTCCTACTTTGGGCTTGGTCCAACTAAATGAATAATTTAGAATTACCTAGTCAAAAGAAAATGGGGCATGAGTTAATCTTTATTATTTGAGTCGATTCCAAAAGTTGTAAGTCCCACCCCACTTTAAGTGTTGTTTGGGCCTCATGCCATACTTTCCTTCTAATCTTATCCAAAAGCCAAGTTACAACCAAAGAAAGTCCTTCAGATCAATCTTTGAGAATGTTAGGTCTAAGCATGCAACGGATATGATGACTCATTTTGGGAACTACGTGTCTTCCTCGGCATAAGGAATCAAGAGAGAAATAAAAGTGAGAGTCTTATTGGTGAAAACCCTTATGGGCACCGTAAGGCGATGGTAAGCTGAGAGAGATAAAAATAAGAGAGCCTTATTGGTGAAAAACCTCATGGGCACTATAAGATGACTTTGAGTTGAGAGAAATACAAATAAGAGAGTCTCATTGGTGAAAAACCCTCACGGACACCATAAGACAATGGTGAGGTGAGAAAAAAAATGACAGAGGCCTGTTGGAGAAAACCATTCATGGCGTCACTAGCCAAATGAGGTCTCCAAATGCAATTAGCCCAAGGAAATAACTTAGTTTCAAGGCCATTAACTCAACAACAATTGTTAAAAGTTTGGACGGACAGATCAGGCAGGTTAATTCGAAATGCATGTTATAATCATTGGAGTTGACTGTCACTTTCAGATAAATTCTTCTTTTCTCTTTTTTAATGGAGACATTCATTGTCTTTTTTTTTCTTCTCTATAGTTTTATTTTTATTTTATTGAGTTAATTATCCAAATAAAAAAATCATTGTCATTTTTCTCATGTCTTTGAGTCAAGTCCATGTCAAAATAAGTGAGAAAAAAATTCAAAACTGGCTACCAACTTTTTTAATTGCACAAAGCAAGACAGAAAGGCCAACGTATAAAATAGACATGATTGTGAGCTGAAATAAGACATACAGAAAGTTTTGTCAACAGATAAGTTTGGGAACTCATGAAAATACCTAGGCTCAAAGGTTTATCTGAGAAGCCTGGCAAAGCAGAGATACCGTCTTTATTTTCAAAGTCACTCTTAATAATCTAAGTTTGGGTCAATGATGCAGCAAGTCAATAATATATACTAATGGTTGGAAGAAAGATTAAATGTGAGGAGGGCAAGAGCATTTTCCGCAAAAGCAAAAGCCACAAACCAACCACCATGTTTAAACTCACAAGTTTTCTTTGATGAAACAGAAAACATGTTACCTTCAAATCAAGGAATTCAGAGCATAAATATCAAGGGTTGTAATGCCTCACTTCTATAAATAGAGGAATCAATGTTGCTGCAAAGGTTTCATAAATAAATCATGGTAAAATTCATCATCTATATCCCTCGAAGACACTTCCTTGTCCAGGTATTTCAGTTTTTAATTGATAGGTGATACACTTCTTAAATTGAACCTTCACTCCTAGAATACATACCTTCTAGTCAACTCATTCCCTTTGACTCTTAGAAGACATATCTTTTGGTCAATTCATTTCCCTCGACTCCTAGAAGACGTACCTCCTAGTCGACTCATTCCTTTTGACTCCTAGAAGATGTACCTCCTAGTCGAATTATTCTCGTTGATTCCTAGAGAATGTACTTCCTAGTCGAGTCATTCTCTTTTACTTCTAGAAGATGTACCTCCTAGTCGAATCATTCCCCTTGATTCTTAACAGATATACTTCCTGGTTGAGTCATTCCCCTTGATTCCTAGAAGATGTACTTCCTAGTCGAGTCATTCCCTTTAATTGCTAGAAGATGTACTTCCTGGTCGAGTCATTCCCCTTAATTCCTAGAAGATGTACTTCCTGGTCGAGTCATTCCCCTTAATTCCTAGAAGATGTACTTCTTGGTCAAGTCATTCCCCTTGATTCCTAGAAGATGTACTTTCTAATCGAGTCATTCACCTTGATTCCTAGTAGATGTACTTTCTAGTCGAGTCAGTCCCCTTGATTCCTAGAAGATATACTTCCTAGTTGAGTGATTCCTCTTTATTCCTAGAAAATGTACTTTCTAGTGAAGTCATTCCCTTTGACTCCTAGAAAATGCACTTTCTAGTCGAATCATTCCAATTAACCCAATAAAAATGCATTTGTTTGTTCGGGTTTTTCAAGTAGTTATGATATGACTTTCACAAAAGTCCTCTGATGATAAACTGGGGCAAAAATTTAATTGTTGTTCGAAACTTTACTTTTCTGGCAAATGAAATTTCTCTTTATAATAATCTCTATTTGGGATAATTTTCTTTTTAGTTTTTATGTGATTATAGGAGCCCTCCTGAAGAACAGGGAGAATAAATAGAAAGTCAAACAACATGGTGAAGAAGTTGAAAGTCAAGCAACAAGGTGAAGAAGTTGAAAGTCAAGAAACAAGGTGAAGAAGTTGAAAGTCAAGCAATAAGGTGAAGAAATTGAAAGTCAACAGATTGAAAAATAGCAAGTCAGGAACCCGCCTGAAGAACAGGGTGAAGAAATTGAAATCCAAGCAACAAGTTGAAGAAATTGCAAGTCAGGAGCCCGCCAGAAGAATAGAGTGATGAAATAGCAAGTCAAGAGTCGAGGAAAGTTGCATTGATAGGACTTTTGTAATTTCATTTATGTTTTAACTTGTAATTTTTATTTTTGATGTAATGACAAAGACGTGGACCAAAACCTCAACAGAACCTGACTTGACTCTCCAACTCGGTTGCCCTTATTCCTTTCGTTTCTTGAATAATGGTTAGATCAAAATTTGGCCTCGTTGTCTACTTTTTTTTGTCTAAAAACACTTTGTTTTTACACGCAAAAAGGAGCATGATGTAGACACCTCATTTTGTCCCTCCCAAAAACCTAATTCATCCATTGTTACCTCACGTTATCATACACCTTCACCTATGTGATTATACTCCACAAAAATACAAAAATAACAAAATTCCAATCCATAACAAATTAACAACCTAACTACCCCTACCCCACCTCACTACCAACGTGGGCCCCACCCCTTTATAAACTCATTTTTTTCCATTTTTCCAGTAAGGGAATTCACAAAAAGAAGATATATATAGAATTCACACAAAATACCCTATACATAGAAAAAGCTCACTGTAATTGGTGGAATTTTCATTCGATCACACACAACAACAATTCTCATATATACACTATTAAACTGACCCCAAGGAATTCACACAGAGACACTCTCCATCAATTTTCACACACAGAGCACGCATATACAGTGATAGCACACACAGATCTCTAAAAGATGAAGGGGACGCGACTTCACAGAGAAGGAAAGGCTATTGTTCATTTTTCTTTTCTTCTTTTTCATGCACACACGCACTGATTGAGGGAGAATGGAGAGAAACCAATAGAGGTAAGAGAGAAACAAGAAGAGAGTTGAGATAATCCGGTGAAGTTTCCTCGGAAAGGGCAGTTCAATGATGATTCACGTTAGTTTTGGTGAGCTTCTATCAAAGAATGCTTCCTTGGATCGGTAGCTCAGGTTCCATACCAAAACTCACCAAAAATCAGTAACCAAATAGATCAGTTAGTCTCGACTTTAGTGAAATTTCACTGAAAAAATAGAATAACGTCAAACTCCGACCACACCCACCCTTTCTACTCTAATTTTCAGAAAAATACACAGAAAAATGACCGGATTTAGGTAAAATAGAGTTTAAATTTGGAATCCATGATTCATAGTTCATATTGAGGTTGTTTACACTGGTTTTAAATCTGTCCCAATTGTATTTCTCGATACCGAGTGGGTGTTGTTTGTTATTATGGTCATTCGAGGTTTTTCGAAAGTGATTGTATCTCTGATATATTGAAATCGACACTTGAGGTCCAATTCTTTGACCCCTCATTTCGTTTTATTTTGATTTGGTGCATTGATGTTATGATTGTGTGTTGTTGGGTTGTGATTGGATGATCTTATTGATTTTTGATATGTTTATCCGTGAATAATTAATCATGGTATGAATTTGATGTTAGCATGGGTTGGGGATAATTGCTTTGTGTGAAAAAGTGACATATAAAAAGGAATTTGGGCTGGAATTGTGAAATTGATAAGAAAGGTGAATTTAGACTAATTTTAGTTTATTGTTGTGTTGTTTAATTCAGAAGAAATATCAAGTTTGTAAACTCGATAGGATTATATTTTAGGCTGAAAGCTTAGTAGGCAAAGTTTAGGTTACGGTAGGCTAATTTAGGACTCGTGGTATATTGAATGCTTGAAATATGTGTTGAATGGCTTGGTTTTATTGCTTTTTGGATCAAATATATCATTTATCCGGGGAATGCCCCAAGGTATTTGAGTTTATTCGCCGGAGAATGCCCTGAATTATTTTATACCCGAAGGACATTCGTGACGAAGGGCCGAGGGGTCAGGTAGAGCATAGTCTAGGATTAGTTTAGACTAGGATCTATATTTTTGCATTTTTTATTTTGGACTGTATAATCGAACTGGACACTACATTTTGGATTGTTTTGTTTTGTTTGTTTGATTGATTGTTTTATGTGTTTTTGTGTGGTTTATACATTTGTCGTGCCAAATTAGCTGATATGCTCCACCAAGAGACTGTGGTCGAATTATGGGATCGAGTGGTGCCTAACTCCTTCCCTTCGGTCAACAGAATTTCTTAGCCAAAATCTCTGTTCGCGAATCAGTTTTAGAGTCAATCCATTTTGAAAAAGGATTTTCGAAGGTGACTTGGCACACCAATTTATGCCAAGTGGCGACTCTGAGTTTTGATTGTTAAAAGTCCTTTTCGAAACAAAATTTTTATTTGTTTATCACTTTAATAATAAAAATCCTTTTCGAACTTAAAATGAAAATCTTTTGGTTAAAAAAAAGGGGGCGTGACATCAATTATTAAGGCATTATAATGTGGTATCATCACACTGACTATATCTTGCAAGAAATATCAATAGACAACACTTAAGGAATTCCCATGTACCCAAAACTCCATTATTAAAAGCACTTGGGGGATTCCCTTGTACCGTACAAGGTTTTCTTAGATTACTTGCTTAGGAGAGTCCATTGGTTTTCAAAACTATCTTTAACCAAAGCCATGGCCACCAAGGTCTTCCCAATCCACTTAAAACCAACCAAACCAATTTAAGTTCCATTTCTATATTATGCAATGCAAAGTTTTCAGTAATAGTCAAACTATGTGACAAAATCATTATCTTAGGCATTTTAATAAGCTTTTTGAGGGCATAAGATATTCAAAACCAAAATCAAGTATCGATTGACCATTCTCATGCAACTACATATTTCAAACCATAATTAGAACATGAAAACCATAAGAAAGACATGAGAAAACATTATCCAACCAAGAATAACCAAAACCCCTAACATATATTTCAAAACCCAAATAGTACCTAAATAATACCATGAAAACCATTCATTAAATCATGTTTTTAGTTGAACTAACAATGAGGGAGGAGTGACATGCCTGAGTTATGAAGATTCACAAAGGGATTTTGTTCCTTAAGCCTTAAGATGACTACCTTGAAGAAACCCTAGCCAATCTTTTTGAGAGGTTTTTAGAGAGTGTTTTTAATCTTCTAAGTGAAGAATGAATGGACCAATAGGGTTATAATACGTGGGGTCTTAAGGTATTGGTGTGAAAATTTTCCAAAATACCCTCAGCTTAAAAGCTATAGAAAGAACGCGGGTGGGTACAGTTGAACGCCTCAACTAGTATCCACATCATACGAGTGGTACCTTTAATTCTTCACTTGATCAGAAAGTTGGACACCATATTCTGTACAACATACGACTCCCTTACCTAACTTGTATCACCACCATACAACTAGTACCCTAAAGTCATACCCTAGGCAGAACATCAAAGGCTACACACTAGACAACATACAATTGAACCCTCTACTTCTTATCACATCAATATATGACTCGTATGGAGTCTTCTCGTACCTTAGACAAAACTTGATCAATATCACACTAACCAACATACGACTAGGGTCCTAGACCGGTATCCACACCATACGAGTCATGGTGTGAGTTGTGTGATGATTAAAAGGTTCAACGAGGAAATTTTCAAGGGTCAAATCCAGGGTGTTTCAATGAAAGGTAAAACAAATACTCCTTCGGAGAAAAACTATGAAATTTCTTTAGAAGAATTAATGAAATTTTATTAGATATAAAAAAATTCAATAGAGATAATCAGGTTAATGAGAAAGAAATGGTGTATGTAAGAACATGAAAAAGAATTGTGGACTGGTTAGATTAAAGGATATTAAAAGAAAGAGAAATGAATTGTGGATTGGTACAACAAATTTGGAGAAATTTAAGGAAAGAAATACTCACACTTATTCGGTTAGTTGTTTTACCATATCTGTTTTATTTCTTACCTACTCTTTAGATTTTGTTAATTTTCTACCTGTAGATTTAATAAAGAAAAAATTATTGATAGCTGTTGTAAATATTAAGTATTAAATAGTATATTTGTGTGAGTTGCCCTATGAACAAATAATTTCTAGTTATTTTGGGCTAAGCCGAACGAGTGTTTTATTATTGGGCCACATTAACTAATGTTACATGTTTAATGCAAGTGAATTTTTTAAAGGTAACTTAAAAATCTCATAAGTTAAGGAGCTACTAACATTTTTACCATAACTTTGCGTAATTACATCAATTCTCATTTTATAATACATATTTTAAGCCTTCATACTTATCGTCTTTGATATATTTTAAAGCAATCGATTAGTTAAATAAGGAAGTAATAGACTTACATTTATTTAGGAGAGTAAATTATGTGGAGTACTATTTGCTTAAAGGGGATTCATTATTTACTTGGCTTAATTATGTTAAAGGGAAATTATAGAGGAAATACTGGCTAATTGTGCATAAGATTGCATGTTTTGAGTGTTCTTTCAAGTTATTAGAATGGACTTGAATTTTAATTGAGTGTTAAATATGTGGAAAGGTGATGTCATTTGTTGTTTCTAATTTGATTGGTATCCTAAGATATTGTTATGAATGAGCCTGGCTTAAATAATATAGTAATTGGCTCAAGTGTCCTTGGTAAAATATATGTTATTCGTTTCATTAGCTGAATAAAAGATAGATGTGTAGCTAGGAGTGGAATGTCACGAAGGTAAGGTGGTTAATTAGTGGTGAATATTGTATTATGAGTCGACTTAAGATTAGTGAGAGGTGATATGAACTAATAAGGCCTGTGAGAATAGAGTAGGGCAAGGGGTGATTAAGAAACATGAGATTAAGTAATTGTATTGGCATATAGTGTAAGTTCATGTTTGATTTTGGCTATTTGTATTATATTTATGTGATTTAATTTTGATCGACTAATAATATCTATCAGTATGTGTGATTGTACTGATACTACTCTTGTTATATCCTTTTTGGGGTATAGTCTGATTGCAAGATCAGTTCAGATTTCTTGTTTAATGCGGATAGAGATCTCCAACAGCTTTCGTCCTCTCATTTTCATAGTGATAGTTAGTCCTATATATTTACCGTTCTATTTAGCTAGTCTTGTACATGTCTAAACTAGGTCCTCGAAAAAATGATTTCTTATTGTTTTTAAAAAGATTTTTGTAATAAGTTCATAAAATAAATGAAAGGTTTATGTTATTGTTTATGACTTTCGTGTTTTTTTTTAAATGGGTAATAAGGGATCTCCCATCTAGATAGAGTAGAGTAGATTTTCATATGATCTGATTCGTTGAGTCATGACACATGCAATAGGTGTGTACTGCAGCGTATATTGCATCATATGCTATCATCTAATTATCTCCATTTGACTTGTAATGATATCAATGGTCGAGTGATTAGTTTATCTTGTTCTGGTTTGAGGTATTTATGGGTTTTGTTTAGTATTGTATGTTGTTATTCAACTATTAGATTAGGTGTGGCCTTACTGATTTGATAAGTATTTGAGAATATAACCCATAGTAGTATATTAGATGGTTCTCGCTATAATTTTGATTTAGAGTAAGTAAATAATGTTGTTGAGTACATATGAATTAGTACTCACACTTATTATTTCTGCACTAGTCCAACTATCCCTGGACGCCAAGTCAGAATTCATGTTTGAGATTACTTCATAGGAATTCAGGGAGTGAATGATCAACTCTAGTTCCTATCAATTCTCTTCAATTATATTTTATATTATTTTCTCTTGTATCGAAGTACAATAAATTTTTTGATTCTACTTTCACACCCTTAGAGGCTTGTACTATGTAGTCTCCAAGTTTTGGGTAGTTGTTGACTCTTGTACTTCTTTATGATTTGATTTATGCAATTCAATATTGAGATTTATCAGTATTGTCTCTGCTTAATTACTTCATATATTTTTTTTATGTATAGTTGAATTGGCTTATCTATTACGGGAGTGGAATATGTGTCATAACGAGAAAATTTTATTATGGGCCTCATACGCCATGTAATACTTGTATGAGGCCCTTTATAAATTGACATGTGGAGCTTGTGGACCCACTTATAATTTCTCTCTCTTTCATTGTTTTTTTCTTTTATTTTTTCTTTTTTTATTTATTTTGATTCTAATTTTCATTTTTTTTTCTTTCATATAATACTTTTCTTTTTTATATAAATATATTTTTTCTTTTACTTTTTTGGTGTTAAGCTAAACTTTTCAATTGATGAATACTTGTATGAGGCTCTTTTTCGTATAATGCTCCTCTTTTTCTTTGAAGTTGATAAATAAAACATCCACTTTTATTTTCACTTGTAGGTAGTTCACATCAATCTTTAGTGGATGACCCAAAAAAATGCATGTCGGATAATATTTTAAGGACAATTTAAGATATTTTGGCAAGAATAATTTTTTGCCAAAATCATAAATCGATTTTTCAAATTTTAACAATCCAACACATGATTTAACATTCAAATATTTTTGAAATAAGCTCAAAACTGAAAACATAATTTGAATATATTATAAAGAATAAACTTCAATTTTTAATTTGCCAAAGTGACAACAAATCTACAAACTTATTTTGCAAGAAGAAGTAGAGAAACTTTTTATCTATAAAGTTTAGTAATACTGTGAATAAATTAAATTATTTTAAAAAAAAAATAGGTACAAATAAAGAGTTATTGCTTACAATAGATCATCATAATTTAACTTTTTTTAAACCTGGCACATAGAGAAAGTTTTAATATTTTAAGCTATCCTTTAAGTAAAAATAAATGGTTGTGCCCATAAAAGACACAATGGAAAAGTTTAACCTAAATGAAGGGGGACCAACCAAACACATTGAATCATAAATGAATACTACTAACAGGAATGCTTTTAATACTCAATCGTTTCAGTTTTTGTTAGTAATGTAAGGTTTTGCACAACATTTGACAAAATATTAAAATAAAAGTATAATTTGATTAATATATTTTTTATTAATTTCTTTAAAATTTATCTATTTGTATGCCACTTAATCTATACTAGTACTAGTATATAACTAATGATAAGCGAAAAGTTTAAAAAAATAATTAATTATTTAAATTAACAACTATTTTAGAACAAATACTTTGAATACATGCCAACTAAAAGGAACGAAGGAACTAATATACTTTGAACTAGTTGTTTGATTTCAAATTTACCCTTAGCAAAAATATAGAGAGATATTAACATGGTGCAAAAGAGAAAAGACTTAAATTAAGAGCGATAATAAATAAGGTTAATTTAATTACATTGCGCCAGTTAATATTTTTTTTTAGGAATGTAAAAAAAATAACAAATAAAATGGATGGAGAGAATACAAGCTAGGGTCTGGAGATCCCCTATAAAAATATAAGATGACAATAAAAAGAACAGGAAAAATTTCATTCAAATATATTAAAAAAAAAAAATTACAATTAAAGTAGCCAAGTTTTGGTTCACAATAAAGATAGCCATTAGCCGTATAATACTACTCTTTTTCTTTGAAATTGATGAATAAAACATCCATCTTTATTTTCTCAGTTCAATATGATATTTAATGTAAAATTGAAAAAAATATATGATGTGTTATTTTTAAACACGCATAAATATTTTTCTTAAAGAAAAAATATATTAAATCAAAATAGAGTTTACTTTTTAATTCAAACATTACTTTCTTGTGTGACAAAAGATAAAAAAAATTTAAGCTTGTTATAAAACAAGAAAGAATAAAGAAGAAGAATAGAGAGAATAAAGAGAGTAATTCTTATTTCTCTTGAGGATGAGAGATCATATAATTGTAAATACAATGAACAAAACCCCTCTATTTATAGGAGAAATTTACTCCTAGTCTGAGTAAAAGACAGATGCTTCAAATCCTAATAGATATCAAAGTAGATCTTGATAGACATTCACTATAATGTAAATACATTTATAACACTCCCCCTTGAATTTCTAGATAGATAATATGCCTCGTTAAAACCTTACTAGAAAAACCAGTGGGATAAAAAATCTAGTGAAGAAAAAAGAGTACACATTTCTAACAATACGCATATCGACTGCCTCATTAAAAACCTTACAAGGAAAACCCAGTAGGACAAAACCTCGTAAGGGAAAAAGAGTACAACGCGTATTAACTCCTCCTAATGAGAACATCCTTGAACCTTTGCATCCCGATCTTTTACACCATCTTCTTGAAAGTTGCAATTGAAGGAGACTTGGTGAATAAAACAGCTACATTGTCACTTGAACGAATCCGTTGCACGTTAATATCACCATTCTTTTGGAGCTCATGTATGTAGAAAAGTTTTTGATGAAGTGTGCTTCGTTCTATCTCCTTTTATGAATCCATCAATATGTGTTATACATGTTGCATTATTTTCGTATAAAATTGTGGGTACATTGTCACATTTCACGCCACGTTTTTCTCGAATGAGATGTATCATGGATCTCAACCATAGTCGTTCTTGACTTGCTTTATGAATAGATATTATCTTATTATGGTTCGATAAAGTGGCTAGATAGACTGCTTTGTATATCTCCAAGATATGGCAGTATCCCTATATGTGAACATATTTATGTTTGAGACCGAGATTTATGCGGGTTAGATGAGTACCCAACATCAGCATGACCAGTAATATTGGGACTGCAATCTTTAAAAAATTATTAAAACTCATGTATCTTATCCCATTTCGATGTCTCATAGTAGGAGTAGAAATATATCTTGCTAACGAATTGAGCGAAAGGCTATATTGGGTCTTGTAGTATTTTACAAGATACATGAGTGCACCAGTTGTACTAAGTTATGGTACTTCATAATCAATCCAAATTGGTATATTTCTCATTTCAACAAATAATCTTATTGCTTTTGAAAACTCTCCAAGAGTTTCAATAATTTTCAAGCTATAAGCTTATACAATATAAGGATTATCAATAAGTTTCCCGGAAACTTTTATATTTTGAATCCTTAAAGAAGTTTTCATATAAATTTTTTCAAGTGACAATGTTCAACATTTCATGTGTGACATCTTAGCTTCAAGTGTCTGGACTGCAAATCAAATAAGTTTTACGCTTACCAAGATGCATCCTTTCATGTCACTTGATAAATGTTTCTACGTCAGCATGCTTAAATTAACGTAGAATTCAGATCCTCATAATCTTTCACATTATTGTGTCAATATTGTATCAAAGATATTGATGATATATCATTTTGTATCGATTCATAATGAGACATAACATTTTGAGATCTCATCACTTCATTATTTTTAGGTACCTGAACCTCTCATAAGGTTTCATGAAGTGTTATGTCGTAGACATTGCCTTCCTATTATGATTATTTGCTCCTTATCATTTTCAAGGATTATTTCATTTGGAACCAATTGGTCTACCACGCTTCACGCATGCATAGACTTTGTCCTTTATAGACACAAAATAGGAGCACTTGCAGCTTAAATATGAAATGCTTTTGGCATTTGACTTGAATTATCTTTTGAATAAGGATCTACTGATAATTCTAACATATTTCATAGCTGCTTATAATCTCCCCTTTATGTTAGGAAAACTAACATACATCTTCTATTTTCTTTGAGGAATCCATCTTTGAGCATCATAGTATATTCATTAATCGTGTACCGCACATCAAAACTATTAGATGGAATAGTTAGTTCATGACCTTGAACCAATTGAGGGGGAAGAAATAATTATACTTTATTGGTCTAATGCATACAAGTGTTATTGTATGCAACATATCATATTTCAGACCAACACATGAAGCTTTGTTCTCATTAGCGATGGTTTAGCTATTTATCGAAGGTATTCAATGTCAAACCATCATCATCAAGATAACTTTCTTGATTGAACAATCTGAAAATTATGTTCTTAACTCAATTTTATTGAGCAAGCAACTTTATGAATGTCAAACTGCAGGTTGACAATGAATGTACATGTGATCATCTTATTGATACATTTTTTCAACATATCTGATGATAGGTGAACGGACCCTTATTCATATTTTATAATTTTCAAATTTGAAGAGATCAAATTCCAATATTAGTTGGTCCAACCAACTTATCATGAGAACAAACGACATAAGTAATTCTTGAAGAATCTTCTAGTTCTTCAACACATGCACATCTTTGAGATGTCACAATCGTTCATATTA
The DNA here is from genome assembly GCF_002878395.1 of Capsicum annuum. Classification (NCBI taxonomy): domain Eukaryota; kingdom Viridiplantae; phylum Streptophyta; class Magnoliopsida; order Solanales; family Solanaceae; genus Capsicum; species Capsicum annuum. The sequence continues at coordinate 28,110,792 of NC_061114.1, forward strand.
ATTTATGAACTTTTATTCTGGTAAACTCCAAGTTTACCATGACATGTATTTTTTCTTTAGTAAATTTCAGATTTACTATTACATGAATAAATTTCAGATTTACTACTTCAGAAGTAGATTTCAAAATTATTCAACCTCTTTCGGAGGTGAGTTGTGATACAATCACAATCAAGTGCACATTCGCATTAATAAGTTTCTCATTCCCCAGGAAAGGAATATAATCGTGCCTTAAGTCTATCAAATTATGATAGCTTATAACCTTTTTCAAGATTTTGCTACTTCAGAAGCAAATCAAGGCATACATATAATGTAGAGAATTTTTCTCTAGCATATCTTATAATCATATAAGCGTGTGAAAATATCATCACTTTTGATGATCATTATCATATTGTCCCTCCACGCATTCATTCGTGCATTCAATCACTTGTCGTCTTTCAGACATATTATGCACTGCTACCACATACACCTCAAGAATGAAGTAAGTTGTCATATTTCAGACTTATCATATATTCCTACCACATTCACTTCATGGAATGGAGCATATTTAATGGGTCAAATTTTATGACTTTTCATCAAATACCCATTATTTTACCTTAGCCATCATAATATATCAATATGGTGCATTGAGATTCAAACTCAATGTCTTATCCATATAAAGGCGTCTTAGGCATAAATCGATGGGGCTTGAACCCAACATATTATCATCTCTTTTGATAATATTGTTCTTGAGAAATAAGTTCAAAATATAAATGGTTCCAAACCAATTATTTTTCCTCAAATCCAACAATAATTATATTATTAATAGCAAAACACAGATAACATAAGAAATTACTAACCTTGAAATTACCTTTAGATTTATAATCTCACCTTATTTGGCAGAATCTCGTGTTGATAATCTAAATTAGTTGGAGACTCAAAAACTTACAGAAAATTCATTAGTAGCAAAACAATCTCAATTATCTCAATATTATTATAAAACTAAACTTTCATAATATCAATATAGTGGCCAGATCTTGAGGCACTATTGACATGAATTTGTCCTCTGGCATCTCCTTTATTTTATATTAAAAAGTAGCTTTCAGCCATATAATTATTATTATTCTCATAAAAATTTCATGTGGGTTTTTCTTCAAACACAACTGATTTATCACGTAATAATTAGCAAGCCATTCATTTACCTTGTATAGCCACGTATTGTAATTGCAAAAAAAAAAACAAGTAAGTATCGATAAATAAGGAAAAGAAACAAAACCTGTTCGTGTTTACAAGTATTTCAGTTACAAGCTAAACCATTGCATCGTGATTTACGACGTGTTTCATCACGGAATTTCAAAAACAAATATAACTTTATTATAAAACTGTAACACCCCGTACTTAATTACGTGCATTAGCCATGGTTATATGTGTTGGAGTATATGTATTGATCATAAGTTAAGTATATATGAGTTTAAGTATGAGTATTGATTATTTTGAGATGGTTTCAAGTGTATAGTTTGATTATACGTGTATAGGAATCGACTTTATTTATACCGGAATTTGCTCGTCGAAGTTTCTATGCGAAGTTTATCGAGTTAGCTTTCCAACGATATAAAGATTTTTGAAAACAGATGAGTATCAGATATAAGCGAGCATGTTCGAAACTTGAAAACGGTGGACGCAATGAACAGTTAATGTGCAGAAATTTTCTGCACACAAAAGTACTGCAGCCAAATAGATTTTTGGGTCGACTTTAAACGATCATAACTCCTTGTAAAAAATGAACTGTGTGAGATGCTATATATCGATGAGAAGCCCTGAGAGTCTTCTTTCTAATGCAATTGGTTTCACCTAAATCCATTATCAGAGCAAAGAGTTATGATCGATTTACTTTAGCCTATCAAAACAGTCCACCATGGACAGATTTGGATTTACTTAAATTTTAAGGGCAATATGGTTATTTTCCATCACCTCATGGACGAAAATTGGTCATTATATACATATACTTAGCCTCATATCCATCATTTATCATCCAAATTATTGAAGAATAAGAAACCCTAGCCTAAGTTCAACTCCAATTATCTTGTGATTCAACCGTAGAAAATCCAAATTGATTCCGTAGTTATGTTCACCGTCTCGAGGGCTTCGAGAAGCACCCCTTATTTGTGCCAACAGGACTTTGAAATCAAAAGGGCCATTTTATGGTAAGGATGTAAATTATGTTGGTGTTATTTATATGGATATGTATATATATATATATGCATGTGAGCATAAGAAGTATGTTATTTGATTGTTGTTGAAAGATGATTAGAAATGATGTTGGATTATTCTGGTGCATGGTTGGATTATGTTGAATTGTGAAGGGATTTGGTGTGATGATGTGGTATTGAAGTGATGATTATATATATATATACACGTAAACCTATTATTCAAGTTGGTTTTTGGAATGCTTTGCAAATATTGGTTGTATGGAATTATGGAAGAGAATTGTGGTGTTGGGTTGCTAATACTAGATGCCAAACATTTCATTGTAGATAAGTGATTTGTAAAGGCGGGAAGTTGTGTTGAATTGGTATCCGAATCCACAACGAGGTATGTAAAGCATACTCTAACGATGTTCTTTGGCATGAAAACACCAATGTTCCATCAAGTAAGATTCCGAGGTTGTCCAAAAACATGTATTGTTCTACATTACCAACGAAGTTGTTTCCATTCTATAAAGTGTCAAAATGTTTCATTGATACACCAAAAGGCTCCTATTTCATTGTTGTGATATTGATGATTCCGAAACACATTGTTGATGTACCAATGAGTTTATTGCATCGTTATTGTATAGAAAGTCTATTACTTGGTTCTTATTGATGTATCATTATTCCAACGGTACTATATTGGCATGAACACTAATGTAATAATCTCAAAATCTTTTGAACTAAGTTATCGGAAAGATCTCTTATGGGTGTTACTTGATATACGTGTGGGTGGTAGCTCAGGAGCTTAAGCCTAGCATAGGCCGATCCCGATATTTGATATGATTACAGTTGATATGTACAGGGGGCAGCCTAATGGTCACAGTACGGTACAGTATTGATTATTGTTAGGTGGTTGGAGGTTTGGGAGGAGGAGGTAATGGCGAATGATAATTGTGAAGAATAAAATGAACGAATGTATACCGTTCCACAAATGTGTTTGAATTCAAGAACCCAATTCAGATTAATAATAATGTACATGATCCTAAAAGTGTTTATGAAGTGTGGTTCACTTCTATTATGATTTATTCACTTGCGTCTGATTTTCTTGATCCCCCATATCTCATATGATTATTTACAGCTTTACATACTCAGTACATATTTCGTACTGACATCCCTCACGGGGGACCTACATTTCATGCTGCAGGCACAGGTGCTTCAGCTCATTCACAGCATAGATAGGAGCCAGGTCATACAGCTATTGTTGGTGAGCTCCAGTTTGCTTCGGAGCTTTCCGAGTCGGTCCCTTATGTTTTGTTATTGTACAGGAGTCATGTGTGGGCAGGGGTTTGTCCCGACCCTAGTTATGTCATGTATATCCTAGAGGCTTTGTAGACATAAGGAAGGGTAAAGTCATGGAAGTTTATATAGTGATGTTATATTTGTATATGTGGTGGTCTCGACGGCCAAGTATTATATATATATATATATATATATATATATATATTTGTGCGTGTTGTGCTGATACAGGTAATTAGACCCTTCTATATGCAACGAAGTGCTGTCTAAATTTTTGGTGACATGTAAGTGAAAGTACAGGTATCTGAACGGGTTCTCCCGGGCCTTCTCGTCTTCGGGTGCCAGTCCGGCCCGATGGGATTTTGGGGCATGACAAAAACAAGCATTCGTGCTGATAACGTGTTATAAAACAAGAAAGAATAAAGAAGAAGAATAGAGAGAATAAAGAAAGTAATTCTTATTTCTCTTGAGGATGAGAGATCATATAATTGTAAATACAAAGAACAAAACCCCTCTATTTATAGGAGAAATTTACTCCTAGTCTGAGTGAAAGACAGATGCTTCAAATCCTAGTAGATATCAAAGTAGATCTTGATAGACATTCACTATAATGTAAATATATTTATAACAAAGCTCACATACACACACACATATATATATATTAAAAGTTTAGCTTCACACGAAAAAAAGTAAAAAAAGAAAATAAAGAAAAAAAGGAGTATTATATGGAAGAAAGAAAAGAAAGTTAAAATCAAAATAAATAAAGAAGAAAAAATAAAAGAAATAGAACAATGAAAAAGAGAAAAAACTATTAAAAAGGTGTGTTGTATAAGTGGATCCACAAGTTCCACATGTCAATTTATAAAGGGTCTCATACAAGTATTACATGGCGTATGAGGCCTATAGTAAAATTTTCTGTGTCATAACAACTTGAGTTGGGAATCATGTCAGAATAAAATGAGATTATAGAGAAAAAATTAATACAAATAATTAAATGAAATTGAACAAAAAACAGAAAACAAATAAAATAAAAATATAAATGGAAAAGGAAAAATTAAAATGAGTTAAATTAGGTATGAAGTTATATTATGCTATAAAAATAAATAATAATATGATTTATAAAAAATAAATGAATAAACAAAAGATAACAAAGACGAAAAAAATGAGAAAAAAAAAGTGAGAAAATGAGTAGAGAAATAAAAAAAAAATGAATGAGTGTAAACTATATCAGTTATTGTTTTTATTGTATGGAGAAAAGAATAAAGAAAAAGATCAAACTTTATGAATAAAATTAGATTATGGAGGAAAAATAAAGAAAAAAATCAAGAAGGACAAAAAACTAAAAATTAGAACAAATAAATAAATAAAATACATAAAGGAGCCAAAAATGACAATGACAAAAGAAGACAATACAACAATAACATTGACTTGGGAATAAAATAAATAACAAAAAGAAGAAGAATTTCTTTTAGAAAAAAAGAAGCGCAAAAGGAAAAAAAGGAAGTAGAGAAATAAAAAATAAATGAGGAAAAACGATTCAAAATTAAGGGTGAATTAGATTATGGTGAAAAAAAAAAAGAATAACCTAATTTGGGGGTGAAAATTAAATAAACAAAAAAGGAGAAAATGGAAAAAAAAATACAGAAAAAGAATGAAGTCAAAAGAAATGAAAAAACTAATTATAATTAGTTTAGGCGCCGTCTAAGTAAAGGGTAGGATTGTATAATCAGTTTGCTCCTTATGACCAACATGAAATATCCCCATAATCAGAGGTCTCAAGTTCAAGCCCTGAATATGAAGAAAATTTTATCGAACCGTCACCTAGAATGGGCCCTCTGCAGAAAAAAAAAACTTTGGTTCTTGTGGGTAGGCCTGGGCATAAAATACCAAAAATCGAATTCCTGAACCGAACCGAAAAATTTGGTAATTGGTATTCGATAATTCGGTATTTGATATGGTATTTGAGAGTAAAATTTTAATATTTTGGTATTTGGGATTGGGTTTGGTACAAGATATTAGTACCGTTTTGTATTCGGTATTTACCGAATACTGAATATATATATATATATATATATATATATAACCCAACCCAATGGACAATAGTACTAGTCATCCCATATAATCTCTTGGACCTTGGTAATATATTCGTAAAAGACAACAAAAAGAATACTAAATAGGGTTTCTATTAAATATACTCTTTGAAGTTTAAACGTACATTTGCACATGTCCAACTTTAATATGGAATTACCAATTACCGTACAGAACCAAAGTTTAATAATTTACCGATTACCGAACTACCGAATCGATGTTTATAAGTATGGTATGTGGTATCTATGTTCAAATACCGATTATCGAATTATCGAACTCGAACTTTGAAAATATAGAACCGAATACTAAACGTCCACCCCTACTTGTGGGCATCTATGTTATTTTCCCAAAAAATAATAGAAATATAAGTTTATATCTTATAAGTTATTTGTGTAATTCTCCAAAAATAAAGTTTAGTACATGGATAAGATGACATTAACTTACCAAAAATCTTATAGACGCTTATACACAACAAACACATGACTATTATGACACATATAAAATTAGGCATTAATTACAAGGACCCTTGATCCTACATATATATATATGGCTAATATTGAACAAAGTTTATTCTTCATATAGAGGAGATTTCAATATCAACAAAGAGATTCTTTCTCTAATGGCAACCATGGTTAAGCTCTCTATCTCTCTCCTCCTCCTTACACTTATCACTAAAGGTAAGCTTTCTGATTTTAGTAATAGTTTTATTATGGCTAATAGTTGGTTAGTTTTTTCGCATATATAATCATGATGAAATTTCTTTTGTTTTCATATGACTCTTGGTTTGTACAATTACTTTCTTAAAAGGGGTGCTGCTAGTTGTTTTTCTTGTGGTGTAACTCATGTAAGGAAATAATAGAGAATTTTACAGATTAATAAAAAGATTTGTCAGTTTATGAATACATTATTTTTGTTGGATCTAGAGATTCCAAAATTTCTCTGAAGAATAAGAAAAGTCAGACATTTGTTCGGCTAACAGGACATGCAGTCATTTGTTTAGACTACTACTACTTTACTTTTTGTTACTATGTTTTTAAGTCAAGTCTAAATTGATCCAAACAAATAAACTTATCAAGATGGAGCTTTTCCCCGGAATAATCTTAAACAGCAATATTTTTATCAATTAATAGGTTACATTGGTCAAGATGAATTATCTTTTAATATAGTTATCAAGAAAAAATTATTCATGATAAAAATATCTTTCATTTAAATGTTTAGAGTCAATTTCCACGACTGGCTGATTGTGTTTGTTCAGATAATTAAATACAAGCACAAAAACTTGTGGGTCTCATGTCAAACCATTAATTGGCATATGATATATCTCTTTAAAATATAAATATTTTGATACAAATTTAATTTTACAAAAATAACAAATATTTATTTGAGAGGGAAAAAGAGTAGTATACGAACAACTCAATGGACAAATCAATTTCTTTAGACCTGACTTTTACTGCCAACCTTACCATGACTCGATTGGAATTAATGAAATTTCTATATGTATATTTAAAAATTGCTCAGTTAATCAACCATTTTGCTCTTTCTTTGTATAAGTAGAACTGTATGAAATACATAAATAAAACTCGTAAGTCAGTCTACAAAAATTAAAATTAAAATTTTCCTTGCCATGTTTTTTGTTTGATTGTATAGGTGTTTGTGATTGTGGTTTGAACAATATAACAATTGGAACAATTAGGAGTGGAAGAGAAACAAAGGGAAAGGCAGAGTGGAATGTGGTTGTGGTGAACAATTGTGACTGTCCCATGCAAAAGATGGTCTTGTCTTGCAATGGTTTTCAGACAACTGAACCAGTGGATCCAACAATTTTCAAGCCTACAGGAGACAACAAATGTAGTATCAACAATGGTGGTTCCATACCAGGAAAGAATGCTGTCAAGTTTTCTTACGCTTGGGATCCTCCTTTTTTTCTTAGGCCAACTTCTGTTACAGCTTCCTGCTGAAACTATAATTCAACATTTATCAATTTGCTTCTGATTATTCATTTAATACACAAATCACTATGTGTGATGTAGAGGCAGATTTTTTAGTTATTTGAGTTTTAAGAAGAGGTTTCATTACTTTAAATACAACATTCAAAAAAGAGTCAAAATTACCTTTTAACATATTGTTACTATGTTTTAAATTGATTGACATGTTTTGACTTGGTACATAGATTAATAAAATAAGTGTAAACAACATAAATTTCTTCCTTAATGAAACTAATTACATAATATTCCTTGTGCTATTTCTCTCTTCCGATTTTGAAAAAATACATATACATGTCATTGATCCTCATACGTTTCTCCAATGTATGATGAAATCGTTCGACCTATATTTATGGAAACAAAATATCAGCTATCCTTATTCAATTGTTTTATTTAAGGCATTAATTGATGTTGTGATTTATTGGATGCTTTAAAAGAGTAACTGATATTCAAATTCAAAAATATCACCACAATATTTATTTATTTTTTAAATTTCTATTTGGGATACAAACTGAAAAAAAAAAAAACAGTTGACATATTCTTTTGTCTTTTTTTCAAAATTAATATGAACATCGCTATATTGTTGCGGCATTTCGATTCTTGGCAGTCGGAAATTATTTATGTACAATACAAAAGTGATGGAATTGTCGTTTCAGAAAGTAGCACATTCTTGAAATTGATTTCGACTTTTGGTACGGAATTGAATATTGATGAATGTCGGAAAAAAATTGAAGTAAAGTACATTGTTGAAGGTAATTTCTCTCCAATTATATAAGAAATGATAATGGAGTGAGAGTATACATTGAGTTGAAGAAAATTTTTTCAGGTTTTGTTAATTATCCGTTGTGGATTACAACGTTTGACAAGTCCAATAAAGAGATTGATTTTGATCGTGAAACCGGTGTTGTTCTTTGTGTTGAAGGAACTGAATCTGATGCTTTTGTTGAATGTGCATTATTTCTTTGTAAATTTACAAATCATTAATAGAAATTGTAGTTGTCATATAGAGTTGTTAAGTTTTGTTATTTTTTATCTTTTATGTATTGTATTATATTATATGTTGAATAAAATAAAACTATTTACTTAAAACTTTGGCTGGCTTTCTCTCTCCCGATTTTGGGTAAAATACTTATACATGTTGTGGACACTCATACATTGTTGGAATGTATGAGAAAACTGATTAGCCTGTATTTATGGAAAGATAAATCAGATACTATCTTTATGTTTCTTAATTAACGTCATTAATTACCTATCATTATGTGATGTATGATTAAATATAGTAACTGAAATTTAAATTCAAAAAATATATTAAACATCAATATTAATTTTCTTTTTTGTTCGATTACAATCTGGAATAAAAAAAAAAAGTTACATATACATGTCGACCACATCTTATACATTAATGGAATGTATAAGGTAAATCGTTTTTCTATATTTAAGAAAATTAAATCAGCCACCTTAATTATCTAATTTATTGATTAAAGCAGACACCTATATTTAAGTACAGTAAATCAGAAACCTTAAATCAAGCACCTTAATTAATGGAAATTACTAACTTATTGATTAGTGATATCTTAAAATTAGTTACAGTAATTCAAATTGAAAATAATTTAATACATTCAAAAAAAAATCATGAATATCTATGTATAATACACAATACAACCTCTTATATGAAATTGTTTTTAAAAAGGTTCAAAAAAATATTATTTCTTATATATCATTATTTTTTATATGTATAAGGTCTAAAAATCAAATTGCATCAAATGAGGTGATATGAATGTATGTAGAAAACATTATAGGTTACATTGACCTTATACATAACAGTCTTATGTATAGTATAATTAATTAAATGTATAATGTTGACATTAGCGGAGTTTCAAAATGTATTATGTTGAAGAATATGCATAACTTGATATGTATAATGTCAAAAATTAAATTAAATCAGGTGACTCTTAATTTTTTTAAAAATAATATAAGTTCTTGAATATTTTAATGGAAAAATTTCAGAAATAGCAACTGTAGAGCTTTAATTATAACTTTTGTAGCAACAGTTTTAAAATTACGAAAAATAGCAATATATATTTTGTATTTCAGTAAAAGGTTACTATAAAAATACACATACAAATAGGGTATTCGTTCCTTATTTAACTCTAATCAGTTAGAGTTAAATAAGGAATGAAATTGTTCCTTATTTGTAGCCACCTTTTATGACTCTTTTAATTTTACCTTAACCATTAAAATATATCAACTTAATTCAAAAAACCTTTTCCATAAACAACAACATAAAATCAAATTCAAAAAAAAAAATGGGTGATTCCAATATCATTGTTCAACATTTCTGAAATTGACGAAATATAATTGAAAAAAAAATTCACGTCATTTACAAGTTATCTTCACAAGTTAGTATGCCAAAAGGAACATGTAATAGACTGTAGATATGCAAAAGGTAAAGTTAGTATACCACTAGTAATAAAAAGAATAATTAATAAAGAGATAAATGATATAAAAAGTAGAAACCCAATAAAATATGTACACCTTGGAGGTACAGAGATATTAATAAAAGCATGTTTTAAGAAGGAATAGATACACCAATACAATTATATGTAGAAGATGATAGAATTATAAAACTTGTAGAAAAAAGCATAATAACTGCCATAAAAGTAAATTTAATATACCAAAAATTTAAATTTATAATAAGTGCAAATTATTCAGTAGCGGTAACAGAGAAAAATATAGATAAATCATTAGTATTATATTGGAAAATATCAGGAATAGAATTAACCCCAGGAAGTAAAATATTTACAGCAAGATGCAAAAATTTATATGTATTAACAACAAAACATAAAATAATAGGAAAAAATAAGATTAACAAAATACGAATAGAAAGTCCATTCGAACAAATTGTAAAAATAATAGATTATAATGATTATAGCTATAGAAACATAGATATAGAAGAAAATTTAGAAATAATAAATGATAGAATAAGTACAACGAAAAGAATAGCTGATGAAAAACCAGAATCATTAAGCTCATCAAAAAGAACAAGTTATGAAATAAATTCAACAAATAATTTAAACCAATATTACATAACAGGAAAGGTAAATGAAAAAGAATATTTAATACTCTTAAATACAGGACAAAAAGAAAACTATATAGCAAAATATCTAATAAAAAATGAAGAAATAAAAACTGATAATGATATATGCCCAGATCTACCAAGAAGTTTAATAAATAGTAAAAATATAGCAGAAAAAGAAATAATAATAGGAATTAGAAAAATAAAAATAGAATTTGAAGTAAAGGAAGAAATGCAAAAAACAGACATAATATTAGGAATAAAATGGCTAGAACAAGTAAAACCATATAATATAGAACATACACAATTAACCTTAACATATAACAGAGAGAAATTATTCTTAAGAAGAGCCTTAACATAAAATGAAAATATATGTATTAATGAAGATAGTAGTAGAAGGATATTACATTAGATATTATACGCCTATGATAGATACAGGAGCAGAAGCTAATTTATGTAGATATAATTGCTTACCAGAAAGCAAATAGGATAAATTAAAAACACCAATAATAGTTAAAGGATTTAATAATGAAGGAAGCTTAATTACTTATAAAGCTAGGAATGTAAAAAAACAAGTATGGGATAAGATATTAACAATAGAAGAAATTTATAATTATGAACTAACATCAAAAGATACACTTTTAGGAATGCCGTTTTTAGATAAACTATACCCACATATAATAACTAGAACATATTGGTGGTTTACAACACCATGTAAACAAAAAGTAAGAGCAAAAAGAGTTAATAATAAAATAAGAAAGAAAACTGATTGGATTTAAGGAAGTGAAAAAATTACACAAAAGTTAGAAAATATAAAAAATATTGAAGATACAATAGAACTAGTTGTATTTTCGATAAATAAAATAGAAATAACTATATTTTCAATAAATAAGATAGAAATAATTAAGAAAAAATTAGAACAATTATATAGTGAAGATCCATTAAAAGGATGGGAAAAACATAAAACTAATATAAAGATTGAATTAATAGATAAAAATAGCATAATAACCCAGAAACCATTAACATATAATTTTGACGATTTAAAAGAATTTAAAATGCATATAGATGAATTATTAGAAAAACAATATATACAAAAAAGTAATAGTAAACATAATAGTCCAGCATTTATAGTAAATAAACATAGTGAACAAAAAAGAGGAAAAAGTAGAATGGTTATTGACTATAGAAATTTAAATGCAAAGACTATGACATATAATTATCCAATACCAAATAAGATATTAAAAATAAGACAAATACAGGGATATAATTATTTTAGTAAATTCGATTGTAAATCAGGATTTTACCATTTAAAGTTAGAAGAAGAATCTAAAGAATTAACTGCATTTACGGTACCACAAGGATTTTATGAATGGAACGTATTACCATTTGGATATAAAAATGCACCAGGTAGATATCAACATTTTATGGATAGTTATTTTAAACTATTATCTAATTGTATAGTATACATAGATGATATATTATTATATACAAAAACTAAAGAGGAACATTTAAAATTATTAGGACAATTTACAGATATAATAGAAAAATCGGGAATAAGTCTAAGTGAAAAGAAAGCTAAAATTATGAAAAATCAGATAGAATTTTTAGGAATACAAATAGATAAGAGTGGAGTAAAAATGCAACAACATATAGTACAAAAAATAATAAATTTAAAAAAAGAATTAGATACAAAAAAGAAATTACAATCATTTTTAGAATTAGTAAACCAAGTAAGGGAATATATTCCAAAATTAGCAGAAACTTTAAAACCACTACAGAAAAAATTAAAAAAGGATGTAGAATATAATTATAATGAAAAAGATAAAAAACAAGTTCAGAAAATAAAATTACTTTGTAAAGAATTACCAAAACTACAATTTTCAGATAAAAATAGAAAATTTATATATATAGTAGAAGCAGATGCTAGTGAATGTAGTTATGGAGAAATACTTAAATACCGATATGAAGCAAAAAAATTAGAACACCATTTTAGATACTACTCAGGTACGTTCAATGAAACAGAAATAAATAGGAAAGAATTATGTTCATGATATAAATTTTTGTTACCATTTGAGCCATATATTGTATATAACAAGTTTATTGTACGAACGGATAATACACAGGTACACTGGTGGTTAACAAAGAAAATACAAAATTCAGTTACAACAAAAGAGATTCGGAGACTAGTCTTGAATATATTAAATTTCACATTTATAATTGAAGTAATTAGTACTAACAAAAATGTTATTGCAGATTACATATCAAGACAAAGCTACACAGACTGATATAATAGAAGAGAATACTCTAGAAAAAATACTCAACACCCTAACTACGCTTTCAATGAAAGTGGACAGTATGGGGAATGAAATAGAAAAGCTAAAGACTAGTGAAGTTAAACTGAAGTCTATAGCTACAAATCAGCTAACTCAGCAGTGTGCAGAGCTATGTCGATCGGAAGACATTAAAGTACAGAGCTAGAAGGAGACGATGGGACACTCTATAAAATCCATAACGCTTATCAATCTACTTCTGCAGGTACAAGCAGAGGAGTTAGTAGACAAAGATATCAGAACATGAATATGAATAAGATATTTGAGAAACCATTTATACCAAAAACACAAAAAGACCCCTTGTTCATACCCCCACAAATTACCACATACCGAGATAGTCTGGACCAAGATAAAAAAGTTTACAACTATACAGCCCAAAAATACATAGAAAATATCTACAGAGTACAAACTTTTCTAAACCTTAACCTCCTAAACCTTAACCCCAGAGCTACAAATATCAAAGAACCAAACACAAACAATATAACCCAAAAATTACAAGGTTACAACAAGCTAATTGTACTACCCAAAACCAACCCAAGCTTAATAAAAACTTGTTTGACTATGGATTATTAAATATCGTATATACCCAAGACGGAGAAGAATTAACAGCTATGGAAGAATTACATAAAATATTCACCACCTATAAAAGAATAACCAAAGGAAATCTATTTTATATAAAGTGTTATACTGCACCAGCAGAGATATTATACAACGAAATAAAACCAATTATACAAGTCGTAAAAATAGGATTAACTAGAGATATGATTATACCGGAAGATATTATGCAGCAGCCAGAGATACCCAGAATTGAGATACCTGATTTCTACTCAAATAAACGACTCATTGGACTAGCTACAATTATTCAAGAATTAGCAAATAATTATACCAATGGAAATCCAATATGGAGCTATTATTCAAGAGACCATCAAATGATTATTCAAATTCAAAAAAAACTACGACAAGCAGATATGGAAGATGTTAGGCAATGGATAATGGCATTACTTAACCCAGAAAAACAATCTACTGCAAGAGCAATTAATAGAGGATTTATTTCAGACGGATTATTGACAGATATTGCAAGATAATTGGACATAAATATCCAGACCATCAATGTTCGAGATGTAATGGAGAAGATAATATCATCCCAGAAGTCCGCCTAGAATAAAAGAATCAAAAAGATAAGCATGCCAGCTGGAAAGAAGATAAAAATCAACAGATACGAACAAAAGATAAAAAGAAGACGGAGCAAAAATAGACAAAGCATTAAAGGAAGAAAGCGACATATGGAGAAAAGAAAAAGCTAACTTTGAAATATACATGAATCATGTAAATAGCTTTAGCCTTTTTGACTTTTTCTTGCTTTCACCATTATTGTCTTTTTAGGACAAATGTATAGAGGAAATGTGTAAAGACATTAGGATAGCTTTGTTTTATTTTTGTAACATTAGAACCATGTAAATCATTCATTCTCTGATTATAAATAGAGGCATAGAAGGCAGTAGAGAAAGCAAGCCTTCATGTGTTGAAGCAAAAACTCTCTCCTGTCCACAACAAATATTTTGCTTAGTTATTAAAAAACAGATTTATTTCAATGGAAAAAGCTATGGAGGAATAAACCTTAGAAATATCAAACCTACCCGAACAGGTATATTTATTTATGATTATGAATAACTAAATTCATAATTCCCAACAATCATGGTATGATAAAATAAATTCATGGTAGTTACTTTATAGTAGAATTATTCGAAGAATAATATGTTAAGAAGTTTATTAGCAAAGTGGAAACGGAGAAAAATCCCTAAGAACTATGCCATCCTAAAGGTGAAATCAATGAGGCAAGAAGCCGTGGTGGGGAGTAACCAGAGTAGAGGCGCTGTTTAAGGGGAAAATATTCAGATTACCATGCTAATAGTGATCGAAGAACATGTTATTTAAGAATAATCTAGTATATAGTAATCTAAGATGACCATATTTTGTTATGTACATGATTGAAGGGAATATTTTGAAAATAGCAATTTTATGAAAATGAATAATTATTTATCTGATGTAATGGTAGATAAATTTAAAATACTTATTTTGTATGCACTTAAGGATATAAAAGTAGTAGACATAAGAAAAATCATATTAGAAAAAACATTTGGTAAATATTATATGACTAGAATAAATTACATACCATACCTACCTAACTACTTTTACAAATACTTACCATGATAAATTACATATATCTAGAATTTTTGAAAAAGATATGAGAAACATAAAGTTAATAGAAAAACAGATGAAAGTAAATCTAGACAAATACATGGAAACTAAAGATATAAAATATATAGAATTTCTTAATGAAAATATGCAAGAACTACTAAGACTAAAACAAACAACTACAAAAAATTATAATAAAACATTTAGTCAATTTTAAATGATAGATAATCTTAAAATCTTAATCTTATATATACTTAGAGATATAGAAATTATAGATATTAAGAAAATAATATCAGAAAAAGTATTAGACTATTAAATTGAAACTATAAATTGGATAGCACAGTTATACCTGGATAATTACCCAGATGGATATTATTCAGATTAAGAGATGTTAGAATATATTAGAAAAACTAGAGAAAATCAAGATAATCGAAATAAAGAAATTAATTATAGAGACTGAATTAGAGAAATAATGGAGAATCTAAAAGAAAAATTAATATGGATAGAAGAAACCTTAGAAAATTTAGGAAAAAGTACATGTGATAGTTTATAATTTAAAAAACTCGCTACGAGAAGAACAACACAAGATAATAAATAAAATTGAAAATCTAGAATTAGATATACATTACAGTACAATTAGGATAAATTATTATACAGAAATCTGTAACTCTGTAATTACTACAGGATAAAATGATAGACTACAAATTTTTAAAATATTGGAGAGAAAATATGGATGAAATAATATCACAAAGTAAAATATATCCATTATATATAATTGATCTATTTTACAAGTTATCTTCACAAGTTAGTTATCCGCGCTGTAGTAATTGCAGAGTTACAGATTTTTGTATAATAATTTATCCTAATTGTACTGTAATGTATATCTAATTCTAGATTTTCAATGTTATTTATTATCTTGGGTTGTTCTTCTCGTAGCGAGTTTTTTAAATTATATAAACTATCGCATGTACTTTTTCTTAAATTTTCTAAGGTTTCTTCTATCCATATTAATTTTTCTTTTAGATTCTCCATTATTTCTCTAATTCGATTTCTATAATTAATTTCTTTATTTAGATTATCTTTATTTTCTCTAGTTTTTCTAATATATTCTAACATCTCTTAATCTGAATAATATCCATCTGGGTAATTATCCAGGTATAACTGTACTATCCAATTCATAGTTTCAATTTCATAGTCTAATGTTTTTTCTAATATTATTTTTTTAATATCTATAATTTCTATATCTCTAAGTATATATAAGATTAAGGTTTTAAGATTATCTATCATTTAAAATTGACTAAATGTTTTATTATAATTTTTTGTAGTTGTTTGTTTTAGTCTTAGTAGTTCTTGCATATTTTCATTAAGAAATTCTATATATTTTATATCTTTAGTTTCCATGTATTTGTCTAAATTTGCTTTCATCTGTTTTTCTATTAACTGTATATTTCTAGTATCTTTTTCAAAGATTCTAGATATATGTAATTTATCATGGTAAGTATTTGTAAGAGTAGTTAGGTAGGTATGGTATGTAATTTATTCTAGTCATATACTATTTACCAAATACTTTTTCTAATATGATTTTTCTTATATCTACTACTTTTATATCCTTAAGTGCATACAAAATAAGTATTTTAAATTTATCTACCATTACATCAGATAAATAATTATTCATTTTCATAAAATTGCTATTTTCAAAATATTCCCTTCAATCATGTACATAACAAAATATAGTCATCTTAGATTAATATATACTAGATTATTCTTAAATAACATGTTCTTCGGTCACTATTAGCATGGTACTCTGGATATTTTTCCCTTAAACAGCGCCTCTACTCTGGTTACTCCCCACCACGGCTTCTTGTCTCATTGGTTTCACCTTTAGGATGGCATAGTTCTTAGGGATTTTTCTCCGTTTCCACTTTGCTAATAAACTTCTTAACATATTATTATTTGAATAATTCTACTATAAAGTAACTAACATGAATTTATTTTATCATACCATGATTGTTGGGAATTATGAATTTAGCTATTCATAATCATAAATAAATATACCTGTTCGGGTAGGTTTGATATTTCTGAGGTTTGTTCCTCCATAGCTTTTTCCATTGAAATAAATCTGTTTTTTAATAACTAAGCAAAATATTTTTTGTGGACAGGAGAGAGTATTTGTGCTTCAACATTCATAAAGTTCAATTTTTAGTAGCGTATTTTTAATTTTCTGGTTTAAAATTTTGTCAGTGATATTTTTTTTTATCAAATTCACAGTTTTATTTGTTGTTATGTATTTATGGCGACATAAGTTACAATTCTTATATTTTAAATTTTACAAGCATATTCAAAAAAAAAAATTGAGTGATTGGAATATCGTTGATGAACGTTTGTATTTTACGAAGAACAATTGAATAAACAATGCGACAATTATAGGTATGGATAAACAAACTTTAAGATCATACTTATTCAATTGCTAAAATTTCTGGAAACGATAAACAAACTAGATTTGATTTGTTATTTTCAAAAAATATAATTGCAAAAGATTCTGAAAATTGTATAACAAAATTGCGTAATAGTCATGGAGTTCAAAAATTGAGATCGTATTTTGAATTTATCAATTTTCGAAAAAAATATTCTAAGGGATTTTTTTTCAAATTCAAAGTTATCATTGTTTATGTCATTTGAAAATTGAGATATAATTATTATACGTTAAATTTGAATTTTAGTCGAGGATAACTACTATTTGAACTTATATTTGTTTCCAGATGTATGTATTTATAATATACATATGCACTCTGTTTATATGTTCACTGGCAGTTACATATGTTTTCAGCTGTATGTATTTAAAATATACATATACAGTATGTTCATGTGTTCAGTCATAGTTACAAATGTTTCCAGCTGCATGTATTTATAATATACATATGCAACATGTTTATGCGTTCACTGGAAGTTACATATGTTTCCAGCAGTATATATTATAATATACATATGTAGTACGGTTATGCATTCACTAGCAGTTATGTATGTTTCCAGCAATATGTCTTTATAATATACATATACAATATTTTGTGTCTATAAATCATGTACTCTTATATGTATTTTTTTTCATATGCAGGCCATATAGTTCTATTGGCATATGGTGTACATGATTTTGAAAATGATGCATCTTGGACTTGGTTCTTTGAGATTCTAAAAAAAGAATGCGGTGAAAGAAATTTTCTTGAGAACGTATGATCTTCTAATTTATCCTCTACCACATAAAGATGACTGGGTAAAACCACAGAGAATATTGAAGGAGGTTGTTTTGCCCCAAACACAAGCGGCCCTCAGGAAGACCTCTAAAGAAGGATCATGAAAAATCCGGAAGAGATATGTTCGAAAAGAAAAGCAAAAATTGTTGTAGTTCATGTGGGCTTAAAGGTCACAATAGACGTTCATATAGGAAATACAACAAATGAAAAGTTTGTTGATGTATTTAGTCAAAAAATAATTGTTGAATTTTTTCATTGAGAATTATATTTTTCTAAATTTTGAACTTGTTATTGAACTTATTATTGAACTTGATATAGTTTTAATGTTGCATTTATTTTACCGAACTTGATTAACTTAATTTATTTTGAATATATTTTGTAAGACATATATATATACATACATACATATATATATATATATACATATGCATATCATGAAAAATATATATTCATACTAGTAAACTATATATGCGTTATTAAAACACGTCTGCATATAATAACAAGGATCCATACGTATTTCTGAAAAAAAATGTATTTGCATTAGACATAAATACATATGCAAACTGGAATGAACATATGAATTATTCATAAATTGTATTTAGTCATAATTGGGATCAACATTTATTTTTCATAACTGAAAAATACATATGCATTAGTCATAAATACATATATATATGGTAAGATCTGTATGTATTTAACTGGAAAATTACGTAGACATATACATTGCAAAAAAATACATATTCGGACAATTATATATACATATGCATATCAGAAAAAAAATACCTACAGACTTGTAAAATATCTATGCATTAGTAAAAATATATATGTACACTGGAGTGAACATATGTATTATTAATAAATACATATGACTCATAAATCTATATGAACTTGTGCATAACAATACAATAACTAAGTATTGTTCAAAAATATATATGCAAATCTGAAAAAAAAATATATATGCATATATAAGCATAAATGGAAAATACATATGCATTAGACATAGATACATATGCAAAAACTGGATACAACAGAAGTTAATAAAGACATATTGCTAACATTTACATAAACAAACCACCAAAATATTCTATTTGAAAAGTTTAAACATCAAAAATCTAAATATATATCGAAATTGTACCATGTATAACATTTAAATGTCAAAAATGATTTAGTAAATTACATTTGCGTTAGTAAAACATGTTTGCATATAAATAACAAGAATCCATACATATTTCTGAAAAATGTATTTGGATTAGACATAAATACATATGCAAACTAGAATGAACATAGGTATTATTCATAAAGACAAAAATACATATATGAATGTATTGTCCATAAAATGTATGATTACAACTAAAAAAATACATATCTATACTGTAATAAATACAAATTTTACAATACCAAATACAAATACATATCTACATTGTAGCAAATACAAATCTTATCAGTACCAAATACAAATACAAATATAAATACAAATCTTATCATTACAAAATACAAATACATATCTATACAGTAAAAATTACATATTATAGAAATCTCGTCGGAATATACTGATCCACCGCTATCACATCATCGAAAAATCCATAAAAATTGGCTAAGATCGGATCTGCAAAATCAGTGAATCATCGAATAAAATTCAACCCTTGTGATTGATTTCGGCTAATACTCATTGGTAAAACGCCATTACTATCGCTGCTGATCACCGTCACGATGCAATTCGCCGGATAGATCCTCCGTCCGTTGAAAATCCACTGAAAAATGCCTTGCAAGAAACAAGCATATACCATGTCCCTAGTCTCCAAACATGCCAACAAAGAGGAATGAGAAAGTTACTATTGTGTAAACACCAGGATTTACTTTCTGATGTTTTGCAATCCTATTGAACCACATATTAGAGAATCTCTAAGGAAGTATAGATACAACAGTACTCCCGTCAAAATAGTAAAAAAGTAAAATATTTTCCAGCAAGAGACCACTTGAAAATGACTTCCGTTCATGGTCACGGTAATAAAGATGAGGAAATCATGTTAATTGAACAAGAAATGTTAAAAACTGGATGTCATAGCCTGTGAGGCTGTCTCATGGTTAAGCAATTAGAGGAAACCACTTAAACTCTTCTTTTGTAGGCAACAATAATCTATGTGTTTATCAAAAATATGTTAAATTGGCGAGTCCAATCGAAGCCACCAGCCCATCCATCACCGGAAGCGGCATACCATTTGGAGGGGGGTGTGCGGATTTAATAGGTAAAATAGATTTAGTAGGTTTCTAGTGAATCTATTTTTATTAGTGCGTGGATATTTTGTTTCAATATCTTTTAATAATTTACTCTTTTCGTAAGATATATTCATTAATTATTTTATCCTGTAGTAATTGCAGAGTTACAAATTCTTGTATAATAATTTATCCTATCTGTGCTATAATGTATATCTAATTCTAGGTTTTCAATGTTATTTATTATCTTGTGTTGTTCTTCTCGTAGTGAATTTTTTAAATTATGTAAACTATCACATGTACTTTTATCTAAATTTTCTAAGGTTTTTTCTATCCATATTAATTTTTCTTTTAGGTCTTCCATTATTTTCTTAATTCGGTTTCTATAATTAATTTCATTATTTAGGTTTTCTTGATTTTCTCTTATTTTTCTAATATATTCTAACATTTTTTAATCTGAATAATATCCTTCTGGGTAAATTTCTTCGTATAACTGTTCTAGATAATTTATAGTTTCAATTTCATAGTTTATTACTTTTGCTAATATTATTTTCTTAATATCTATAATTTCTATGTTTTTAAGTATATATAATATTAAAACTTTAAGATAATCTAAATGATCTATTTTTAAAATTGGTTTTATTATAATATTTTGTAGTTGTTTGTGTTAGCCTTAGTAGTTTTTGCATATTTTTATTAAGAAATTTTATATCTTTGTTTTCCATGTATTTATCTATATTTATTTCTATCTAGTAACTGCATTTTTTTTTATCTTTTTCTAAAATTTTTATGTAACTTATCATCGTAAATACTTATAAGAGTAGTTAGGTAGTTGTGGTATATAATTTATCCTAGTCATGTAATATTTACCAAAAGCTTTTTCTAATATTATTTTTCTTATATCTGCTACTTTTATATTTCTAAGTGTATACAAAATAAGTATCTTGAATTTATCTACCATCACATCAGATATATTATCATTCATTTTCATAAAATTGCTTTTTTCAAAATATTCCCTTCAACCATGTACATAAAATATAGTCATCTTAGCTTACTATATACTAGATTATTCTTAAATAATATGTTCTTCTGTCACTATTAACATGGTAATTCGGATATTTTTCCCTTAAACAGCGCCTCTACTCTGGTTACTCCCCGCCACGGCTTCTTGCCTCATTGGTTTCACCTTTAGGATGGCATAGTCCTTAGGGATATTTCTCCGTTTCCTCTTTGTTAATAAACTTCTTAACATATTATTCTTCGAATAATTCTACTATAAAGTAACTAATATGAATTTATTTTATCATATCATGATTGTTGGGAATTATGAAATTAGCTATTCATAATCGTAAATAGATATACCTGTTCGGGTAGCTTTGTTATTTCTGAGTTTTGTTGTTCCATAGCTTTTTCCATTGGAGTATGTTTATCTAATTAACTGAGTAAAATATTTTTGTGGATTGGAGAGAGTAAAAGTGCTTCAACGCATGAAGGCTTGCTTTTTGCAATGCCTTCTGCCTCTGTATTTATAGAACGAGAAAAGTTTACAATTTACATGTTTCTTACTTTCTGAAACTAAAACTAAAAAAAGTCAAAAAATGGTGGCTTCCTAACTTTCCTAACTTAACTTAGCTTTTCTAACTTTTACGTAAACAATTTCAACAATTTCAACAACCTAATAAATGTACAACTATTCTAACAAAGACTTTTGTTAGATAATATACAATAATTCTGTTTTTGTACAGTATCTTGTCTCCGTTGATTTTGTCGTATCTGCTCCATTATTGCTCTGTATCTGCTCCATTATTGCTCTTTATCTTATCTTTCCAGCTGACATTTTGTCTTCTTTATTCTAGATGTACTTCTGGAATAATATTATCTTCTCCATTGCACCTCGAACATTGGTGGTCTGGATATTTATGTCCGATTATTTTACAGTATCTTGTTAGTATCCCTTCTGAAATAAATCCCTTTTTTATTGCTCTTGCGGTAGATTATTTTTCTGGGTTGAGTAGTGTCATTATCCATTGTCTTACGTCTTCCATATCTGCTTGTCTTAGTTCTTTTGAATTTGAATATATCATTTGATGATCTCTTGAATAGTAGCTCCATATTGGGTTTCCGTTAGCATAGTTATTTGCTAGTTCTTGAATGATCGTAGCTAGTCCGATAAGTCTTTTATTTGCATAAAAATCTGGTATCTCGATTCTAGGTATCTCCGGTTGTTGCGAAATATCTTCTGGTATAATCATATCTCTTGTTAGTCCTATCTTTACAACTTGTATAATTGGTTTTATTTCGTCATATAATATCTCTGCTGGTGCAGTATAACACTTTATATAAAATAAATTTCCTTTTGTTATTCTTTTATAGGTAGTGAATATCTTGTATAATTCCTCCATAGCTGTTAGCTCTTCTCCGTCGTGGGTATATATGGTATTTAGTAGTCCATAGTCAAAACAAGTTTTAACTAGGCTTGGGTTAGTTTTGGGTAGTGCGATTAATTTATTGTATCCTTGTAGTTTTTGGGTTATATAATTGGTATTTGGTTCTTTGATGTCTGTAGCTCTGGGGTTATGGTTTAGAAAGGTTTGTACTCTGTATATATTTTCTATGTATTTCTGGGCTGTATAGTTGTATACTTTTTTGTCTTGGTTTAGGCTATCTCGGTATGTATTAACTTGTGGGGGTATGAATAAATGGTCTTTTTGTGTTTTTGGGGTAAATGGTTTTTCAAATATTTTGTTCATATTTGCATTTTGGTATCTTGGCTTATTAACTCCTTTGCTTGTACCTGCAGAAGTAGATTGATAAACGTTATGGGTTTTATGGAGTGTCCCAACGTCTCCTTCTAGCTCTGGATTTTTAATGTCTTTCGATCGACATAGCTCTGCACACTGCTGAGTTAGCTGATTTGTAGCTATAGACTTCAGTTTACCTTCATTAGTCTTTAGCTTTTCTATCTCATTACCCATACTGTCCACTTTCATTGAAAGCGTAGTTAGGGTGTTAAGTATTTTTTCTAGAGTATCTTCCTCTACTATTTCAGTCTGTGTAGCTTTGTCTTGATATGTAATCTGCAATAACATTTTTGTTAGTACTGATTACTTCAATTGTAAATGTGAAATTTAATATATTTAAAACTAGTCTTCGAATCTCTTTTGTTGTAACTGAATTTTGTATTTTCTTTGTTAACCACCAGCGTACCTGTGTATTATCTGTTCGTACAATAAATTTGTTATATACAATATATGGCTCAAATGCTAATAAACATTTATATAATGAACATAATTCTTTCCTATTTATTTCCCATTTTATTTCTGTCTTGTTGAACGTACCTGAGTAATATCTACAATGGTGTTCTATTTTTTCTGCTTCATATCGATATTTAAGTACTCCTCCGTAACTATATTCACTTGCATCTGCTTCTACTATATATATAAATTTTCTATTTTCATCTGGAAATTGCAATTTTGGTAATTCCTTACAAAGTAATTTTATTTTTTGAACTTGTTTTTTATCTTTTTCATCATAATTATATTCTATATCCTTTTTTAATTTTTTCTGCAGTGGTTTTAAGGTTTCTGCTAATTTTGGAATATATTCTCTTACTTGGTTTACTAATCCTAAAAATGATTGTAATTTCTTTTTTGTATCTAATTCTTCTTTCGAATTTATTATTTTTTGTACTATATGTTGTTGCATTTTTACTCCACTTTTATCTATTTGTATTCCTAAAAATTCTATCTGGTTTTTCATAATTTCAGCTTTCTTTTTGCTTAGACTTATTCTTGATTTTTCTATTATATCTGTGAACTGTTCTAATAATTTTAAATGTTCTTCTTTAGTTTTTGTATATAATAATATATCATCTATGTATACTATGCAATTAGATAATTGTTTAAAATAACTATCCATAAAATGTTGATATCTACCTGGTGCATTTTTATATCCAAATGGTAACACGTTCCATTCATAAAATCCTTGTGGTACCGTAAATGCGGTTAATTCTTTAGATTCTTCTTCTAGCTTTAGGTGGTAAAATCCTTATTTACAATCAAATTTGCTAAAATAATTATATCCTTGGATTTGTCGTATTTTTAATATCTTATTTGGTATCGGATAATTATATGTTATAGTTTTTGCATTTAAATTTCTATAGTCAATAACCATCCTACTTTTTCCTCTTTTTTGTTCACTATGTTTATTTACTATAAATGCTGGACTATTATGTTTGCTATTACTTTTTTGTATATATTGTTTTTCTAATAATTCGTCTATGTGCATTTTAAATTCTTTTAAATCATCAAAATTATATGTTAATGGTTTTTGTGTTATTATGCTATTCTTATCTATTAATTCTATTTTTATAGTAGTTTTGTGTTTTTCCCATCCTTTTAATGGATCTTCACTATATAATTGTTCTAAATTTTTCTGAATTATTTCTATCTTATTTATTTAAAATATAGTTATTTCTGTTTTATTTATCGAAAATACTACTAGTTCTATTGTATCTTCAGTATTTTTTATATTTTCTAACTTTTATGTAATTTTTTCACTTCCTTTTATCCAATCAGTTTTCTTTCTTATTTTATTATTAACTCTTTTTGCTCTTACTTTTTGTTTGCATGGTGTTGTAAACCACCAGTCTGTTTTGGTTATTATATGTGGGTATAATCTATCTAAAAATGGCATTCCTAAAAGTATATCTTTTGATGTTAATTCATAATTATAAATTTCTTCTATTGTTAATATCTTATCCCATACTTGTATTTTTACATTCCTAGCTTTATAAGTAATTAAGCTTCCTTCATTATTAAATCCTTTAACTATTATTGGTGTTTTTAGTTTATCCCATTTGCTTTCTGGTAAGCAATTATATCTACATAAATTAGCTTCTGCTCCTGTATCTATCATAGGCGTATAATATCTACTGTAATATCCTTCTACTACTATCTTCATTAATACATATATCTTCATTTCATGTTAAGGCTCTTTTTAAGAATAACTTTTCTTTGTTATATGTTAAGGTTAATTGTGTATGTTCTATATTATATGGTTTTACTTGTTCTAACCATTTTATTCCTAATATTATATCTGCTTTTTGCATTTCTTCTTTTACTTCGAATTCTATTTTTATTTTTCTAACTCCTAACATTATTTCTTTTTCTGCTATTTTTTGATTATTTATTAAACTTCTTGGTAGATCTGGGCATATATCATTGTCAGTTTTTATTTCTTCATTTTTTACTAGATATTTTGCTATATGATTTTCTTCTTGTCCTGTATTCAAAAGTATTAAATATTCTTTTTCATTTATTTTTCCCGTTATGTAATATTGGTTTAAATTACTTATTGAATTTGTTTCATAACTTGTTCTTTTTGATGAGCTTGATGATTCTGGTTTTTCATTAGCTATTCTTTTCGTTGTACTAATTCTATCATTTACTATTTCTAAATTTTCTTCTGTATCTATGTCTCTATAGGTATAATCATTATAATTTATTGTTTTTACTATTTGTTCGAATGGGCTTTCTATTTGTATTTTGTTAATCTTATTTTTTCCTGTTATTTTATGTTTTGTTGTTAATACATATAGATTTTTACATCTTGCTGTAAATATTTTACTTCCTGGGGTTAATTCTATTCCTGATATTTTCCAATATAATACTAATGATTTATCTATATTCCTATCTGTTACTGCTACTGAATAATTTGCACTTATTATAAATTTAAATTTTTGGTATATTAGATTTCCTTTTACGGCAGTTATTATGCTTTTTTCTATAGGTTTCATAATTCTATCGTCTGCTAAATATAATTCTATTGGTGTATCTATTCCTTCTCTAAAACATGCTTTTATTAATATCTCTGTACCTCTAAGGTGTACATATTTTATTGGATCTCCTTTACTTTTTATATCATTTATTTCTTTATTAATTATTCTTTTTGTTACCAGTGGTATACTAGCTTTTCCTTTTGCATATCTGCAGTCTATTACATGTTCTTTTTGACATACTACATAATATTCATCTTTTTTCCTAGTAAAAATATTTTTTATTGTTGATATTTTAAATATTTTCTCTACACTTAAATCTAATTCTTTTCCTTTTATTTCATCAAATATATTACTGTCAAATATTATCTTTTGTTCCGTTCCTTCATCATTTAAATATTCTTCCTTTGTTATTATTTTTATATCTTCTTCAGTCATTTGATTCATCTATTTCGCTATCTATTTCATTATCTGTTTCGTTTTCTGAAATTTCATATATACTATCTTCACTGTCTAATTCATAATCTATCTAATCTATCTGCATATATTCGGTATTATCTATCTTTATTTCTGATATTTGTTTATTTTTTGGGTTTTTAGGTAATTTACAATCTCTAGCTAAATGTCCTAATTTTCCACAATTATAACAAGTACATTCTTTTATAGATTTCTTCTTCCTATATGGTCTTTTATGTTTATAATTTTTTACGTAATATCTTTTTCTTGGTTTCTTATATTTATATTTCGATTTTTTATATTTTTTATATTTCTTATGTCTTTTTCTTTTCTTATAATATCTTTCTTCGCATCCAAATTGGGGTGCTATTTTATTTTTGCAACAAGCTAAATTTCTTATTAATGTTTTTTCCATTTTTAATTCTTCTCTATACTTTTCACATAAGTTTCTATACCATTGTTGTAAATATTTTATTCTTGCTCCTAACGTATCTACTATTTTTGCTTCTTCCCAACTTTTTATTATTTTCGAACTAAATGGCTCGGGTAATTTATTAAAATATAATTTTCTTATTTCTTTACTTTCTTCTATACTATATGCTCCTTTGTAATAATATTCTTTAAATGCGCAAGTATATTCATCTATATAACACATATTACAGATTGCTAATTTTAACATTAAATTTCTATTTGTATCTTTTTCTTCATTTTGTTCTTCTTCGATTGTTGTCGTACTACCAAATTCATCTTTTATAGCTGTTTCATATTTTTTTAATAATTCTATAGGTGTTAGTTTAGTTGTTGTCGATGATGTTCCTTCTATAGGTTTATTAGTTCTTAATACCTTTTTGCTATTTTCGGTTAGATTTGCAAACCATAGTTTTACTGATCCTATTAGTGTTTTTTCTATATATTCCGGTGCATCTGTTATATTTATATTATTATCTAATAATTGTTTTGTCATATATCCTATCCATAATTGTATTGTTTTTTCTGTATCTATTACACAGTCTAGATCTAAAAAGTTATAATTTTTATTTACTATTTGTTTCGGTATCCATTTATCATATTCATTATATTTTTTAAACTTATTCTTATAATATATAGGTTTTCTTATTTCTGTTGTTTTAGGTATTATATTTTCATTTTCTTTTTTGTCAAGAGTATTTATTTCTGTTTGGGTATTTTCTAAGTTTTCCTCATTAATTTTTTGTTCTTCATTGATTTCTAAATTTTTTGTATTTGTTAATATTTCTGTGTATGTTTCACTATCTTCGGACTCATAATTATCCGTCTCTTCAATATCTATATTATTTATTTCTAATTCTTCATTTTTTATTTCTAATTTTTCCTTAAATTGATTTATCTCATTTAGTAATTTCTGTTCTCTATTTTTTTCTTCTTTTTCTTTTTGTCTTTGTTCATACAGTTCTTTTAACATTTGTAATTCTTTTTCTAATTCAGCAATTCTACTATTTTTGGTTTCTTCTATTTTTCGTATTTCTTCCGTAGTTTGTTGTTTTATTTTTTCTATTTCCTTTTTCCTATCTATCTCTTCATTTTCTTTTTCTATTCTTACCATTGCTGTTAATTTATCTTCTAATTTTAATTCTTCTTTTTCTAACATTAGATATAAATGTTCACCTATTTTCTTATATCTTCGTCCTAGATTAGAAAATACTATTTTTATTTTTGATCCTTCGTAGTTTTCATATATTTTTTCATCTATTATAAATTCTTCTTTATTCATTTTATTGTGAATAGGTCATGTTGATATACATATTCTAAACTATCTATTTGTGATTCTAATTTTGATATTTCATCTTTTTGTGTATCTATTGAATTTTTACTAACTCCGGCAAATATATTATAATGTAGTCTTTCTATTCTTATTTTTAATTCTTTACGTTTTTCAGAGATAATTTGTTTTAATTCTTTATATCATTGCATTTTATTCATTTTAAATTATATTTATAATATCTCGGTGGATACCTAAATCTAATTTTATCATAATTAAGTGGTATATGTTTCATTCTTCTAGATTTTAAATGTGTTATTAATTTTGATTCAATACTAGATATTAATGTAATTAAGTAGACTAGTTTTTGTGGATTTTCTTTTGTTTTATTTAGACTTATATATTCTGAATAATTACTAATTAAAGATTCTTTAATTTTTCTAAAAGCTTCTCTATTTTTAAATGGTCTTCGCATAATTAATTTAATATTTTTGTAGGTAAGTTTTTTAACTCTAAATCTAATTTTGATTCTAACATGTATATTCTAACTCTAACTTTAATATATATCTCTTCCGTACTTTTTAAATTGCTGTTCTCTGATACCATTTGGAGGGGGGTGTGCGGATTTAATAGGTAAAATAGATTTAGTAGGAAGAAGAAGAAAGCAATACGAAAAAAATAAAAATATATAAATTATGTGAAAAGATGAGATGCAAATACTATGGAGCACACTATTTATCAAAAGATTGGGAGATAAAAGTAGAAATTGAAAAAAAAATAGAAGATGCGGTTAATTGGAGAGAGAGAAGTGAATATTACGTGAAAAAGAGGAAAAGGCAAACTGATGGAGAAATACACGCTCCTCTCTAAAAAAAAGGTAAAGTATTACTACTTTTGCTATAAGCTGTAATTTTGGAATAGTATTGCTATTTATTGTAACTATAGTCTTAGGCATGCTAGTTTCTGTTATTTTTTCTATTTTAATCTATACATTAGTATGGTAGTCTTATACATATTCATTTTATGTATTATATTATAATTATGTGAATTATAGATTGAACAACTCATGCAAACCTAAGAATAATGTTTTCTTATACACAACTTGATATGTATAAAAATGAACAAACAACAGATATCAACCACATACTCGTACACTACTTAGTATTGTATGCGGGTTGAATTGAACAAATAAAAGAATTTAACCACGTCCTCATACATTGCTTAATAATGTATGAGGACTGAAGTAATAATATTTGTATGACCTTAAATATTATTGTATGAGATGGTATAATACATTACCATTATGTATACTAGTTAGACATCGTTATAAAATACAAACAACAAATATAAAATTTATACTCCAACAAAAAATATACATCAATTTTAGTCACGAAGGGGAAGAGCATATCCTCAGAAATCAATTTGGAGTATAGGGGCGTCGACTTCGACTGTGAATGAACGGTCGTTTTTGGCTCTTTACCACAATTCTGTCGTTGTATTTGGTGGTAAGTGGCGGAGCTGTTGCCGGAAGGTTAGCCAAAGATGGTGGCAGGGATGTCGGAGTTCAAATTTGAATTATCACCAGCACCAAAGGAAAATTCAAATCTAAATTTGATATTGTAAAGTTGAAAAAAAAAACTTAAAATTTAATAAAGAAGGTGAACTTTGTTTAGTTAATGGTTGATAACTGAAAATTTTGAAATTCCTCAGATCATGTTAGTTTGATTGTAGGCATAAATAAAGGAAGAAGAGATATGGAGTAAAAATCGGTGCACAAAAAAAGAGCAAATAATGACATTTTGATATGTATGAGGGGATGAAAGAGAAAGAGTAAATTAAAGGGATTTAAGTAATTACTTTGGAATTTTTGTAATTACTTTTCTAATGTAGGATTTTATGTAATAAGGTAAAGTTACCTTGTGTATATATATATGTAAAATTTAGATAAAATAAATGAGACTTTTGAATCTTATAGTCTTAAATTAAAAATACGTCAAATATACTAAAATGTCATTAAATCTTGTGATTTCAAACATGTCATGTGGAAATTTAGAATTAAAAAATTGTTAAAAGGGATTAAAGAGAAAAATATGTCAAATAAATTGAAATAGGAAAAGTGAAAATATCCTAATTTGCCCTTCCTTTTACTTCTTGGACCCCAAACGCCCATCACATTAAATTTTTGGTTAAAAATGACCCTCCTTCAACTTACTGAATCCCAATTATCTTTAATGTTAATTTTCAGATTAAAAATGTTCCTTCTTCCACCTATTAAGACCACAATTACTCCTTACATTTAAAATAGTCCATTTTTTTTAACAAAATAATGAGATGATATACATAAAGCCTTAATTAAGCAGGTGGTAGTGATTTATTAGTTCATGTAGATGTTTTATCCCTTTTCGAATTTATCAAAGAAAAGATAAGTTATTTAAAATAAAATAATTTTTGACTTCTCGAATCATTTTATGACTTAGAAAAATAACTCAAGAAAAATTATAGAGTCACCACTTATTTTTATAGAAAAATCAAGAAAAACTTAAAAGAATTCCAAAGGTTCAAAAACAAAAATAAATCTTTAAACTTAGAGAAAATGGGTAAGGATTCAATTAATGTCCTAAGAAGGGTTTTAAGGCACTTAGCAATGTCATTTTTAAAATGGTTGACCAAAATATTTTGACCAACTTAAAAGGGGTGGCTAACTTTGCGAAAATATCAATTCTGATGAAAATATCAATCTTAAATCGAGCGACTTTTGAAAATAGCTTTTATCTCATTCAATAGTCTATTTTTTTAGCTAACCAATTCGAGAAATAACTAATTTTTTTTTATTTTTAAGAAAATTCTCTTTAGCCTAAATGAAATTAATTGCCACATGAACAAGAAAATATCATCTTAGTTTAAAAGCTTGTTTTTAAGAAGATTAACATAAAATTTATTTTTTATTCTTTTATTCATTATTATTATTATTTTTTTTTAAAAAAAGATAAAGTGGATAGAAAGATTCAAAAAAGTAAAGAATAGAAAATGGAGATAGAAATAAAGATAGCAATATCTTAGAAATTTATCTAGGTTAATTAATTGATTAAAGTGTTCAAGTAAATACAAGTAAACAAATTAGAATGGACAATAAATGTATAAATAACATAAATTACAACCCTATTAGACATAATTACCTTCTCTCCCATCTTCTTAATTAATTTGTTCTCTCTCCCAATTAATATACATAACTCAGACGTTATATACATAAGACTCTATGTATATGAAAATCTAATTAGGACGTTTAATACGAAATTAACTTATCTTCCTTCTATTTAGCACATAGTTAAGGCAACAACATTAATGATGAATTACTGTTTTCATTAATTTGTGTAACAACTATACTTTTTCAAATTTTGAAAACAACGATGCATTAAAAAAATCAATCAAATAATAGAAATCACAAACAATGTAGTCACTGATTTATGATCACTTTAAAAAAAAGTGAATTTATTTTTATTCAAGAAGATGAATGTTGTAATTTTTTTGAGACACTCTGGTGAATGGAAAATCGAAATAAAATATGTTAAAGACAAAAATAAAGGGATTGATCGCAGAATCAGTAACGTATTTGAGGTTGATTTCGATGTTTGCTGCTGATTTCGACAGTAATGAATCATCTATTCATATTAGGAATGATAATGGTGTTAATTTGTATGTCGAGTTGAATCATCTATTCGTATTAGGTAATGAATCATCTAGTCGTATCCAAAATGATAATTGATATGTATATATTCTAAAATTTTTTAAAAAATTGTATCCGTAATATACATATGTATTAATCTACTTAACGATTTTATGGCATACTTCAAATTTTTGAATATATTAATCGTTTTACATTTTTCTTTTTCAGTTATGCACTCAGATGTTACAATTAAAATTGTAAATGGACGTTGGAAGCATCTACTTACAAGAAAACTAATATTTTTATCATTCAGGGGCGAAAAACTATCATCAACAAAATTGATGTTACAATCAACAGAAACACTGTCATCAAATATAAATTGATGTGGATGATGTAGGCAGGTGTCGTACCCGATTTTTACCTAAGGTTAAAACGAGCACGACATTATGGACTCAAAAAGAATTAATTTTATACAAAGTCGCTACCTAATTTTTAAGGAAAAATAGAAACCTATTTATTTATCTAACAAGTATGACTTTATTCTAATCTACGAAACCAATTTAAATTCTAGGCATGGATTCAAATTATTCTGAAGAGAAGGTATTAGGCACCCTTCAGAATCCATAAATGTGATTTTCGGCAAGACTTAGATTTTTTACAAGACCAAAAAAATCAATGTTTTTAAATACAAATCTAAACTATGCATTCAAATACTATAAACAATTTTTAGATAAAGAATGTATAAATTACATAAATTATTGTATATAAAAAATGTGTGAAGATGATCGAAAGTATATATGAATGTGTATGGAAAGAAAACAAAAGTTGAATAAGAATTGCGCAATATTTTTAAATGTATAAATATAAATTAATTGATTAAATATCTAAATTAATTTAGTTCTTTTATATAAATAGTAACGGCCTAAATTTGCCTAATGCGTAATGAAAATTACATAAATAAATAATATCCCTCCCAACACCCCAAAAATAAAGATTTCACTATAATTTAGTATTTTAACAAGTGTAAAAGTATAAAATACAAACATAAAAATTAAAGTTTCTTTAAATGTCATTCTCGACAAGTATTCCCAATCACCTATATAAACACTTATAAATAAAATATTAGTAACAAATAAATAATTATCAAAATAAATTTAAAAGGTACGTATGCATATATGTATTTAAAAACATATTTTTTGTTAAGAAGCGGGCTCAGATTAAATTTTAAATACGACATGACTAGGAAGTGGTTGTTGATTTATTAACCGTCCTAAATCTTCTTGCCAAGATACGAATAACTTTTTGCGTTGTTCTAAAAATTTTGTCATCGCCCGAATTTTATTTTATTATGTATTTATATACGTAATAACTGTCTTTTATTTGTAAAGGCCTAGAAAATCAACGGAGAATATTTTTCATCGGCCAAGTGTCGACCGTTAATATAAAATAATAATTTTGATAAAATAAAATTTGCCTTTTGTAATAAGGTGGTCTCGAATATCCAACCGGAGCTCATTGGCCAATATCGTGTATAAAAATGTGTAAATGACAACAATCCAAAACCAATGTCTGATGCAAAACAACAGCCAGTCCCCACCCATCTCGTCCCTACCCCCACTCCACCCCACCAGCCCGTACCTACCCAGCTCGTCCCCACCTCCACACCCCCCATCCTCTTCTTTTTTTCCTCCATTCTTTTTAATTTAAAAGTATTTTTAAAAATTTAAAAATAATAAATTTAAATTTTTTTCCCACCCCACCCCCCTCTCCAGCCTCTCACCACCCCACCCAGCCTCTCCCACCCTCACCCCAGCTCATCCCCACCCTACCTACCCAGCCCTCCACCCAATGGCAGCCCACCCAGCCCCACGTAACCCCTCCCCCTTCCCCAACCCCCCACCCCACCCAGCCCGTACCCATCCTACCCAACCCCACGCAACCCCTTCCCCAGTCGCCCACCTTACCCAACCCCCTTCCTTCAGCCCCCCACTCCACCCCACCTAGCCCCACACAACCCCTTCCCCCAGCCCTCACCCCACTCAGCCCCTCTCTCAGCCCCCCACCCCACCCCACCTAGCCCCCCCACAATTAATTTAAATTAAATATTTTAAATTTGTAAATCATATTTAAATTAATTAATTATTTAAGTTAATTTTTTTTAAATTAGGTAAGAATTTTAAATTTGATAAATTAATTAATTTAAATAAATTAATTAGTTAAGAATTTTAATTAATTAATTTTTTACTAATTTAAATTTAAAATATAAATTAATTAATTTAAATAATTTTAATATTTAATTAATATTAATGTAATACTTTTTTTATTTTTTTTATTTTAAAACTGATTATTCAAATTTTTCAAATTTTAAAAGCGTGATTATTCAAATTTTTCTACAATTTATAAATTTTTATTATTTAATTAAATTAATTTTAATATTTAATTTGTTATGTAGCATTTTAAAAATGATTGGAATTTAATGTAGTACTTTTTTTTTAAATGGCATGGTAGATGATTTGGCACGCGTGGCAACTGATGTGGCAGCTGACATGGGAGAGTGTGTTACACTCTCCAAAAAAGTGTTTAAAATGTAGTTTTTTCATGTGTTCAGGGGTCCAGATGACAAATATGTAAGTAGAAGTGTCCAACTTATAAAACTAACATAGTATAGGGGTCCAATAGAGCATTTTGCCCAAAAAAAAAACTAACTCTTTTCAAACGATTGAGATAGTTGTTGGACAACTACACTAGTTGTCTGAACAACTTCGTGCAGTTGTTGAACAACTTGTCGTAGCTGTCGAACAACTATGCGTAGTTGTTCAACAACTAGGCGCAATTGTCGAACAACTGCGCCTAGTTGTTCAACAACTTGCGCAGTTGTTGAACAATTATCAAAGTTGTCGAACAATTGGAACAAGTTGTTGGGACGAAAAAACTTTTAAAAAAAAAGTTATCCCTCCCACTTAATTAAAAAAACTTGGAGGACTCCTACTCAATTGGACAACTTGGGAGTCCTTTTAATCCAAAGTCCCGTGAGTGTGTGTATAATTTTTGTTAAAGAAAATAAGTGGCCCCTTTTCAATTTATAATAAAAAAATATTTTATTTTATCCAAAAAAAATAAAATTATGTCATTTAACCATTAAATAACATATTATTAACCAACAGATTTAAGCTTTAGTTAGTCATCTTAATTGTCATCTTAAAATAAAATTAACATGACTTTGACTTGATTGATTTATTATTTTGTGTATTAAAATAATTAAATCGACCCCTATTTGCAGGTTTTATTAAATAATGTACAAAATAATGAATGTCGATATACAATTACAGAAAAATATAAAAAACAAATAAAAAATATAATTATCTAAAAAAGTATATTATGCTATAAATAATTAAAAATTATACTGTGCAGTAAAAATTGCAGTGGTATGCTGTGTACATATGCAAATAATTACGCAAAAATATTAAAATAATAATAAACTGATAAAAATTCTAAAATTTATGAAATTGAAAATAATTATCAATAAATTATGCAAAATTAAAAATATGACAAAATTTAATAAAAAAAATTCTAAAATAATGATGATTATCAATAATTCATTAATAATTATAAAAAATGTGTGAAAAATTGCAGTTTGTGCCATATAACGATCAGGAAGCCTAAATTTGTTAATTTTAAGTATGGAGAGATAAAATTGGGTGTCAACAGTTTGCCCCTTTTCGTTTGAAGATAATGTAGAAGTCTTCAAATGAAAACGTTGACGTGTAGCCAATTTTGCTCGACAAAAAAAAATTGAAAAAAAAAATTGGTGAACTCCAATTTAAAGTTGCATGCATATTCCGAGTTGCATGAGGATCAGGTCCGGTCTAATTCAAAAGCTATCCCAACATGTCCTATTTTGGGTTGGACAAACCCAATGCGTCCTCGAATTCTGCAAAATTTATAAAACTAAAAAGCGGTAGACAAACAAGTAACTATACTTGATTTTTTTTGTTTTTCAAAAAAGTCAAAAAAATGTCTTGTAATGCGTAACTAATGTAAAGATAAGTAAATAAAAACATTACAATATTTTAACTAAAGACAAAAAAAATATTCAATTGAAGACAAACGTGCATAAAAGGTCTTATTAAAGGGAAGACTAACCCAAAATGTCCTATTTTAGGATGAACATACTCAATTTATCCACAAATTATATGCTTGCAAATGCTTCAAACTAAGAAGTACTGCTCAATAAAACACAAACGAAAAATTAAGCTTGATTTTTTTTAAAAAAAATTAAAGATAGCATGCAGTGCTTAACTAAATAAGAAAAATAATAGTACATGCAAAGATAGTATTTAGCGCTTAAATGGTAAAATAAGTGCATTGTGATATGTGCAGGTAAATATAAAGTATGCAGTTCTTAAATAACAAAGTAAGTGCATTGAAATGTGCAAGTAAAGGCAAAGATGAAATGATGTGCTTAAATAATAGAACAAATGCATTGCAATATATGCTGGTAAAAGGACAATATGACATGCAGTGCTTAAATGATAAAATAAATACATTGCGATATTTATGAGGTGTGCAGTGCCCAAATGATAAAATAAATGCATTGCGATATGTGCATGCGGTGCTTAAATGATAAATATATTACGATATATGCAGACAAATGCAAAGTTGGCATGCGATGCTTAAATGATAAAATGAATAAATATTTTGCGATGCGTGCAAGTAAAGGTAAAAATAAAATGCAGTGCTTAAATGACAAATAAATGCATCGCGGTATGCTGCCAGCAAAGGCAAAGATAACATGAAGTGCTTAAATTATAAGATAAATGCATTGCAATATTTGCGAGGCGTACAGTGCTTAAATAACAAAATGCATTGTGATATGAGTTGGTAAACGCAAAGATGACATGTAGTGCTTAAATAATAAAATAAATGCATTACAATATGTGCGTGCAGTGCTTAAATAAGAAATAAATGCATCACGATATGCGTCAGCAAAGACAAAGATGACATGTAGTGCTTAAATAATAAAATAAATGCATTGTGATATTTGCGAGACAAACAGTTCTTAAATGATAAAATGCATTGCGATATGTACATGCAACGCTTAAATAATAAAAATAAATGCATTGCGATATATGCCAGTAAAGGCAAAAATGACATGCTTCTATGATAATTGCATTGTAATGTATTTTGATAAAGACGAAGATAACATGCGGTGCTTAAATGATGAAAATAAATAAATGCATTGCGATGCATGTAAATAAAGGTAAAGATAGCATGTATTACTTAAATGATAAAATGAATAAATGCATTACAATGCGTGCAAGTAAAGACAATGATAAAATGCAGTACTTAAATGATAAATAAATGCATTGTGGTATGTGCAGGCAAAGAAAATAAAATAAAATACAGTGCTTAAATAATGAAATAAATGCATTGTGAGATGTGTAAATAAGACAATGAAAGCATGCAGTGATAAAATAAATACATTGCAATGCGTGCAAGTAAAGACAAAGATAGCATGCGATGTAAAAATAAATAAATATAGTGCGAAATGTGAAAGTAAAGACAAGCAAGGATAAATATTTAATTGAGGAAAAACATGCATAATTTTCTTACTGGAGGGAAAACTGACCCAATTATTCCATTTTAGGGTGGACAAACCCATGTAAAAAAATTATTGAGCAAAGAATTATTTGAGAATGAAACTGTTTACATATTTCCGATGTTGCTTTCAAAATTGTCCCAGTATCGAGCTGTGAGATGCAAGATTGTGTACTTACTGGGGAAAAAGAATGATTGTGGGATTGTGATGACCGAACTCTGCATAGAGCTTCCTACATATCTTGAATGTTACGAGAATCAGGCCAATGTAGTTCAAAATAAGAAAATAGATAAAGTTTTAAGGCGGCTCTCAAAATTTGCCCCAGTGTATGATTTATGCTGGCATTGTTTCCTTTGAAGGGAGCTTTTTGTTTTTAAAAAATGTCTCGTTATTAAAAAAAATGCATAATGTCTCCAATTATTTACGGGGACTGAAAAGTGAATGACATCTTCAGTTATCTATGAAGACTGATGCATGACACCTCAAATGTCAGTATTTAAAGGTATGTGGTTGAAAGAAAAAGTCAAATGCTCGTATTTCAAAATTAGGCGCCTTGAATGAAAAGAATATATGTATGTAAAGTGAGCACCTTGAATGAAAGGTAAGAAAATGCATGTATGTGAAAGTGGGCCTCTTGAAAAAAGAAAGAAAATTATTTTATCTTTTGGTAAAAAATGCTGAAAGATGAAGAAGGCATAATTGCGTCTTGACTTCAGTTGGTACCAATAATTAATAGTGTGCATAAGAATTCCCCCATCTCTTTCTCAGCTAACCGAGATCGACTTCAGGATAACTCCTATAGTTTCAAGTGGTATCTCAGATATGCCTAAGCATCGATAAGATTTGCTCGTCTTGCTTCAAACAAAGGTTTTGAGCTATGCTTATTCTCATGTTTCAAGTGCCCTCTCCTGAAAGAAAGTCCCATTTTGTACATATTTGAATAATATTCTTTTGAATATGGGGACGTCTAGAAAAATACGCTCACACTCAAAAAGTAATTCAATGCTTGCAATTGAGATACCATAGGCTTGACCTTTATGTAAGTATCCACTAATATGAGAAAACTTGAAATAGGATCTTGTAGGGCTTGTTATCGGCTTGTAATGTAAGCTTGGGGACGGGTAAGATAATATTTGGGATAAAGTGACTAATTCCTCAATGAGCATTGCACTGTATTTGTGCTTTTGACATTTATTGCGTTTTGAGGCATGATCTTCTTTGTTGTGCATCATTGTCTCTTGTTTTGTATTTGCTTCGACATCTTTTGAATCTTGCGTTGGAGTTTTCCCCTTTTTTTTTTCAAAAAAATTATATATTTTTATCTTTTCTCTTTTTTTGTGGAAATTTTGCTTCTATTGAAATCATTTTTTTATTTTTATTCATCTGGGACAATGTATCTTTTGCATTTTGTGTCTTTGATCTTAAATCTTCGTCCGCAATTTTCACGTAGCTCGTGCACTCAAGAAGGTAGGACCAAAAGAGAGATAGTGCATGTAAGCGCTAAAAAAGGTATAGGTTCAGAGGTGGTTGTCCAAAGAAAAAGTTTTAGGCTCAAAGAGGAAATACTAGGTACTAATGTCATTTGGTAGGTTATGAAAGGCTAAATCGAGTCAAAAAAGGCCTACAATCCTTTCCTAAATCAAGTGCAACTCAAAATTTTGCCTCAACAGACATTAAGGACAAGTTCTAGATCAACAATGAATGCAATGAATTAAACTAAATTTCTCCACACAATGCACACGAAAAATGAGGCGGGCTTCATTTTTGTCTTAAATGTATGCAAGAGAATTTTCAAGCGTTATTCAAGTATGATAAAAGGTACCAAAGGAACTTATAGTTTACCATAAAGTATATCCTTTTCATCATACCAATTTGTTCTTTCTCATGCACACTCCTAACTATATTGGTATCAACCAAGTCAAAATTATTTTTGATTTAACAAAAAGGGACCGAACCCAAAATAAGGCTTGCCTACGTATCTTGTGAAAATAAGAATCAGGTCTTCGTAGTTCAAGTCTACGTATTGGAGAAGGAATTGAGTCTTGCTCTTGAGGGAGAAACCCTAGTTTTTGATGCTATGAAAGAATCTGAAGTTCTACGCTTCTTTTTGATATATCTAGGTGTTAAAAAGGGTGAAAAAAAGACCAAAATGCCCTTTTAAAAATGGTTTTAAAATGCTAAATGGGATCAACGACGGTCCGTCGGTGGCTCAACGGTTCGTCGGTCTGACCGTTTCACTTGGACCAGAATAGGGGCTCACTGCCTTAGTAGCGACGGCTTGCGTGATGGTCCATCGCAAGTTCGACAGTCCGTCAACCTGTCCGTCGTACTTAGCCAGTGAATGGGTTTACTGCCTTAGTTGCGAAGGCTTGAGCGACGGTCCTTCACAAGCTCAACGGACTGTCAACCTGCCCGTCGTCCCAGTGGTTTTGAGTTAGGAAACAACCTTTTTCTTTGTGGATTTGTTGTCCCAAGGCATCTTGATAGTCGTTCAAAACCTTCATGAGGAGATTGATAGAAACCTATCATTGGAAACAAAAAGAATTAAATCATATGCATAGCTTAAATGGTTTATCTTTGGTCCTCTAGGACTCATAGAGAAGCTAATGAATTATGGGTTCTCATTGAGTCTATTAAGAGCTTTAGATAAAGCCTCGACAACTAAAATAAAGAGTGATGGTTAGAGGGGGTCTCCCTGTTTGAGTTCTCTGGTTGACCCGAAGAAGCCATTTCTAGTTCTATTAATAAGAATGGAGTACCAGTTGTTGTCTAATAATCTGTGAATGAGCTCTATGAAAGGTTCTGCAAAGTTGAGTTTTCTGAGAACTATAGACACGTAATTTTTCCTCTCCCAAAAGTCAATTTTACTTATTTACCAAACCTTACCATACACCGACCCATTTTACTATTTTTCCATAAAAAGATAAAAAATAACAAATTTTCAACAATTTAACTACCTAACCCACGTGCCCTCCTCTACCCCACCTAATCCTAACCACTACATCACCTCACATATCACATACCCCTCCATATCCACACACTCTTAATTTTAGTGACTATACATACTCCTCCATCTTTATTCACAAAAAACTCTCACATCACACACACAATAATAATTCACAATAATATAGATCCATATTCTCACATACACACACTCACCATCTACAACATTACACACAGAGAAAACACATATACACTCATAGACTCACACCATACACTTTTACCAAAAAACACATGCACATAGTGAGATCAACAAGAAAACAATGGAGAAAAAAGGGAAAGGGGTAGCAGAAATCAAAGAGAGAAGTAAAAAAAAATAAGGGGCAAATAGAGGGAGAGAAACGGATATCTTTGATGGTTTTCATCAAGTTTCTCATTGGGAATCCACCGGATTCACCACCGGTAAACACCACCATCACCGTCTATTGGTGTTCCAATAAGACCCGCTGGCAGACAACTCACCAGTTCTGTTTCTTTCCCAAAAATTAATCTGGATTCATGTTAGTGTTAGTATTTTGTGTGGATTCGAGTATCATTATTTTGGGTTACTCATATTCTTTATGGATTTGTGTTCAAATCAAATTTGGGGTTGTGGATTTTTGATACCGAGTTGGTTTTGTTCGTTGTTGAGATTTTTCATTTGGAGATTTCGAGTATGAGCTTCATTAATTCACTATTATCAACAAAAATCTATTCTTTTGAGGTCCAATTCTCGACTCTACTCCTATTTATTATGTCAATATAGTTGAAGATGTGATTTTATGGTGCATTTGAAAGTATGCGAACTCTCGTGATTATTGTGGTTTGACTCGTTGACTTTATATTGAAATTGATCAATCTTTGGTCAAGAAGGAATTTGAGGGTCTAATATCGATAAAAAAAATAAAATTGGGATTTATTTTGATTTATTGTTAGCGGCTTAGTTCTGAATAAAATATTAACATTTCTCTCATTTGTTAGAATCTTGTTTAGGTCGAAATAGATAGGTAAATCTTATGTTGGGTAGGTAAATTATAGAAATCGATGATTTTTAAGTGATTGAATTATTGTGTCTGAGATTGTTTTATTTTATTGCATGAAAATTTAAAAATGTATTCATTTGACCAGGGAATGCCCTGAGGTTGTTTGTATTATTTTAGTTGGGAAATTCCCTGAGGGAATTGTACTTGAAGACGACGCATGACCAAGACCCAAAAAATCGGGTGGAGCTTAGTCTAGGATTAGTTTAGAATAGAATTCACATTTTTGCATTTTTCTATTTTGGGATTGTATAATTTGGACTGGACCCTACTTTTTGGATTCCTGATTGTTTGGTTGGTTTTTTTCCTGTTTATCTGTTTGGTTGGTTTATACACTTCTTAGCATCATACTAGCTGATATAGCTTATAAATCGACCATAGTCAAACCGCGGGATCGAAGGGCACCTAAAATCTTCTCATCAGTCAATAGAATTCCTTAACTAGAATTTCTGTTCATAAACTATTTTTGAAAAAGT
Organism: Capsicum annuum; assembly: GCF_002878395.1. Taxonomy (NCBI): domain Eukaryota; kingdom Viridiplantae; phylum Streptophyta; class Magnoliopsida; order Solanales; family Solanaceae; genus Capsicum; species Capsicum annuum. The sequence goes on from NC_061114.1 coordinate 28,153,115, forward strand.
CAAAAATCATTTTGAAAAAGGATTTTCAAAGGTGACTTGACACACCAGATTTATGCCAAGTGGTGCATCTAACTCACATTCAAGAAATTTTGGTCCTCATGTATGATGTGCATATCATTCTGATGTTCAGGGTCACAGTATTGATGACTGTCGTGCTTTAAAAAGACAAATAGAAAGGATGATTCAAGAAAAATATATCATAGTGCAAAATGTTGACACTACAAGCGTCACACAGAATCCTTCACTAACACCTGGTAATGCACAATACATAGGAAACAATGATTTAAGCAGGGGGATCTAGAACTTATTTCTTGAAGGAAATATGTTAGATAATGGTAAAAACTCTAATCATTTTAATAGGAAAACTAGTGGCTAAGATATCAAGCTCAGTAATTGGGAAGACACTCTTTTCCTTACTAGGAAGGGGTTTTGGAAGTTTGTCTTGTTTTTTTTTTCTGTAATTCAAATTATTTCTGGGGTTTAGTTTGGGATCTATCATGTTTTGTGTTTTTATTGTCTTTGTTCAAACCCTTCTATCTTTTCTTTCAATGAAATATGGTATTTTTTGTTTTATGTTATTTTGAGTTATTTGATTGTCTTTTTACACAATACATTTTATGTTTGTTCTAGTGATATGACATGTTTATGGAATTTTCAGTCAGATCTTAAAATTTAACTTAATCATAAAACACTGAATCAGAGGGCTAAAGTTAGGAAGAAAGAAACATCTGAGAAAATAGGTAGAGTGTTGCGATATTTGGTGAGTATGTTGAGGCCTTCATTGAAAATTAAGGAAATTATTTTGAGAATCATAAGAATAACTTGGTCATCGATTGAAATACATATATCAATTTGGTCAAATAGTCTATGCGCGATCCTATATCAAGAGAAACAGAAAGAAAATTAGCTCCATGAAATCATGAGTCATTCTATGTAAGAGATGTACAAAAATATGGAGTTGTATGTTTGACAAGTGTAGAAAAAAAAGTAAAACATATGATCAAGTCATGTTAGTGTTGTGAAAAATGTCATTCATCTCCCATTTTCATATTGCATGTTATGTATATTGCATGTTATATACTTGCATTTTTAAGGATTGATATGGCGAAGGCATTTCATTCTACTATCCAAATATTATGTCATCCTTTGTTTACCCTATTTGAGATTTAGTTTTATTTTCTTTTATACCCCTCATTTGAAATCAAGATAGAGTCAACAAAGTTCAAGAAAACGTGTCGAGTAAAAGAATAGAGTGGGAATTTCTTTTTTAAAAAGAAAAAACTATGTCAAAAAGAAAGAAAAGAGAAGAGTGCCAAGAAAAATAGAGTCAGAAAAGGTCCCAAAGAGAAAAGGATCAATAAAAGAAAAAAAAGAAATTAGAATCAAGCAAAAGAACAAGTTGCCAAAACTACGTTTGACTTGATTCTCCTCTGTCATGGGTGAGATATGTAGGCAATCCTACTCTGGGTTCGGTCCAACCAAATAAATAATTTAGAATTACCCAATCAAAATAAACTGGGGCATGAGTTAATCTTCATTGTTTGAATCGATTCCAAAAGTTGTAAGTCCCACCCCACCTCAAGTGTCGTTTGGGCCTCATGTCATCCTTTTTTCTAACTCTATCCAAAAACAAAGTTACAACAAAAAAAAACCTTCAATCAATCTTTGAGAATGATATGGCTAAGCATGCAATGCATATGATGATGCATTTTGGTAACTTCTTGTCTTTCTTTGCATATAAAATTAGGAGAGAAATAAAAATGAGATAGTATTACAGGTGAAAACCCTCATAGGCACTGTATGACGATAGTAAGTTGAGAGAAATAAAAATGATAGAGTCTTAACGATGAAAATCCTTATGGGAACCATATGATGATGATGAGCTAAGAGAAATGAAAATGAGCCTCTCGTTGGTGAAAATCCTCATAGGCACTAAGTCGAGAGAAATGAAAATAAGAGAGTCCCATTGGTGAGAAACCTCACAAACACCATAGGGAAATGTTGAGAGAAAAATGAGAAAGACTTGTTGGCGAAAACCCTTCAAGGCGTCCCTAGTCGAACGTGGTCTCTAAGTGAAACTGGCCTAAAGAAGCAACTCAGTTTCAGGACTACTTTGGTGAAAAGTTTTGATGAAAAAATCAGACAACTTAATCCAAAAAATGCATGGCATATCATTAGAATTGATTGTCATTTTCAGACAATTTTTTCTTTTCTTTATTTCAAATGGGGATATTCATTGCCTTTTCTTTCTTCTCTATGTTTTATTTTGGTTTTGTTAAGACAGTTATCCAAATAAAAAAAATTAGCATCATTTTTCTCATGTCTTTGAGTCAAGTACATGTCAAAACAAGTGAGAAAGGATTTCAAAATTTGCTACCAACTTATCCAATTGCACAAAGAAAGACAAAAAGCCAGCACATGAAAGAAACATGATTGTAAGCCAAAACAAGTGTAATACCTTATAAAAGTCTTAGCTCATTTCAGCTCACAATTGCATGCATAAGGGGTCCAAAGCTTAGAAATTAGCCTATGTGTTGGGACTTAGTCATTTCCAAGGCCCCTAAACTTCGATGATTTTATTTTTGACCTTTCAGACCTTAGAAGGTCAATTTTTAAGTTGATTCATAATTGGGGTTGTTCAAGGTATGTCTCAGGTGAGTTTCAAAATTTTCAGCGGAGTGTAGGGGCGTATTTGGAGAAGCAAACCAGTGAGGGCACTGGGATAGGCCCTTGATGCGGGGATTATCCCGCCATACTGGAGCTCGCAGCGCGGGGCTTAGCCCACCAGTCTAGAAACCATGGCACCCCCTTCTTTACCCGTCCAACTTTCGTTCTTTGTTATTTAAGGGCATTTGGGTCATTTCCCCACCCAAACTCATCCATAACATGAAATTTAGGTCCCCCAAGGAGCATTATTTTCCCTATTGTTCATAAAATATCTCAAGAAAAATATCTTCTACCTCAAGAACAAACCCTAACCCATTCCCAAGGAATCAAGGAATTCAAGCTTCAAACCTCAAGAAATTCCCAATAATCTTCACGAATTCATCTAGTGAGGTATGTGTAATGTTCATCCATAGGTTTCTTTCACCCATGGAGTCCAAGAATTCCTTTTTATTTTAAATTATGAGTTTTCATATTTAAGTTGAAATATCTTCATGAATCTCTAGTTAATTCAATTACAAGTTATGTTTATAACTGTTTTTTAAGTGGGATGAGCCATTACATGTTTTAAATGTTGTAATCTTCACGTTAAATCCCTAAGTTATGATTTTAATCTTGTAATCATGTTATTCTCGCATGCTTTACCCATTCCCATTCTTAAGTTCATGATTCTCACGTGTTTGATAAAATGCCTAAGTGTTGGGTTTTGAACAATGATCCCCTACTATGGTTTAAAGCTTTTATATGGCATTATTGTTAATTTTATTCAATGCTGGCGGGTTATGAACACCCGATAGCTATGTGATTTACTTAAATTTAGCTTTTCAAGTACTCAGACAATTAATCAATGACTTTTATCAGTATACTTATATGTTTATAATCATGATGAGCACTATCAGTTATGTAATAATGTTCATTCTAGTTCAGTCTATTCCAGTATCAGTTTCAATTCAGCTAGGAGTAGGATTATCACCAAGTGAACTCAGGGATGAGGGATTGCCTGGCAGTAGAAGGTGTGACCCTTAGTATCAATCCCCGAGTTCCAGAACTATGTAGCAAGCGTAGGTTAGGGATGTTTACCTGCTAGTTGAGGGTGACACATATCTGATTAGAGCACCTGCCAGTTAAGAGTGACTCATTAGTCCTTTGGGACACCAGTTTAGTGGATCCACATAACCAGTATTAGTACCTATGGCATGGTACTGACACCCTTTCAATTGAGGTTACTGGTTAGACCTCAATTAGATCAGGTTGGGGCATGTCGGTTAGATAATACCTCCCATAATCTCAGTACGATATTTAATATAGTTTTAGTTCAAGTTTGTTTGACAAAGCATGCAGATTCTCAGTTATTCAGTTATCAGATTTTAGTCTTTTAGTTTATAGATTATTTCAGATATATGTTTATGCTTGGTCTTGGATTCTTAGATGTTACAGTTTTTATGCATTCATGTTCAGTTATCTCATGCTATTCAGTTAGTCCTTATTTCATATGCATAGTACCCCATGTATATCAGCCTAACCTCATCTCATATACTAGTACATTCAAAGTACTGACCGCATACTTTTATTTACGCTATGATGTTTTGTATCATAGGTTTGGACGCACAGTTTCTTGACTGCAGTTAGACAACTCAGCGTAATCTAGCAGCCATAGTGGTGAGTCCTCATACATCAAGGACATTTTATGTTTATTTAATTATTTTAGTATTTTTTTTATTCTGTCAGTCAAAGTTAGTTGTGGGTCTGTTCCATAAACTCCTCAGTCAGTTTAGAGGCTTTCAGACGTTCAGATTGACGTTACTTTTACTTTTTATCAGATGTTTCATACTTATGATTGATTCGGTATTTCAGTATTCAAATTTATATTCCCTTCTTAGTTTATCTTTCATACAAGTGTTATGTTTATATTTATTCAGTACTCACAGCAGGTACTAACTTATGGGTTAGCTTATGGTTACTTGTGATTATAAGCACCATTTTTGTGACTGGGAGGTAGCCTCGGGTCATGATAAAATATGGTATCAAAGCCTATAGTTTTAAAGTATCCTAGGAAGTCTGAAATCCACATTTATTAGAGTCTTATGCATGGGTGTGAAGTGCGCCACACTTATGGACAAGAGGCTAGAAAATGTTTTAGGAAAATTTTCCCTTCTTTCAGTATTCATGTCATGCGAAAGAGAATGAGATCTACTTAACTCTTTTTCTAACTCATCCTTCATTCTGTTTACAGATAATTCCTCTTAAAAGAAACAATGAAAGAAGGAATGGGAATCAACCCGCCCACCACCTATTCAAGGAGATTACCTAATTGAACATATCTCTCACGCTGAGTTTATAGCTGCTTTTACTACTTAGCTCATTCAGTAGCTACTTAGAACAATTAGTGAGATGCTACCCCAACCAATCTAGTGGAAATGCAGCTACGGTCAGGATTTGGGATTTCACGCGGATGAATCCCCCTTTGTTTTTGGGATCCAAGTTTGAGGAGGATCCGTAGGAGTTTCTTGATACGGTTCAAAAAGTGATAGATGTTATAAAGTTAATGTCGAGTTGTGAGAGTTCAACATTGGCTACATATCAGTAGACGGATGTAGCTCACACCTGGTTTTAATAGTGGAAGAAGAATAGGGGTGTACTGAGGTAGGGCCTGTAGAATGGGAAGATTTTTCCATGACTTTCTAGATAGTTTTTTCCCATTAGAGTTGAGGGAAGCTAAAGTGCAAGAGTTCTTCAATTTGAAGCACGGTAATATGAGTGTGAAGGAATACTCACTTAAGTTCACTCAGTTAGCTAGGTATGCTTCTTCGATGGTGGCTAATTAAGGTCTCAAATGAGTAAGTTTGTATCTGGGGTATCTGATAGTATCTGGGGTATCTAATAGTATGATCAAGGAGTGTAGGACTGCAATATTGATTAATAAGATGGATTTATCTTGACTTATGGTTCATGCTTAGTAGATTGAGAAAAAGAAGCTTATAGAGAAAGAAAGAGAGACTAAGAAAGCCAGAATGAGTAGTTTTAACTTTTCTCAGCCAAGGTTAGAGGGTGGTAACCGTTCTTAGTTTCATCAAAAGTATTCATACCCAACCCCATCTTTAGATAGTGCACCAATGCCTAAGTTCAGGAATGACAGTCGGGGTAGAGCACCATGCTTTATGTCATAGGGTAGCATAAATAGTGGTTGTACCAATCCGCTTTGTGGAAAATATGACAGGAATCATCAGGGTGTATGTACAGCTGATAATGATATGTGTTTTAGATGTGGCAAGCCAGGCATAGACTCAGAGATTGCCCAATGGCCGGCCAGTAGGGTCAGTCTAATTGTCTTTCAGTTTTAGTTGGTCGCCTGACTCACTAGGGTGCCGCTTCCAGCACAATCAGTGGCTAGCACTAGAATAGATAACGTGCACTCCAGTCTTAATAGGACCAGGAAAGTTCTCTTGATGTGGTTACGAGTATTTTATAGGTCTTTTATTTTTATGTTTATGCTTTATTAGACCCCAAATCTTCACTTTCTTTTGTGTTTCCTTATATAGCAGTCAGTTTCAATATCAGTCCTGAATCTTTAGCAAAACTTTTCTCAGTGTCTACTCCAGTAGGTAGCTCCATTGTATCCAGGTGGGTATATAGGAACGACCCAGTAACAATGTCCCAGAGAGTTACTTTAGGGGATCTTGTGGAGTTAGAGATGATTGATTTTGATGTCATTCTCGGCATGGATTGGCTTCACTTATGTTATGCCTTAGTTGATTATAGAAATAGAGTCATTCAGTTTCAATTTCCTAATGAACCAATCATTAAATGGAGGGGTAGTACCTCTGTGATTAAGGGTTTGATCATTTCCTATCTTAAAGTAAGAAAAATGATTTCTAAGGGGTGTATTTATTATCTTGTTTGAGTTAAAGACTCTAGTTATGAGACTCCAAGTCTCAAGTTAGTTTTAGTAGTAAGGGAATTTCAAGATGTGTTTCCTAAAGACCTTTTGGAGTTCCTCCCAAAAGGAAAATTGACTTTGAAATAGATCTTCTTCCAGATACCCAACCTATCTCTATTCCACCCTACAAAATGGCTCCAGATGAGTTTAAGGAGTTAAAAGAGCAGTTGAAAGATATCTTAGATTAGGGATTCATTAGGCCTAGTGTTTCCCCATGGGGTGATCCAGTCTTATTCATGCGTAAGAAATATAGTTCTCTCAAAATGTGCATCGATTACCGTCAGCTGAACAAAGTCAAAATAAAAAAAATGATCCACTCCCCAGGATTGATGAATTATTTGACCAACTTCAGGGTTCTAGTTATTTCTATAAGATAGACCTCAGATCAGGCTATCATCAGCTTAGAGTTAGAGAATGTGACATTCCAAAGATAGCCTTCAGAACCCGATATGGTCACTTTGAATTCTTATTTATGTCTTTTGGACTAAAGAATGCTCGTATAGCTTTCATGTATGATGAACAGGATGTTCAAGCGATATTTGTACATGTTCTTTATGGTCTTCATTGATGATATTCTTATTTATTTTTATAGTGAGAATGATCATGCAGACTATCTGAAAATTATGTTACAGACCTTTAAAGCTCATAAGTTGTATGTCAAATTCAGTAAGTGTGAATTTTAGATAAGATTAGTAGCTTTCCTTGGCTATATTATTTTCATTAATGGCATTAGAGTTGGCCCTCAAAAGACCAAAGCCGTGAAAAACTGGCCCAGACCTATCTTTACATCAGATATTAGGAGTTTCTTAGGCTTGGAAGGATATTACATATGGTTTGTTGAGGGGTTTTCTTATATTATGTCCCCCATGTCTCGATTGACTTAGAATAAAGTCAAGTTTCAGTGGTCAGATTCTTATGTGAAGAGTTTTCAGGATCTGAAAACTTGACTCACTTCTGCTTCAGTATTGATTGCCAGATGGTTCAGATGGATTTCTGGTTTACTGTGATGCTTCTAAAGTTGGTCTTGGTTATGTGTTGATGCAGAGAGGTAAGGTCATAGCCTATGCCTCTAGACAGCTTAAGCTCTATGAACATAATTATCCTACCCATGATCTTAAGTTAGTCGGTATTGTGTTTGCTTTGAAGATATGGAGACATTACCTTTATGGGGTTCATGTGGATATGTTTACTGACGATAAGAGTTTTTAGTATGTTTTCTCGCAGAAAGATCTAAATTTTTGTCAGAGACGGTGGCTTGAGTTGTTGAAAGAATACGATATAAGTGTGTTGTATTATCCGGGCAAGGCTAATATTATAGCAGATGCCTTTAGTAAGTTGTGTATGGGTATTTTTGCTCATGCTGAGGAGGATAAGAAGAAGTTAGTCAGTGAGGTTCATCAGCTTGTTAGATTAGGTGTTCGGTTGGTTGATTCAGCAGAAGGTAATGTATGGCTTGATAATGGCTTGGAATCTTCCTTGGTTGCCGAAGTAAAAAAAAATCAAGACAGAGATCCTAGTTTGGTTAAGTTAAAGGAGGCAATTAGAGATCAAAAGGAAGAGGTTTTCTCCCAATGGGCAAATGATATACTTCATTGTTAGGGTAGATTATGTGTTCCATGTGTTGATGACTTAAGACATCGAATTTTTGCAGAAGCTCATAGTGTGTGATATTCTATCCATCCAGGATCTACCAATATGTACCGTGATTTGCAGAAAATCTATTGGTGGGGTGGTATGAAGAGGGATATTGCAGAGTTTGTAGCTAAGTGTTCAAATTGTCAGCAGGTTAAGGTTGAACACCAAAGGCCTAGTGGCACATTACAAGAGTTAAGTATCCCTACTTAGAAGTAGGAGGTGGTGAACATGGATTTTGTGACAGGTTTGTCTCGCATGCATTATCAACATAATTTGATATGGGTCATTATAGACAGGATGACCAAATAAGCTCATTTGCTGCCAGTTCATACTTCTTACTCAGCTGAGCATTATGCAAGGCTCTACCTTAGAGAGTTGGTTAGGTTGCATAAGATTCCATTGTCTATTATATCAAATAGAGGTACTCAGTTTACCTCTCACTTTTGGAAGGCTTTTCAAAAGGGTCTTGGTACCCAAGTTCATCATAGTACAAATTTTCATCCTCAGATAGATGGTCAGGAAGAGAGGACCATTCAAACTTTAGAGGAAATGTTTAGGGCATATGTTATTGACTTTAAAGGTAGTTGGGATGATCACTTACCTTTGATTGCATTTACCTATAACAATAATTATCACTTCAATATTCAGATGGATCCATTTGAGGATCTTTATGAAATAAGATATAGATTTCCTATTGGTTAGTTTAAGAAAGGTGAGCTACTTTGATAGGGACAAATGTAATATTTGATGCGATGGAGAAAGTTAAGTTGATTTAGGAGAGGCTGAAGACAACCCAAAGCCATCAGAAATCCTATGCAGATGTGAGGAGAAAAGATCTTGAGTTTGAGGTTGGTGATCTAGTTTACTTAAAAATCTCACCCATGAAAGGAGTGAAGAGATTTGGAAAGAAGGGGAAAATCAGTCCCTGTTATGTTGGCCTATAAAAGATCTTGAGTCATTTTGGGATGGTAGCTTATGAGCTAAAGTTGCATGCAGATTTGGTGTCAGTGCATCCAGTGTTCCATGTTTTCCTGTTAAAGAAGTGTATTGGTGATTCAGCTGTTGTTGTCACATTACAAAGCGTGAATGTTTAGGATAACCTTTATTATAAAGAAATATCGATTGAGATCCTTGATCGTCAGATTTGTAGAGTAAGGAACAAAGACGTTTTCTTGGTCAAGGTTCTTTGGTGGAATCAGTCTGTAGAAGGGGACACTAGGCAAGCAGAAGCAGATATACGAACCAAGTACCCTAATCTTTTTCCCACGAACTCAAATTCAGTTTGAGGAAATGATTTTCTTTAGATTGACTCTCTTCCATTCTCAGTTTCAGCTATGTAATCCATTTCATCTCATTGCATATATTCAGTTCAGTTCAAGTATCATATTTCCAACTCAATTATGCAATCATGTTTCCAGTCATGCATATTCAGTATATAATCTCAGTTACTTCAGTAATCTCAGCTAAACCAATCTCATTTGAGGACAAATGTTCTCAATGGGAAGATATTGTAATACCCCATAAAAGTCTTAGCTCATTTGAGCTCTCAATTGCATGCATAAGGGGTTTTCAGATTAGAAATTAACCTAAGTGTTGGGACATAGTCATTTCAAAGGACCCTAAACTTTAATGATTTTATTGTTGACCTTCCCGACCTCAGAACATTAATTTTTAAGTTGATTCACGATCGGGGTTGTTCAAGGTGATTCTCGAGTGAGTTTCAGAATTTTCAGATGAGTGTTGGGTCGTGTTTGGAGAAACAAACTAGTGAGGGCACTAGGATAAGCCTGCGGCGAGGGGCTTAGCCCACCGTACTGGATTCCATGATGCGGGGCTTAGCTTGTTGGTCTGGAGCCCATGGCGTGGGGCTTAGCCCACCGATCTAGAGCCTGCGGTGCACTCTTTTTTACCCGTCCAGCTTTTATTATTTGTTATTTAAGGGTATTTGGGTCATTTTCCCACCCAAACTCGTCCATAACATAAAAGTTGGGTTCCCAAGGAGCATTATTTTCCCTATTGCTCATAAAATCTCTCAAGAAAACTATCTTCTACCTCAAGAACAAACCCTCACCCATTCTCAAGGAATCAAGGAATTCAAGCTTAAAACTTTAAGAAATTCCCAAGAATCTTCACAAATTCATCTAGTAAGGTATGTGTGATGTTCATCCATGAGTTCCTTTTACCCTTGGAGTCCAAGAATCCCTTTTTGGTTTTAAATTATGAGTTTTCATGTTTAAGTAGAAGTATCTCCATGAATCTCTGGTTAATTCAATTACAAATTATGTTTATAAGTTTTTTTTAAGTGGGATGAGCCATTACATGTTTTAAATGTTGTAATTTTCACATTAAATCCCTAAGTTATAATTTTAGTCTTGTAATCATGTTATTCTTGCATGCTTTACCCATTCCCATGCTTAAGTTCATGACTCTCATGTGTTTGACGAAATGCCTAAGTGTTGGGTTTTGAATCCCCTACTATGGTTTTAAAGCTTTTATATGGCATTATTGTTAATTCCATTCAGTGCTGGTGGGTTATGAACACCCGATACCTATGTGATTTACATAAATTTAGCTTTTCAAGTATCAGAAAGTTAATCCATGACTATTATCAGTATACTTACATGTTTATAATCATGATGACCACTATCAATTATGTATAATGTTCAGTCTATTCTCATATCAGTTTCAGTTCAGTTGGGAGTATGGTTTAACACTGAGCGAACTCAGGGATGAGGGCTCACATGACAGTAGATGATGTGACCCTTTGTACCAATCCCTGAGTTCTAGAACTATGTAGCCAACGTAGGTTAGGGATCTTTACCTACCAGTTGAGGGTGACACATATCTCATTAGAGCACCTGCCAATTAAGGGTGGCTCATTAGTCCTTCGGGACACTATTTTAGTGGATCCACACAACCAGTGTTAGTACCCATGGCTTGGTACTAACACCTTTCGAACTAGGGTTATAGGTTGGACCCCAATTAATCATAATAGGGCATGTCGGTTAGATGATATCTCCCACAGTCTCAGTACGGTATCAGTATAGTTTCAGTTCAGGTTTGCTTGACCAAATCATATAGATTCTCAATTATTCAGTTATTAGATTTCAGTCATTAGTTTATGGATTATTTTAGATATATGTTTATGGTTGGTCTTGCATTCTCAGATGTTACAGTTTTCATACATTTATGTTCAGTTATCTCAAGCTATTTGTTAGTCCTTATTTCTTATGCATAGTACCCCATGTATATCAGCCTAACCTCATCTCATATACCAGTAAATTCAAAGTACTGACTGCATACTCTTCTTTGTTTCATGAAGTCTTATATCATAGGTTCAGATGTACAGTTTTCCAATTGTAGTTAGACAACTCAACATAATACAACAACCATAGTGATGAGTCCTCATCCATTAATAACATATTATGTTATTTGATTATTTCAGTATTTCATTTTATTCAGTCAGTTACTTTTAATTTTTATCAAATGTGTAAGACTTATGATTGATTCGATATTTCAGTATTCATATCTATTTTCCCTTCTCAGTTTATCTTCCGCACAAATGTTATGTTCATATTTATTTAGTGCTCACAGCAAATGCCAACTCATAGGTAGCTTGTGGTCACTTATGACCATAAGCATTGTTGTTGCGACTAGGGGGTAGCCCAGGGTCATGAAAAGTCAAGCAGAAAGTTTTATCAGAAAACAGGTTTGAAGAATTAGGAAAATACCAAGGTTTGAAAGATTCATCTAAGAGACATAGAAAGATAGAGATACTGTGTTTGTTTTAGATTCACTTTTAATAATCTGAGTCTGAGTCAATGGTGCAACGAGTCAATGACATATGCAATCAGGTGAAAGTAAAATTAAATAGGACAAGTGGAAAGAAATCGCCTCAAAAGCCAAAGCCGCAAGCCAACCACCATGTTTTAAACTCACAAGTTTTCTTTGTATGAAATTTGAACACTTGCCGCCTTGAAATCAAATACTTCAAGTCACAAATATCAAGAAGTGCAATTCCTCATTTCTGAAAATGCAAGAGGCAGTGTTGCTATTGTAACACTCCGTACTTTTACCTAGCTTAAATTCATCCCAAAAATGTCAAAGACTTTCTTTAAATATGAATACACTTATATACATATGGAGTTTTCAATATTTTGACTTTTCATTGAGTAGGAAATTTAATTAGCTTTCCAACGATATAAAATTTGCCTAAATCCGATAACCGGGTAAGAAGTTATGGCGATTTTATGTTTCAGTCGTTAAACTTCATCATTTAGGCCGTAGCGCATCGCGGAGTGTGTCAAAAAGCACTTGTCAATTTTCAGTGTTGCTCTACGATATTGGCGCATCACGCCACAGACCCAATTCAAAATTGTCAATTTCCAGTGTACCAACGTGATTCCACTGCGTCACGATACACTTTTATTTTACAACCAAAGTGGCAACACGATTGTACCGAGTTGCGCCACCATGCAATTTCCCAGTTGTCATTTTCTAGTGGCACAGCGCGATAGCGCCGCGTCATGCCAGGGGTCCAGATCGGGAAAATTTCTCAAAAATTTAAAGTTATGCACAGGGTTAAAACAATTTTTTCCCATGAGTTTATTCTGCCCGAATATGGAATTTAAGCCCTAAAAATGTGTAAAACCTTTCATTATTCACTTTCCCCAAAATCAAAAGGTATTTTTCTCTCAAGAGGCAAAAACCCTACTTCAAGAATCAAGGTTAATCCTCAAGAATTTCTCTAAGAACCTTCAAGAACTCTTCTTCTCAGGTATGTTAGATGTTTATTCATGGAACTCAGTTCAGTTCAATGATCTCAGATTATCAGTATATTCAGTTATCAGTTATCAGATTCAGTTCTATTATACTCAGTTACAGTATGCACAACATGCTTAGTAGTTATAGATCCTCTATGTATGATAATCCAGCTTTTGCATATCGTTCAGTTAGTTATTGGTCATGCATATAAGCCCATGCATTCAAACTTACCTCATTTAGCATAGTAGTACATTACCATGTACTAATAACATACCCATTTCTTGCGTTATGATATTTCATATCATAGGTTCAGATGCTTAGGTTCCTGATTGTGCTTAGCTAGATTCAGCTAGCAGTAGCAGATTTAGTAGTGAGTCCTCATCTATCGAGGATACACTTTTATTTCAGTACTTCAGCTTAGCAGTATTTTAGTAGATGGAGTTAGTTGAGGGATTGTCCCTTTAACTTTACTTTTCAGACGGATTAAGTTAGAGGCTTTTTAGACTAGATTTTTAGATAGTATTTCTGATTCAAATGTTATTATTCAGTATCAATATTTTAGATATTTTGAACCTTATGGCATTTTAGCCAATTATTCTGCATTTATTTTAGATTTATTGTTCAGTGCTCACAGTAGATATCATTCATGGGTTAGCTTGTGGTCCTTCAGGGTCTTAAGCACCATGTGATGACTAGGGGTAGTCCCAGGTCATTATAAACTTAGTATTAGATCCTAAGATTCAACAGTGTCCTAGGGAGTCTAAAAAGACGTATTGCATAGAATCTTGTGCATGGGTGTGTAGCGCACCATACTTATGGATAGGAGGCTATGAGATGTTTTAGGAAGAGTTTCCCTTCTTTTAGTATTCATGTCATGCGAGTGAGCATAAGCTCAAGTTAAACTCTTAGTCTAATCCTTTTCTTCCTTTCGATTACAGAACCTTTGTTAGTGCTTACTTCAATAAATAAATCTATTCTAGCCAGACGAGTTCACAGAAATTGCTCGGTTAGAGTATTTCAGAAAAATCCCTTAAGTTAATTTTAGTAATAGAGTCATTCCATTTCAGTTTCTTAATGAACCAGTCATTGAATGAAGGGATAGTACCTCAGTTTCAGTTGAGTTAAGTTTGAATCTCTAAATTGAACTAGTAGAAAGAAAAGTTGAGAATTTTAACTTAGTCCTTGATTGAAGGGGTAGTACCTTGTACATCGCCTCAGTTTTCTCAAGTACTTAGGTGAAGTAAGTGTTTTTAAAGGGACATAGTGTCCCAGGGGGGAGATACCCTATAACTCCTCGATGTTTTCAATTCCTAAAACCCATTCAGATTTATGCTCAGATTCTCACTACAAGCTTTGCATCAGTTATCATTGCATATTCATTCATGCTTTCAAGAGTCAGTTCATTTAAATATTCATGCATTAGATATGTATGTTCAATAGAAAAGTTCAGTTCATCAGTGTATTCAGTCATGCGTGAATGAGAGAAACTCAGTCAAGAATCCATGCATCAGATATGCATGTTTATTATGAGAATTCAACTTATCAATAGTTTCAGCCGTGTATCCCATGGATCAGATATGCATGTTAAGAATAAGAACTTAGAATATCAGTAGTTCTAGTTGCATAGTCATGTTTTAGATATTATCATCCCTCAAGTAAGCTTACCCGATCTGTACTCTTAGCCTAACAAGCGATATTCGAGGACGAATGTTCCCAAAGAGGAGATATTGTACTACCTCGAGATTCCCAACCGATAGTAGAACCATATTTCAAGATTATGAGAAATAAATACTAGTGATTTTTTAGTTTTATGACCAAGGTTGATGTGTATTAAGGTCTCAAATACGTCATAGCTATTAGGCAACTCAAAACATTCCTTACCGATTGAATTCTTGGGAAGGATATTGCCATAGTCAACTTCAAATGAGAATATCTCTCATTATACTATGAATTTTTGAGATAATGACCAAATAACAGATATATAATTGAATTATATTTCCAATGATACCAATTTCTCCCAAATACGATATCAAAACAAAAAGTTATACCCATTTTACTATAGCATGTCAGCTTGGAAACTGAGTGACGACAAGAGCTGATGGCTTATCACAGATCAGACGGCTTATCAGCCCATGTCGTTAGGCTTAGACAAAAACCCATCAATTTCAGCTCTGAGGTGATGACCGGGGCTGATGGGCTATCACAGATCTGATGGCTTATCAGCCTTGGTCGATAGCCGAGAATTTCAACAACTGGGAAGTGGTTTTGTAGGGGTATTTTGGACTTTTTCTTCACGTTCCATGACTTAGATCATCAAAACCACGTACATAACCATGATAAATCATTTTTAAAAACCCTTAAATCCTATCCACTCTAAAGAATAAGAAAATTAGGGTTTCCTTTCAAGATCATCTCCCAAGAACAAGATTCAAGCTCTCCTTCAAGGAAACTAAGAAATTATCATTCCCAATTCAAGAACCTTCAAGAAAAGACATTATCTTTCAAGATTCAAGACTTTGAGGTATATTAGATGTTGATTCTTGGGTTTCTTTCACCCAAGAAGTTCAAGAATCATTTTCTAAATTCAAGATTATATATTTATGAAATTGTCATGAATTTTGTGAATAGAAATTAAAGTTCATGTTGTTGATGAGTTTTAATTCATGACTTGATTTCAAAGATCCAAGCTTTGATCCTACTATGTGATGTTCATGATAAAACCCCTTCAAGTTACATGATATTGATGTATTCATGATAATTAAGTATAGAATCCGTGGTATAACCAAAGCATGCTCCCTATATGTTTGATAGAATGCTTAAGTAAAGAGAATAGTACCTTTTTAGTATGTTAAGCATGAAATCCCGAATTATGTGATAACTAGTGCATGCCAAGCATTTGTTGAAATGCCTTAGTGAATGTATTATGATAAATTGCATGCATTCTTATCCATGGATATTCCTTATTAAACAACTATGAAATATTAGTATACATACCCTATAAATTTAAATGTTTATGACATTCAAGTGATTGATGAGATGTATTATGATAAGTTGCATGCATTATTATCCATGGGTATTCCTTATTGAACAACTATGAGATATTAGTATGCATACCCTATACATTTACATGTTTATGACATTCAAGTGATTGACGAGATATCAAATGGATTATGTTGTGAATGAAGGTCCATTGTCATGATATTCAAGTGTGGTCCAGTCTTAATTATTTATTTATGCTATTGAGTCTTGGGGGTATTTATACTCAAAAACTTAGCTGCTTGTCTAGAGCCTAGTTAGTCTCAAGATAATCTCAGTCGTGCTATGATCCATAGAATTTAGTTAGTGACAGAACATTTAGGAAATTCAGTAATCTAAGTACTAGTTCAATCCAGTCTCAGTATTCAGTCTAATCAAGATCAGTACTCAGTTCAGATTTTATTAAAGCTTAGTAAGTCACAAGACTCAGTCACATTCAGACAGAAAGTAGAATTCATAAGTATTCCGTCAGATAACGGAACCAAGTGAACTCAGTCAGATTAGTAAAGAAATATAAACAGGAACAGATTTAGCTTAGTTTAAGTTCAGTTAAGAAGCAGTTCAGAGTCCTTCAGTTGGGAGTAGGAACTAGCACCGAGCAAGTGCAGGGATGACGGCTTCCCTGTTAGAGAGGCAGAGTCATTAGTAACAGTCCCTGAACTCCAGAACTGAGTAGACAGTACTGGACTGGTCACCCATTAGATTAAGGCTTAACTATCATACAACCTTAGGCTTCAGTTTCTGCTCAGGGTCACCCGTTAGAGAGGCTTGACCATAGCAGAGATCTTTACCCATGGAACAATATTAACACCCTTCCAACTGAGATTATAGGTTGGACCCCACTAGATCAGATTTGGGGCATGTCGGTTAAGTGAGAACTCCCATAGTTACAACCACAGTTTTAGTCTCAATTTTCAAAATAGAAATTCAAAAATTTAGGACTGTCAGATACAATCACTCAGCTCAGTAAGGAACTTATATAGTTCCACATATTCATATACCACCCGCTAGATAGGCCTGGTCTCAAATAAAGTAAGTCAGTATCAGTACCAACAAATTCAGAGATCACCCGTTAGATAGGCCTGATCTTAATTTTAATTAATTATTGTCACTATTAGCAGATTCAGAGATCACCCACTAGATAGGCTTGATCTCAAATTTCTTCAATCATTATTCTTATCAGTATGCTCAGAGATCACCCGCTAGATAGACCTGATCTCTGATACTGTCAGTTAATATCAGTAAACTCAGATTTTAGTTTCAGTAGCTTCAGATACTCAAAATCTTAGTTGTTCAAAAACCTCAGATTGATAGTATATTCAGTATTAGTTGTCAGATTCAATCCCTGTATGCTCAGTCACAGTATGCACAGTATGTTCAGTAGTAATAGATTCTCTATGTATGCTAATCCAGCTTTTGTATCTCATTCAGTTAGTTATTGATCATGGATATAGCCCTTGCATTTAGCCTTAACTCATCTAGCATACCAGTACATTCCCATATACTGATCACATACCTGTTACTTGCGTTATTATGTTTAATATCATAGGTTCAGGCGCATGAGATCCAGAGCATCCATAGCAGTTTAGTTTTAGTTAGTTGCAATAAACCCAATAGTGAGTCCTCTTCATTCGAGGATGATCTTTATTTTAATATTATATTAGATTAAGTTTGTTTTAGTAGATGGAGTAAGTTGGGGACATGTCCCAACAACTCTAGAGTTCAGACAGTTAGAGGATTTTCGAACAGATGTATAAGTATTCAGCTTTTAGATTTGTGTATTTTAGATGTTTTAAACCTTATGGCAAGTTTTCGCCAGTTTTCCACATTTATTATATTATATTATGAAATGCTTAGGTATAGATATCAGTAGAGGGTTATCTTGTGGTCTTTTGGGATCATGAGCACCGTGTGGCGTTCCGATTATAGAATATTGGGGCGTCACAAATTTGGTATCAGAGCCTAAGGTTCAATAGAGTCCTAGGAAGTCTAAAAGCCGCATCTGGTAGAGTCTTGTACATGGGTGTGTTGCTCGCCACATTTATGTATAGGAGGATATAAGATGTTTTTAGGAATAGTCTCCCTTCTTTCAGTATTCATGTCGTGCGAGTGAGCATGAGCTCAAGTTAATCCTCAGTCTAATCCATCACTTTCTTCTATTTACGTAGTATGCCTCCTCAGAAACCCAATGCCCATAGGGATAATAACTAGCCACCTCAGACCATAGATCCTTCGAGTGAGAATGTGTGATATGCAGAGTTCCAGGTAGCTTTTCAGGTGTCAGCCCAAGCTGTGACGACTAATGTGCAAGGAAATCATTAGTCTGCAGCCCTACCTCAGCAAGATGGAGATTTTGCTATAGCTAGGATCAGAAATTTCGTGAGAATAAACCTACCAGAATTCTTTGGGTCAGTAGCAGGTGAGGACCCACAGCTTTATCTTGAGGAGGTAAAGAAGATCACCCAGATTATGCATGTTTCTGAAGAAGAGAGTGTAGAGTTAGCGTCCTATAGGCTAAAGGATATTGATCATGATTGGGTATTGATATGGAAGAAGAGTAGTGGGGAGGATGCAACCCTCATAACTTGGAAAGTATTTTAAGATGCCTTCTTACATAACTTTTTCCTGCTATAGGTGAGAGAAGATAAGGTAGAAGAGTTTATGAACCTAAGACAAGGCTCCATGACATTAAAGAAGTATTTCATTAAGTTCAACCAGTTAGCTAAGTATGCTCCTGACTTGATAGCTGATCTTAGAGCAGCTTTGAGTAAGTTTGTGACTAGTGTATCTGGGTTGGTGTTGAAAGAGTGTAAACTGCTAGTCTCGATAGAGACATGGATCTTTCTAGGTTAATGATGCATGCTCATCAAATAGATATAGATAAATCTAAGAAGAGAGAGAGAGAGATTTAATAAGAGATCCAGAATAGGTAGTTACAACTTTTATAAGGCAGGGTCACAGGATGGTAACCGTTCTCAGCATAGCTAGAATATTTTAGTCCTAGATATATCCTCAGCTAGTGTACCCACACCAAAGTTTGGGGATGTCAGTCATGATAGGGTGCCAGGCTCTAAAACCCAGAGTAGTGCCAGCAGTGTTCGTACCTATCCATTTTATGGATAGTGTGGCAAGAATCACCTAGGTGTGTGTAAAGCAAATAGTCAGGTATGCATTGGATGTGGTAAGCTAGGCCACAGGATGCGGGAGTGTAGTGCTAGCTCATAGAGTTAGAGAATTGCATCAACAGGGTGCCACTTATGGTACCAATAGTGGTCAGCGTCAGAACAGACTTTATGCACTTTAGGCTATCTATGATCAAGAAAATTTCCCTAACATAGATTCGGGTACGTTATGAGTCTTGTATCTTCATAATATGCATTATTAGGTCCTTTTCTCCTGTTTGAGCTTAAGTTTTCAGCATGAGTCAGTCAGTAGAACCAGCAAGTCAATTTAGTAGTCAGACAGTCAGATTCGTATAGTTTGTTTTCTCATCTTTTCATCTAATCATGCTATTAGAAATATCAGGCATGTAACTATTTCAAGATAGAATATTCTAGTAGTTGAGAGTATAAATCAGTTCATGCGTCATGTATTAGATTCAGATCCCAGACATTTAGTTATGAACCAGTTCATTGGTGCCTTGTTCATTGCCTCAGTTTTCTCAAGTACTTCGGTGAAGTAAGTGTTATTAAAGGGACATAGTGTCCCAAGAGGGAGATACCCTATAACTCCCCGATGTTTTCAATGCCTAAAACTAATTCAGTTTTATGCTCAGATTCTTATTACAAGCTTTGGATCAGTTATCATTGCATAGTCAGTCATGCTTTCAAGAGTCAGTTCATTCAAATATTCTTGTATTACATATGTATGTTTAGTAGAAAAGTTCAGTTCATCAGTGTATTCAGTCATGTGTGCATGAGATAAACTCAGTCAAGTATCCATGCATCTATGCATGTTCATTATGAGAATTCAACTTATCAATAGTTTCAGCCGTGTATCCCAAGCATCAGATATTCATGTCCAAAATAAGAACTCAGAATATCAGTAGTTCCAATTGTATAGTCATGTTTTATATGTTATCATCCCTTAATTAAGCTCATCCATTCAGTCTCTTAGCCTAACAAGCGATATTCGAGGACGAATGTTCCCAAGGGGAAGACATTGTAATACCCTGAGATTCCCAACTGATAGTAGAACCATGCTTCAAGCTCATGGTAAATAAATTCTAGTAATTTGGTAGTTTTATGATCAATGTTGATGTTTATGAAGGTTCTCAAATATGACCTATCTAGTAGATGACTCAAAACATTCCCTACCAATTGAATTCTTGGGAAGGACATTGCCATAGTCAACTTCAAATGAGCATATCTTTTGTTATACTATGAATTTTTGATATAATCACCCACCAACATATAGATAATTGAATTATATTTCCGACGATACCAATTTCGCCCAAATCTAATAGCGGAACAAAAAGTTATATCTATTTTACTACAGCTTGTCAGCCTGGAAACTTAGTGACGACATGTGCTGATGGCTTATCACAGATCTGATGGCTTATAAGCCCATGTCGCCAGGCTTAGAAAGAAACCCATCAATTTCATCTCCAAGGTGATGACCTAGGCTGATTGGCTATCATAGATCTGATGGCTTATCAGCCTTGGTCGTTAGCCGAGAATTTTAGCAATTAGGAAGTGGTTTTGTAGGGGTATTTTGGAATTTTCCTTCACGTTCCATGACTTAAATCATCAAAACCGAGTACATAACCATCATAAATCAGTTTTAAAAACCTTGAATTCTCTCCACTCTCAAGAATAAGAAAATCGGGATTTCCTCTCAAAATCATCTCCCAAGAACTAGATTCAATCTATCTTTCAAAGAAACTAAGAAATTATCATTCCCAATTCAAGAAGCTTCAAGAAAAGACATTCTCTTTCAAGATTCACGCCTTTGAGGTATGTTAGATGATGATTCTTGGATTCCTTTCACGCAAGAAGTTCAAGAATCCTTTTCTAAATTCAAGATTATATATTTATGAGATTGTCATGATTTTTGTGAATAGAAATTGAAGTTCATGTTGTTGATGAGTTTTAATTCATGAATTTATTTCAAAGATCCAAGCTTTGATCCTACTATGTCATGTTCATGATAAAACTACTTCAAGTTGTATGATATTGATGTATTCATGATAATTAAGTATAGAATCTGTGGTATAACCACAACATGCTCCCCATATGTTTGATAGATTGCTTAAGTAAAGAGAATAGTGCCTTTTTAGTATTTTAAGCATGAAATCCCCAATTATGTGATAACTAGTGCATGCCAAGAATTTGTTGAAATGCCTTAGTTAATGTATTATGATAAGTTGCATACATTCACATCCATGGGTATTCCTTATTGAACAACTGTAAGATATTAGTTTGCATACCCTATACATTTACATGTTTATGACATTCTAGAGATTGATGAGATATCTTATGGATTGTGTTGCAAATGAAAGTCCATTGTCATGATATTCAAGTGTGGTCCTGTCTTATTTATTTATGCTATATAGTCCTGGGGGTAGTTATATCCAAAAACTTAGCTGCTTTTCTAGAGCCGAGTCAGTCTCAAGATAATCTCAGTCGTTCTATGATCCGTAGAATTCAGTTAGTGACAAAACATTAAGGAAATTCAGTAATCTCAGTACAAGTTCAATCCAATCTCAGTATTCAGTCTAATCAAGCTCAGTACTCAACTCAAATTTCAGTAAAGGTTAGTAAGTCACAAGACTCAGTCACATTCAGATAGAAACTAGAATTCATATGTATTCCGTTAGATAATGGAACCAAGTGAACTCAGTCAGATCAGTAAAGAAATATGAACCGTAATAGATTTAGCTAAGTCTAAGTTCAATTAAGAATCAGTTTAGATTCAATTAAGAATCAGTTTAGAGTCCTTCAGTTAGGAGTAGGAACTAGCATCGAGCGAGTGCAGGGATGACGGCTTCCCCGTTAGAGAGGCAGAACCATTAGTAATAGTCCCTAAACTCTAGAACTGTGTAGCCAGCGTAGGACCAGGAGTCACTCATTAGATTAAGGCTTAAATATCATACTGCCTTAAGCTTGACTTCCTATTCAGGGTCACCCGTTAGAGAGGCTTGACCATAGCAGAGGTCTTTACCCATGGCATAATATTGACACCCTTCCAACTGAGATTTTAGGTTGGACCCCACTAGATCAGATTCGAGGCATATCGGTTAAGTGAGAACTCCCATATTTACAGCCATAGTTTCATTCTCAATCTTCAGAATTAAAATTGAGAATTAGGACTGTTAGATACAGTCACTCAGTTTAGTAAAGAACTTAGATAGTTCTATAGATTCATAGACCACCCACTAGATAAGCCTGGTCTCAAATAAAGTAAGTCAGTATCAGTACCAACAGATCCAGAGATCACCCATTAAATAGGCCTGATCTCAATCTCAGTTAATTATTATAACTATTAGTAGATTCAAATATCACCCACTAGATAGGCTTGATATCAAATTTCTTCAATCATTGTTCTTATCAGTATGCTCAGAGATCACATGCTAGATAGGCCTGATCTCTGATACTATTAGTTAGCATCAGTAAACTCAGATTTCAGTTTTAGTAGCTTTAGATACTCAGAATCTCAGTATGTTCAGAAACCTTAGATTGATAGTATATTCAGTATCAGTTATCAGATTCAGTCCTAGTATGCTCAGTCCTAGTATGCACAGTATGTTTAGTAGTTACAGATTCTCTATGTATGCTAATCCAGCTCTTGTATATTATTCAGTTAGTTATTGATCATGCATATAGCCTTTGCATTTAGCCTTACCTCATCTAGCATGCGTACTTATCCCATATCCATTTCTTGCGCTATGATGTTTAATATCATAGGTTCAGGTGCTCGATATCCAGAGCATCCATAGTAGTTCAGTTTTAGTCAGTTGCAGTAGACCCAACAGTGAGTTCTCTTCATTTGAGGATGATCTTTATTTCATTATTATATTAGATTTAGTTTATTTTAGTAGATGGAGTAAGTTGGGGACATGTCCCATCAACTCCAGAGTTCAGATAGAGGCTTTTCGGACAGATATATAAGTATTCAATTTTCAGATTTGTGTATTTTAGATGTTTTGAACCTTACGGCATGTTTTCGCCCATTTTCCACATTTCTTATATTATATTATGAAGTTCTTAGGTATAGATATCAGTAGAGGGTTAGATTATGTTCCTTCAGGATTATGAGCACCGTGTGGCATTCCGATTATAGAATGTCGGGGCATTATAAACTTGGTATCAGAGCCTAAGGTTCAATAGAGTCCTAAGAAATCTGAAAGCTACATCTATTAGAGTCTTATACATGGGTGTGTTGCGTGCCACATTTATGTACAAAAGGCTATAAGATGTTTTTAGGAACAATCTCCCTTCTTTTAGTATTCATGTCGTGCGAGTGAGTGTAAGCTCAAGTTAATCCTCAGTCTAATCTATCTCTTTCTTCTATTTATAGAGTACTTCCTCAGAAAGCCAATTCCCCTAGGGATAATAACCAACCACCTCAGCCCATAGATTCTTTGAGTGAGAATGTGTCATATGCAGAGTTCTGAGCAGCTTTTCAGGTGATGGAAATCCCTACTAAGGCTAGATCCATTCAAAGAAACCAAGAAATGATGGAAATCTGCAAAAATGAGATAAACCATTTATTAAAAATGGGATTATCAGACCCTCTAATTCTCCATGGAGCTGTTCTGCCTTTTATGTAAATAACAGCGCAGAAAAGAAACAAGGAACTCCCAGGCTTCTAATAAATTACAAGCCTTTGAATGTAGTTTTGAAATGGATCAGACATCCGATTCCTAACAAAAGGGATCTTTTAAAAAGAACTTTTAAAGCTAATCTTTGTAGTAAGTTTGATATGAAGTCAGGATTTTGGTAGATTCAAATTGCTGAACACGACAAATTCAAGACTGCTTTCAATGTCCCTTTTGGACATTATGAATGGAATGTATTGCCATTCGGACTCAAAAATGCTCCATCAGAGTTCCAAAATATCATGAACAGTATTTTCAATCCTTATAGCCATATGTTAATTATTTATATTGATGATGTGCTTATTTTATCTGAGAACATTGATTCTCATTTTAAACACCTTAATACTTTCTTTAAAATTGTTAAGTTTAATGGCTTAGTCATAAGTGCTAAGAAAATGAAGCTTTTTCAGACATCTATAAGATTCTTAGGGCATGACCTTTATCAGGGTAGTTATAAACCTATTTTCAGAGCCATAGAGTTCTCCTCCAAATTCCCTAATGAAATTAGTAATAAAACCCAGCTTCAGAGGTTCTTAGGAAGCCTTAACTATGTAGCTGACTTTATCCCCAACATTAGGCAAGTCTGTGAACCTCTTTACAAAAGACATAAAAAGGTTCCTGTTCCATGGAGCTCTGAGCAAACCAGAGCTATCATTAAGATTAAGGAATTAGTCAAAGACCTTCCTTGTTTAGGTATCCCTAACCCTGAAGCCTTTATGATTGTTGAAACTGATGCTTCAGATCTCAGGTATGGAGGTATTCTGAAGCAAATGATTGGCAGTAATTCCTCTGAACAATTAGTCAGATTTACATCTGGAATTTGGAATTCCGCCCAAAGAAATTATAGCACTATCAAAAAGGAAATTTTATCTATAGTGCTATGTATCACAAAATTTCAAGATGACCTTATTAACAAGGAATTTTTACTTCAAGTAGATTGCAAATCTGCTAAAGAGATTTTACAAAAGGATGTTAAAAATATGGTTTCTAAACAAATATTTGCTAGATGGAAAGCTCTCCTATCTAGCTTTGATTTTCAAATAGAATTTATCAAAGGAGAAAACAATTCCCTTCCCGATTTTCTAACAAGAGAATTCTTACAAGGCCGGAATGAGACCCACTACACTAGGGAAAATCCCAGTCGGGAGCAAATAGGAACAAACAAAGATGGCCAGACCATTTGACACCCCGTCAGCCCTACTGAATCCGTTAAGACCATCAGTCCCTCAAAGGCCTACACTGAAACCGAAACTACAGTTACCGTTTCAAAATAAATATGCAGCTTTGGCAGAATTTCCAAAGCTTTCTCCACCAATGCCAACTAGATTGGTATATTTAAAGACTAATAAGCCTTTTGATAAAGGACAATCATCAAGTTCGTCTGTTCAGTCAAAGCAGAGTTATACTATGAAGGCTCTTGAAACCTTTGCACAGGCTGTAGATCCTACAACAGGCAAAACGACAGCAACAACTCCTCCCATCAAAGAGGAATTCAAATTCGTTACCACTCAGGTAATGCTAGTTCTTGCCCTTGATAAAGAATATGAAGGATATCCACTAGACCAGCTAATAAAGCCAGTCTACAAAGATAAAAACTTTGTGGATACGGAGAATCCACTCAAAAATAGGAGATACTATGAAGCATCCTTGTGGACACCGACTCTATCGAAGTCAAACATTTCATGAATGAAAGGAACCCAGAATATATCGACTATTCTAGGTTCACCATCAAAAGGATATTAACACCTTTCAACTAATTTGCAGATCACCTGCATACCTTAATTACCTTATCGATGCCTCATAGGCCTCAAATGTATAATTGGTATGATTACAAGTCTACATGGTTTAATTTCTTATATGTCAGACCAGGGCACACCTAGTTTATTAAATATTGTCCGGCCATGGTAGAAGCTATTATCCCTAGATGGTTCTACGAATAGTGGATCTATTTCGGAGGAATCAAAGAAATCCTCCCTTTACAATTCATTAACAGGTTCAATGATTTTTGCTCAAAAGAAGGGTGTGTAACCCTCCTAGAGCACATTCAAATGTGCAAATTCTTTATTAAAAAGCGAGTTTCATACATTATATCTTGGAACTTCGCTAAAGGAGAACAGGATCGTATCAAATATTTATCCAAAGAGATAAAATTAAAAGGCTAGACTCCCAAGCCAGTAGCGCCAAAGACTCCAGATAAAGGAAAGACAGCTTCACCAGTTTCACCTCCAAACAATGCTTCACAAAATAAGAAGGTGAAACTTCCAAACTATTTTTAGCTCTGATACCAAAAAGTATATTGGGGAAACTTGGAATGGATATTAACAAAATATGAAAAAGAATTAAAAGGTTAATTAATGAAATATGAAGAACAATTAAAACAACTTACAAGATTTAATTCAAACTTTGTTAACTGAAAACATTACAAGAGAGTTTAGGAAAGCGGAATATTTCTTATGTTGGAAATTTTCTGATGCCTTATTCAGAAGTACAACATGTCTTATATAGACAATTGTGAGAGATAAAATACATCTAAAGTGTACAAGTGTAAGGCTAAGATCAAGTCTTAGTAGCCGACAGTCCTTTTGTAAAGGTAGTTGAGTGCTTTTGCTTTTTGAAAAAGCTGAGTGCTTTTGCTTTTAGAAAAGCTTATCAATAAGATTCCCATTAGGAATAGTAGAATGCCCTTTCAAAAAATCAATTCCGGTTTTTTGAACCTCTACCTTTTTGAAGGGTCATTTCCCTATTCTTAATAGGGGTCCATATAGGCAATAGCTATTCCTTTGGGATTTAGCATATCTCCATTATTATTACTGCTTCCTGTGGAAAAATCTTCTTCTAGAAGTTGTAAGACTTCTTCTTCATTAGTTTCTTGGCTTTCCATATCGTGCAAAGCCTTCTTCAGTTTTTCCTTTAGTGCCTTCTTATTTTGTGAAGCATTGTTTGGAGGTGAAACTGGTGAAGCTGTCTTTCCGTTATCTGAAGTCTTTGGCGCTACTGGCTTGGGAGTCCAGCCTTTGACTTTTATCTCTTTGGATAAATATTTGATACGATCCTGTTCTCTTTTAGCGAAGTTCCAAGATATAATGTATGAAACTCGCTTTTTAATAAAGAATTTGCACATTTGAATGTGCTCTGGGAGGGTTACACACCCTTCTTTTGAGCAAAAATCATTGAACCTATTAATGAATTGTAGAGGGAGGATTTCTTTGAATCCTTCGAAATAGATCCACCATTCGCAGAACCATCTAGGGATAATAGCTTCTACCATGGTCGGACAGTATTTAATAAACTAGGTGTGCCCTAGTCTGACATATAAGAAATTAAACCATGCAGACTTGTAATCATACCAATTATACATTTGAGGCCTGTGAGGCATCGATAAGGCAATTGGGGTATGCAGGTAATCTACAAACCATTTGAAAGATATTAATATCCTTTTGATGGTGAACCTAGAATAGTCGATATATTCTGGGTTCCTTTCATTCATGAAATGTTTGACTTCGATAGAGTCGGTGTCCACAAGGATAGCTTCATAGTATCTCCTGGTTTTGAGTGAATTCTCCATATCCACAAAGTTTTTATCTTTGTAGACTGGCTTTATTAGCGGGTCTAGTGGATATCCTTCATATTCTTTATCAAGGGCAAGAACTGGCATTACCTGAGTGGTAACGAATTTGAATTCCTCTTTGATGGGAGGAGTTGTTGCTGTTGTTTTGCCTGTTGTAGGATCTACAGCCTGTGTGAAGGTTTCAGGAGCCTTCATAGTATAACTCTGCTTTGACTGAATAGACGAACTTGATGATTGTCCTTTATCAAAAGGTTTGTTAGTCTTCAAATCTACTAATCTAGTTGGCATGGGTGGAGTAAGCTTTGGAAATTCTGCCAAAGCTGCATATTTATTTTGAAACGGTAACTGTAGTTTCGGTTTCAGTGTAGGCCTTTGAGGGACTGATGGTCTTAATGGATTCAGTAGGGCTGACGGGGTGTCAAATGGTCTGGCCATCTTTGTTTGTTCCTGTTTGCTCCCTACTGGGATTTTCCCTAGTGTAGTGGGTCTCATTCCAGCCCTGTAAGAATTCTCTTGTTAGAAAATCGGGAAGGGAATTGTTTTCTCCTTTGATAAATTCTATTTGAAAATTAAAGCTAGATAGGAGAGCTTTCCATCTAGCAAATATTTGTTTAGAAACCATATTTTTAACATCCTTTTGTTAAATCTCTTTAGCATATTTGCAATCTACTTGAAGTTAAAATTCCTTGTTAATAAGGTCATCTTGAAATTTTGTGATACACAGCACTATAGATAAAATTTCCTTTTTGATAGTGCTATAATTTCTTTAGGCGGAATTCCAGATTCCAGATGTAAATCTGACTAATTGTTTAGAGGAATTATTTCCAATTGTTTGCTTCAGAATACCTCCATACTCGAGATCTGAAGCATCAATTTCGACAATCATAAAGGCTTCAAGGTTAGGGATACCTAAACAAGGGAGGTCTTTGACTAATTCCTTAATCTTAATGACAACTCTGGTTTGCTCAGAGCTCCATAGAACAGGAACCTTTTTAAGTCATTTGTAAAGAGGTTCACAGACTTGCCTAATGTTGGGGATAAAGTCAGCTACATAGTTAAGGCTTCCTAAGAACCTCTGAACCTGGCTTTTATCGCTAATTTCATTAAGAAATTTGGAGAAGAACTCTATGGCTCTGAAAATAGGTTTATAACTACCCTGATAAAGGTCATGCCCTAAGAATCTTATAGATGTCTGAAAAAGCTTCATTTTCTTAGCACTTATGACTAAGCCATTAAACTTAACAATTTTGAAGAAAGTATTAAGGTGTTTAAAATGAGAATCAATGTTCTCAGAGAAAATAAGCACATCATCAATATAAACAATTAACATATGGCTATAAGGATTGAAAATATTGTTCATGATATTTTGGAACTCTGATGGAGCATTTTTGAGTCCGAATGGCAATACATTCTATTCATAATGTCCAAAAGGGACATTGAAAGCAGTCTTGAATTTGTTGTGTTCAGGAATTTGAATCTGCCAAAATCCTGACTTCATATCAAACTTACTATAAAGATTAGCTTTAAAAGTTCTCTTTAAAAGATCCCTTTTGTTAGGAATCGAATGTCTGATCCATTTCAAAACTGCATTCAAAGGCTTGTAATTTATTACAAGCCTGGGAGTTCCTCGTTCCTTTTCTGCGTTGTTATTTACATAAAAGGCAGAACAGCTCCAAGGAGAATTAGAGGGTCTGATAATCCCATTTTTAATAAATGGTTTATCTCATTTTTGTAGATTTCCATCATTTCTTGGTTCATTTGAATGGGTCTCACCTTAGTAGGAATAGCTTATTCATTGAATCCAGTAATGTAGGGAAGTTCTACTAAATGCCTCTTTATTTCCCAAAATACATTAGAAAATTCAGAACAAACTTCTTTTTCGAAAGTTTTTTTAAGATTGGCAATTTTACTCACCATCTCCGGGGTTTTTAAAATTTGTTCAATTTTCTTTATTTGAATTTCTTGCTTAAGAAAATAAATATGTGAAGAAAGTCTGTTAATTTTAAAAGCAGTTCTTTCTTTAATAAGGTTACCTTCTTCCTGTGAGAGAGGCCTTAATAAAGGGAAGAATAAATTTTGATTTAATATCGTCGTGCAAATTCCATCAAAATTACTTGTGTAAGGTCGAATTTGATTAACAAAAGGTATTCCTAGAATGATATCTTCAGTGATACCTTCAGTAATGACAAAATAATTGACAAGACAAATGCCATTGTTGCATATATGGGCTTTTGAAAGCTTATAACTGATTTTCATCTTTTCTCCAGTGGCGGAGTATAGACGAGAAGTGCTTTTCTGTAGATATTTGGTAGGTATAAGTCCTTTGACGATGCAATTGCTATCGGCTCCAGTATCAAAAAGGGCGACTCTGTTAAGAACAAAGTCTTTGTTTATGATAATTTTTACTGCGATATGCTCACTGTAAGCTTTAATGGCCGTTATAGCGGCACCTGAGGTAGAGGGAGAGTTCGATCTGAGGAATGATCCTGGCTCTGGTATCAAGCCGGGGAATGATCCTGGCTCTTTAAGGTGATCATTTTGAAGAGACACATTCTTTAGAACCTGCTCGGTAAGAATGTTGAGTTCAACTCTATCGAGTCTGATTTTTAGGTCTCTGATTTCTCCCTTGAGGGTGGAAATTTCCCTCTTGAGATCGGCTATAGACGATTCCACAGGTTTATCAAATCGAGACATAACCTGTTTCATGCTAAAAGTCTGAATGATAGGTTTGGGGCTTTTCTTCATGAGAAAGCATCAATCTTTTGAGTTCTAGAAGATATTTATTTCTAGCCTCATCATCTTGGATGTGCTCTATAATGTCAAATAGGATTTCTTTAGGATTTCCAGAGATGACATTAATAGTCTCTTTTGTGCAAGTACAGAAGGTACCGTTACACGCACAATCTTGGCCAGACTGGGATCGATCGGACTCATATGCGGCATTGATA
The DNA here is from genome assembly GCF_002878395.1 of Capsicum annuum. Classification (NCBI taxonomy): domain Eukaryota; kingdom Viridiplantae; phylum Streptophyta; class Magnoliopsida; order Solanales; family Solanaceae; genus Capsicum; species Capsicum annuum. Next base: position 28,183,486 of record NC_061114.1, read on the forward strand.
AATTTTTCGTCTCTATAATCGTCACTAGAAGAGCTAAAAGAGTCAGAAGAGTCTGATGAGTCTTCCAATATAGAGAATAATTTCTCTTTGGTTTCTTCAGAGAGACCTAATTGGTTGATCTTACTCTTCTTGCTAGATTTGTAATCTTTAGCTCTATGGCCAGCTTTACCACAAGTCCAACAAACATCTTTATTTCTAGGGGACTTTTTCCTAGTTTTTCTACTAGTTTTGTAAGACTCCTTTTTAGAGGACTCTTGTCTAGTTTTGGATTTTCTATGTGTCTTATAGGATTTTTTCCTATGTTTTTTACTAGATGTAGAGGATAGATTTGTTAAACCAAAATCTTGGCAGAAGGTACCTAGCCCATATTTGGAAGTGCTGTCATTCTTAAGTTGCTTCTTAAGCTTAATGTCTATGCAGAGGTCTATCCCCACGATGGTAATGAAGCTTATTATATCCCCATAAGTTAAAATTCCGTAAGGGATCTTTCCCTCGAATCTATCTTTGATTTTGGTTCTAACCTTGTCTGCGAACAGAGGAGGGAGACCACTAATAAAACATTCTTTCCAGAAGTCATTGTTACAGTCAGGTCGAATCATGATTTTGACCAAAAAGGTGTCCTTATACCATCAAAAGTCTGCTAAATCTTTGCAGGTGAGGTTTTTAAGAATTTCAAGGCTTCTATCTTGAAATAACTTGGGCTCTCCTATAAAGTGTCTAGCTATATGATGCAGGAGGGTAGCACAGGCATCTTCTTTCACCACTTGCTCAAGGGTTTCTTGACCACTTTCACTCTTGACAACGATGGTTTTCATGGCTGTGGCCTCATAGATAAGGCTCTTAACGTCATCTGTGAAATAGTTATCCCACCAATGCTTTATCATACCAGTGAATCCTGATACAATCATGGTGGCTTCTTCTTTGTCAGAAGCTCCTCTGATTTTATAAGCCGTAATAGTGACGCCCATATCATGGAGTTTGTTATAGATTTGGTGTTCTTCCAATCCATCAACATTCCATTCAGTGATGCCTCTACTATCATGATTTAAGGTAGAGAGGTAAGGGTTTTCTTCAAACTGGACATCTAGAGGAGAGGGTCGTTTGTAGTAGTTTTTCTTGGTAGAAAAACGTTCATTGGTAAGTTTTGAAAGAGAGTTCTTTTCCTTTCGATTACTGGACTTGACTTTCTCTTTTTCAGAAATTTTGAATTTGGAGAGCTTCTCATTGATTTGCTCTAAGATTTTTCCAGAAACCTTAAAGTCATCGCTGAGATTAGGGAATTTCTCCTTTTGGAACTCAGGGATTCTAAAGATAGGGTTGGTAGTGAGACTAGGGCTTGGAGTACTTTTCTCAGGAGTGGATGAGCTAAAAGGAAGATTTGAGCTCTTAGTCTCACCTATTTGCTGGGAGATAGTATGAAGGACTTGATTAGTATAGTTGTTTTGTTCAACTATCCTATCTAGGTCTCTATTGATGGGGGCTGATAGGGGTCTATCATGCTTCTTCTTGAAGGGTGAAGCATTGAGGATTTCATTGGAATGAGGAATTTTTATTCCTTCAAGGGGAGGAGTAACAAATTCAATCACTTTGTTACTCTACGTATACCATTTATTAATGATAACGTGAAGGGATTCATTTTGGTTTTCCATTCTCCCACTGAATTCAAACCATCTAAATAATTCGATGTCGCATCAAAGTCTTTTCATATCAGCTATCCATAGCCGACCAAACTCCTTTTGCTGATCTATAGAATAGGTACTGGTGTACCATTTTCTTTTTATTGCATCTTTTGGAAGATACCAGAAGAGCTCAAGGGCTTTGAGGTCTGGAATGTACTCATCATGGGATTTGATAACCTCTAATCCTGGGTTAGTTCTAATCTTTTGTCGGGGTAAAGTAGGAGGAGGTTCCATGTTCGAGGCTGTTGGACTGCTTGGATCATACAGATTTTCGGTTTCTGGGGATTCGTGAATCCGCGTATGTTGTTGATAATATACTTTGGGAACAGAACCTAAGAAGTCAACTCCTCTAATCTTTCCCTTGTCATTATTATTTTCTTCACTTCCTTCTAGGCTTTTGGAGGTAGAAGTTCTGTGTGAGACAGATCTCTTAAATGAAGAATTTCTAGAGGGTTCAAAACCTAGAAATTTTAAATCAATGGATCCGTCAGGGTGTTGGATAACCCTTTCGATTTGTGATTTCTCTGGATAGGTAGGGAGAGGTTGAGTGATAGCATCAAAGTGCCAATCATTGTTATGCATGATATCGTTCCAAATGAGAGCCTTGGGAACAAAGATGTTACTTCTGTCTTTGTTTGCTTCCATGAGGGTTGTAACACCCCTAGGGCTCGTGATTCTAGCTTTGGGAGCTAGGGTTGTACCCATTAGCCGATAATATACTCTGTATATTATCGCTATTTCTCTAGTATTATCCTTACTGTTCATGTTTTTTCTTTTAACATTAAGTGTTAAAACATCCATGATGTTAGGATCATTAATATCCATCGAGAAATTTGGGTAGCAATTAAAGTATACCGGGCTGTCGGCGAGGTTACTTTGAATTACCCCTAAGAGAGAATCGTTGAAATTTAATAGACAAGCGTCTCTCAGAATAGCACAGACAGGGATATCAAGACCTTGTCTAAAGAGTGGCTTAATAGCCACCTGAACAAGTCCAACATGAAGATAATTAAACTGATTTTTATATCTGTTTATGTCATGCTCATTTAATAATTGAATAATTTCTAAGGAATTATTAATGGCGACAGTAGACTCGGAGGTCTTGATATTATGTTTTTTAATAAAACTAAATTTACCAAGTGGATAAATAGTTTTAAAAGGTTTTTCTGGAATACTCCAGTTTTGAAGATCATTTTCAATATTAGCAATCTGAGTTGTTTGAGAAGATTAATTAATAGTATTTTTAATATGATTGTTGGAATCCATTAAAATAAAATACTGTCTAGAGACTAACTGGGAAACCTAATTTATCACATAAGATAGCACACAACCATAATCATAGATGATTCAACCTATAATAAATTATATCAATACATCTACGTCCTATGGGATCTAACAAGTTTTAATGGCAATTACTTCAGTTTTCTCCTAATGTTATCTTAGCGACAGGACCACCAACAGGGTCGAATGCTTACCTTAGCTGAGACCACACTTTTAGGCTGACCAACGTCCAAACTAGATATTAATCGGATACTTCAAACACTTAGAGAAAACGAATACCCATACTTAGAAAAAACCCCATTATAGGACAAGATATATTAAATGGATTAAAGTAATATGTATCTTATATGAAAATAGTTTTCCCATGCTCTAGACAATATATGTACTTAGCTGCTCATGCTAAGTGCATTTAATGCCAATATGTCTTCCCCGTTAGAGAGGCAAAACCATTAGTAACAGTCCCTAATCTCTAGAACTGCGTAGCCAGCATAGGACCAAGAGTCACCCGTTAGATTAAGGCTTAAATATCATACTGCCTTAAGCTTGACTTCCTATTCAGGGTCACCCGTTAGAGAGGCTTGACCATAGCAGAGGTCTTTACCCATGGAACAATATTGACACCCTTCCAACTGAGATTATAGGTTGGACCCCACTAGATCAGATTCGGGGCATATCAGTTAAGTGGGAACTCCTATATTTATAGCCATAGTTTTATTCTCAATCTTCAGAATTGAAATTCAGAATTAGGACTGTCAGATATAGTCACTCAGCTTAGTAAGGAACTTAGATAGTTCTATAGATTCATAGACCACCCACTAGATAAGCCTGGTCTCAAATAAAGTAAGTCAGTATCAGTACCAACAGATCCAGAGATCACCCGTTAAATAGGCCTGATCTCAATCTTAGTTAATCATTATCACTATTATTAGATTCAAAGATCACCCACTAGATAGGCTTGATATCAAATTTCTTCAATCATTGTTCTTATCAGTATTCTCATAGATCACCCGCTAGATAGGCCTGATCTCTGATACTATTAGTTAGCATCAGTAAACTCAGATTTCAGTTTTGGTTGCTTCAGATACTCAGAATCTCAGTATGTTCAGAAATCTTAGATTGATAGTATATTCAGTATCAGTTATCAGATTCAGTCCTAGTATGCTCAGTCCTAGTGTGCACAGTATGTTTAGTAGTTACAGATTCTCTATGTATGCTAATCCAGCTCTTGCATATTATTCAGTTAGTTATTGATCAAGCATATAGCCTTTGCATTTAGCCTTACCTCATCTAGCATGCCAGTACATTCCCACGTACTTATCGCATACCCATTTCTTGCGCTATGATGTTTAATATCATAGGTTCAGGTGCTCAATATCCAGAGCATCTATAGCAGTTCAGTTTTTGTCAGTTGCAGTAGACCCAGCAGTGAGTTCTCTTCATTTGAGGATGATCTTTATTTCATTATTATATTAGATTCAGTTTATTTTAGTAGATGGAGTAAGTTGGGGACATGTCCCATCAACTCCAGAGTTTAGATAGTTAGAGGCTTTTCGGACAGATGTATAAGTATTCAGTTTTCAGATTTGTGTATTTTAGATGTTTTAAACCTTATGGCAAGTTTTTGCCCGTTTTCCACATTTATTATATTATCTTATGAAGTTCTTAGATGTAGATATCAGTAGAGGGTTAGATTATGGTCCTTAGGATTATGAGCACTGTGTGGCATTTTGATTATAGAATGTCGGGGCATTATAAACTTAGTATCAGAGCCTAAGGTTCAATAGAGTCCTAAGAAATCTGAAAGCTACATCTATTAGAGTCTTATACATGGGTGTGTTGCGTGCCACATTTATGTACAAGAGGCTGTAAGATGTTTTTAGGAACAATCTCCCTTCTTTTAGTATTCATGTCGTGCGAGTGAGTGTGAACTCAAGTTAATCCTCAGTCTAATCCATCTCTTTCTTCTATTTATAGAGTACTTCCTCGCAAAGCCAATGCCCGTAGGGATGATAACCAGCCACCTCAGCCCATAGATTCTTCGAGTGAGAATGTGTCACATGCAGAGTTCTGAGCAGCTTTTCTTGTGCTAGCCCAAGCTGTGACGACTAATGTTCAAGGGAATCATCAGGATGCAGCCCCACCTCAACAAGATGGGGATTCATATGCAGCCAAGATCAAAAATTTTATGAGAATAAACTAGCCAGAATTCTTTGGGTTAGTAGCAGGTGAGGACCTACAATTTTATCTTAAGGAGGTAAAGAAGATAGTCCAGACTATGCATGTTTTTGAGGAGTAGAGTTTAGAGTTAGCATCCTATAGGCTGAAGGATATTGCTCATGATTGCGTAGTGATGTAGAAGAAAAGTAGAGGGGACAATGCAGCTCGCATGACTTGGAAAGTATTTCAGGATGCCTTCTTACGTATGTTTTTCCCATTAGAGATAAGAGAAGCTAAGGTAGAATAGTTTATAAACCTAATACAAGGCTCCATGATAGTAAAGGAGTATTTCCTTAAGTTTAACCAGTTAGCTAAGTATGCTCCTGACTTGATAGCTGACCCTAGAGCGAGTTTGAGTATGGTTGTGACTGGTGTATCCGAGTTGGTGTTGAAGGAGTGTAGAACTGCTATGCTAAATAGAGACATGGATCTTGCTAGGTTACTGATGCATGCTCAGCAGATAGAGGTAGATAAATCTAAGGAGAGAGAGAGATCTAATAATATATCCAGAATATGTAGTTTCAATTTTTATCAGGCAGGGTCACAGGGTGGTAACCGTTCTCAGCATAGCCAGAAGTTTTCAGTCCCAGCTCCATCCTCAATTAGTATACCCGTACTAAAGTTTGGGGATGTCAGTCATGATGGGGCGCCAGGCTCAAAAACCGAGGGTAGTGCCAGCAGTGTTCGTACCTATCTACTTTGTGGAGAGTCTGGCAAGAATCACTTAGGTGTGTCTAGAGCAAACAGTCAGGTATGCTTTAGATGTGGTAATCCAGGCCACAAGACGTAGGATTTTAGAGTGCGAGCTCATAGGGGTAGAGAATTATGTCAATAGGGTGCCACTTCTGGTACCAATAGTGGTGAACGTCAAAATAGACTTTATGCACTTCAAGCTCGCCATGATCAAGAAAATTTCCCTAACATAGATTCGGGTATGTTATGAGTCTTGTATCTTCATGATATGCATTGTTAGGTCCTTTGCTCCCATTTGAGCTTAAGTTTTCAGCATGAGTTAGTCAGTAGAACCAGCAAGTCAGTTTAGCAGTCAAATTTGTATAGTTTGTTTTCTCATCTTTTCATCTAATCATGCTATCAGAAATCTCTGGCATGTAACTATTCCAAGATACAATATTCTACTATTTGATATTATAACTCAATTCATGCATCATGCATTAGATTCAGATCCCAGAAATTTAGTTATGAACCAGTTCATAGGTGCCTTGTGCATCGCCTCAGTTTTCTCAAGTACTTCAGTAAAGTAAGTGTTCTTAAAGGGACAAAGTGTCCCAAGGGGGAGATACCCTATAACTCCCAGATGTTTTCAATGCCTAAAACCCATTCAGTTTTATGCTCAGATTCTCATTACAAGCTTTGGATCAGTTATCATTGCATAGTCAGTCATGCTTTCAAGAGTCAGTTCATTCAATTATTGTTGCATATTCAGTCATGCATTCATTAATCAATTTAGTCATGTATTCCATGCATGTTCAGAATGGAAACTCAGTTTGTCAGTAGTTCAACCATGTAGTCATGTTTCAGTATGCATGTTCGGTGTGTCAACCCAATCTATCAGTGTTTCTAAGCCTAGATAGTCTCATTCGAGGACGAATGTTCCCAAGAGGGAGATATTGTAACACCCCATACTTTTACCAAGCTTAAATTTATCCCAAAAATGTCAAAGACTTGATTTAAATATGAATACACTTATATACATGTGGAATTTTCAAGATTTTGACTTTTCATTGAGTAGGAAATTCAATTATCTTTCCAATGATATAAAATTTGCCTAAATTCGATAACCAGGTAAAAAGTTATGGTAATTTTATGTTTCAGTCATTAAACATCGTCATTCAGGACTGTAGTTCATTGCAGAGTGTGTCAAAATAGCACTTATCAATTTTTAGTGTTTCTCCGCAATATTGGTGCATCGCGCCATAGACCCAGTTCATAATTGTCAATTTCCAGTGTACCAACGCGATTCAACTGTGTTGCGGTGCACTTCTAGTTCACAACCAAAGTGGAAATGTGATTGTACCAAGTTGTGCCACTATGCAATTTCTCAATTGTCATTTTCCAGTTACACGATGCGATAGCGCCACATCGCGCCAGGGGTCCAGATCGAGAAAATTTCATGAAAAATTAAAGTTGCGCCCAGGGTTAAAACAGTCTTTTCCTATGATTTTATTCCGCCCAGATGTTGGATTTAAGCCCTAAAAATGTGTAAAACCCTTCATTATTCACTTTTCCCCAAAATCAAAAGGTATTTATCGCTCAAGAGGCAAAAATCCTAGTTCAAGAATCAAGGTCAATCCTTAAGAATCTCTTTAAGAACCTTCAAGAACTCTTCTTCTCAGGTATGTTAGATGTTCATTCATAGATCCTTACCTTCCATAGAGCTCGACAATCCCTTTTTGAAATATAGGATTTATGATTTATGATTTCCATGTTTGAATTAGATGAAATTTATGTTCATGATGTTGTTTGAGTTTTAATTCATGGTTTAGATTACAAGTTCCAAGAATTGATTCTAATATGTGTTAAATTACATGATATTCATGATAAACCCTTCAATTTGCAAGTTGATTGTTGTAACCATGTTAACCCTAAGTGTTTATGATTTAATGAACCAAGTATGCTTCTTATGTGTTTGATAAATTGTTTATGTGAATGAAATAATGCCATTATAGCATGCTAACATGTATTCCCCTTTCATGTACAAGTTAATGCATTACAAGTGTTTGATGGAATGTCTCTTTGAATGAATTATGACCAAGTAAACATTGTTATGATTATGCTGTCCTTTACTTTTCATGTTATCGAGTCCTGGGGGTATTTAATACCCAACAACTTAGCTATTTACCTAGAGCCAGTGTCAGTTACGACTAGTATCGGTCATTTTATGATTAGTACTCTTTTCAGTTAGTTACAGAACTTAGTAGAACTTATTCAGTCGTAGAACTTAGGAAAACTCAGTGAATCTCAATATCAGCCCAGTCCAGTTCAATTTACTCAGTCAGTGTCATTTAGTTGGGAGTAGGAACTAGTACCGAGTGAGTGTAGAGGTGACGACTTCTCCTGTCAGGCAGGTAGAGTTATTGGTAGCAGTATCACACTACAAAACTACGTAGCCAGCATAGGATATGAGGAGTCACCCATTAGATTAAGGGTTGGCTACCTCCCACGGGTCACCCGCCAGATTAGGATTGACTTTCTATTCAGGGTCACCCATCAGATAGGCTTGACCACAATAGTTTATTAAGGCTTGGCTACCTCCCAGGGGTCACCTGTAAGATTAGGATTGACTTTCTATTCAGGGTCACCCATCAGATAGGCTTGATCACAATAGTTGTATTTACCCGTGACACGGTACAGGCACCCTTCCAACTAGGGTTATAGGTTGGACCCCACTCAATTTACTCAGGGGCATGTCTATTAAGTGAGAACTCCTATAATTTTTGTTTCAGTCTAAGTCTTCAGATAGAACTCTGTTCAGTTCTACAGAATTAGGACTGTTAGATATAGTCACTCAGTTATCAGTAATTTAGATTATAAGTGATCTCAAATTATTAGTATATTCAGTTATTAGTTATCAGATTCAGTATACTCAATTATAGTATGCACAGTATGCTCAGTAGCTATAGATCCTCCATGTATGCTAATCTAGCTCTTGCATGTCGTTCAATTAGTTATTGTTCATGTGTATTAACCCATGCATTCAACCTTACCTCAGTTAGCATACTAGTACATTCCCACGTACTGATAGCATGCCCATTTATTGCGCTATGATGTTTATATCATAGGTATAGATGCTCAGGTTTCTGGCCGCGCTTAGCCAGATTCAGCCAGCACTAGCAAATTTAGTAGTGAGTCCTCATCTATCGAGGATATATTTTTATTTCAGTACTTTAGCTTAGCATTAATTTAGTAGATATAGTTAGTTGGGGGATTGTCCCTTCAACTCCACTTTTTACACAAATTCAGTTAGAAGGATTTTAAGACTAGATTTTCAGACAGTATTTCAGGTTCAGATGTTATTATTCATAATCAGTATTTTAGATGTTTTGAACCTTATGGCATTTCTGCCCATTATTCTGCACTTATTTTAGTATTATTGTTCAGTGCTCACAGTAGATATCATTCATGGGTTAGCTTGTGGTCCTTCGGGGTCATAAGCATAGTGTGACGACTAAGGGTAGTCCCGAGTCATTATAGATTTACAAGTTTGTTAATCACAATTATGGTGAAACTCATCATCTTGTACCCCCTAGGAGACACATTCTCTAATTTGGACCTTTCATGTCTCATGGCTAGGAGGTGCACTTTCTAATTTGAGTTTTTAATCTTAAAAATGCACTTTTTCATTAGAATTTCTCACTTTAATCTTAAGAGATAAACTTGTTGATAGTGATCATTCAATTTTATGCTCAAGAGGTCCAGTTATTGATCAGAATCTTGATTCGTCTTTGCATTATGCAGTTTTGCAAGTAGTTGTGATTGAGTTTGACACCCGCAAAAGCTTTTTGATGATAAACTGGGGAAAAAAAGAAAATTTAATTCCTGTTATTTGGAACTTCACTTTAGGACCCTCCTAGAAAAAAGAGACTTTATCTTTCTAGAAAATGGAATCTTTCTTTATCATAACCTTTGTTTGGGATAATTTTTGTTTTAGTTTTAAAATTAAAAGTCAGGAGCCCACCTGGAGAATAGGGTAGTGAAATTGCAATTCGGGTGCCCGCCCGAAGAATAGGGTGATGAAATTAAAGGTCAGGAGCCCACCTAAAGAATAGGGTGATGAAATTGCAAGTCGGGAGCCTGCCAGGAGAATAGGGTAGTGAAATTTAAAGTCAGGAGCCCACTTGAAGAACGGGGTGATGAAATTGCAAGTTGGGAGCTCGCCCAAAGAATAGGGTGATGAAATTAAAAGTCAGGAGCTCACCGAAAGAACATGGTGATGAAATTGCAAGTTCGGAGCCCACCCGGAAAATAGGGTGATGAAATTGAAAGTTAGGAGCCCTCCTGAAGAACAGGGTGATGAAGAAGTCAGGAGCCCGCCTGAAGAACAGGGTGATGAAATTATAAGTCAGGAGCCTGCCCGGAGAATAGGGTGATGAAATTGAAAGTTAGGAGACCACCTGAAGAACAGGGTTATGAAATCATAAGTCGGGAGCCCACCTGAAGAATAGGGTTATGAAATTGCAAGTTGGGAGCCCACCTGAAGAACATGGTGATGAAATTACAAGTTGGGAGTCCGTATAGAGAATAAGGTGATGAAATTGAAAGTCAAGCAACAAGGGGAGGAAATTAAAAGTCAAGAAACAAGGTCAATAAATTGAAAGTCAATAGATTGAAGACATAACAAGTCAAGAGCCTGCCTGGAGAACAGGGTGAGGAAATTGGAAGTCAAGAAACAAAGTGACGACAGTGAAAGTCAACAAATTAAAGAAATAATAGGTCAGGAACCCGCCTGGAGAAGAGGGTGCAGAAATTGAAAGCCAAGAAATAAGGTGAAGGAATTTTAAGGTACGAGCTCATCTGGAAAATAGGGTGAATATTTTCAAATTCAGGTTTAAATACAGAAGTACCACCGATAGAACATGGCCAATTTTTGAGTTTATCTCCAGTATCAAATTTCGTAAGGAGAAAGAATCTATTCTCAAGTTCAACCCAAAAGAAGTTCAGATTTTTTTCCACTTTTGAAAGCATCAGAGACTCTAGTCAAGAGTTAAGAAAAGCTGCATAGATAGGATTCTTGCAATTTCATTTATCATTTTAACTTATAATTTTCATCTTGATGTGATGACAGAGTTGTGAATCGAAACCTCGACAGAGCCTCACTTGATTCTCCAACTCGGTATAGTCCCTCTTCCCTGTTCAATCTTGAAACTACATATGACTAGATTCCCATATAACCTGGGATAGATAGGATGCCAAAAATCAAGATTCGATTGCACTTCGTCCTTTTGTTCTTTCCTTTTGAATAATCATCAGATCAAAATTTTATCTCGTTGTCTACTTGTTTGTCTGAAAACACTTTGTATTTACACACATAATTTTGTCCATACCAAAAGTCAATTTTACTCATTTACCCCACCTTACCATATGCCCTACCCCATTTTAATATTTTTCCACAAAAAGACAAAAAATAACAAATTTTCAATAATTTAACTACCTAACCCACGTGCTCTCCCCTACCCCACCTAATCCTAACCACTACAATACCTCACACCTTATATACCCCTCTATATCTATACACTCTCTTAATTTCACTGCCTACATACACTTCTCCATCTATATTCACAAAAAACTCTTACATCACACATACATAGTAATAATTCACAATAATATAGACCAATATTCTTACATACACACACTCACCATCTATAATACTACAAATAGAGAAAACACACATACACACAAAGACGCACACCATAGACTTTTACTAAAAAACACACATATACGTACACAAGGAGATTGGCGAGAATATAGTAGAGAAAAAGGGAAAGAGGTAGAAGAAATCAAAGAGATATTGAGAAAAAAGTAAAAAAAAGAGGGAGTGAGAGAAGAGAGTGAAGAGGATGGGTTTGATGGTTTTTGGTAAGTTTCTCACTGGGAATCTGTCAGGTTCATCATCGATAGACACTGCTGTTACCTTCTATTGCTGCTCTGACATGACCCACCGGTAGACAACTCACTAGTTCCATTTCCTTCCCAAAGATCAATCCGGATTTGGGTTAGTGTTAGTATTTCATGTGGATTCAGGTATCATTGTTTCAGGTTACTCATATTCTTTGTGGATTTGTGTTTGAATCAAATTTTAGGTTGCGGTTTTTTGATACCGAGTTAGTTTTGTTCGTTGTTGAGATTTTCTATTTGGGGATTTTGAGTTTGAGCTTCATTAATTTACTATTATCAACAAAAATTTGCTCTTTTAAGGTCCAATTTTTGACTTTACTCCTTTTTATTATGTCGATGTAGCTGACAATGTGATTTTGTGGTGTTTTTGAATGTATGCAAACTCTCATGATTGTCGTGGTTTCACTCATTCGATTTATATTGAAATTGATCAATCGTTTCATCAAGAATGAATTTGGGGGGTTGATATCTATAAAATATGAACTTGGGATTTATTTTGATTTATTGTTAGCGGCTTAGTTCTGAATAAAATATTAAAAATGCTCTCATTTGTTAGGATCATGTATAGGTCAAAATAGATAGGCCAATCTTAGGTTGGGTAGGAAAATTATAGAAATCGATGATTCTTAAGTGATTGAATTATTGTATTTAAGATTGTTTTATTTTATCACACGAAAATTAAAAAATGTACTCATTTGGTCAGGGAATGTCCCAAGGTTATTTGTATTATTTTAGTCGGGCAATGCCCTGTGGGAGTTGAAATTGAAGACGACGCGTGACCAAGACCCAAAACGTCTGGTGGAGCTTAGTCTAGGATTAGTTTATAATATAATTTACTTTTTTGCATTTTTCTATTATGGGATTGTATAATTTGGACTGGACACTATTTTTAAAATTTTTGATTGTTTGGTTGTTTTGTTTTCCTATTTATGTGTTTTATTGGTTTATACACTTTGTAGTTTCATACTAGCCGATATAGTTCACGAAGTGAATGTGGTCAAACCGCGGGATCGAGGGGTGCCTAACACCTTCCCCTCAATCAATAAAATTCCTTAACCAAAATCTCTGTTCATGGACCAGTTTTGAAAGAGTCAAAAATTATTTCAAAAAAGGATTTTCAAAGGTGACTTGGCACACCAGATTTATGCTAAGTGGCAACTTTGAGTTTTGATTATTAAAATTTCTTTTCAAAACAAATTGTTTTCTTTTGTCATTTAATAATAAAACCCTTGTCAAACCTTAAAATATATCGTTTTGCTATAAAAAGGGTGTGACAAGAACTGTAGTGAGGAAGGCCTAGGAGAGCTTGTCATACGTTTTTGACATGTATAGTTTGATAACCCTGTTCCCTCTCTCTTTATTTTTTTAACCATGGACTATCTCTTGTGCAAAGAGTATGTTTTCAGTAATAAGTCCGCCCTTGACGAAGTCAGATTATTTCTCCAAAATCAGCCTTGGGAGAATCTTTGCTAATGTTCCGACAATAATCTTCGAAATAATATTATTGGATACATTACAAAGAATAATAGGTCTTAATTGGTCTATTGAAACAGGAGATGTGACCTTGGAAATAATTACCAGATTTGTCTGCGTGTAAAACTTGGTTAGTTTAGAACCCAAAAAGAAGCTTTAGACTAAATTGTACACATCTCTTTTAATACATTCCCATGTATCTTGGTAGAAGTGACCATTAAAACCATCCGGCCCAGCCGAGCTGTTAGAGTCAATTGAAAAAATAGCTTGTTTGATCTCTTCTTCTTCAGGATATTTGTACAGTCCCTGGTTTTCCTCATCAGTAACAATAGGAATTGTATTATTGAGGATGGATAGGTCATTAACACTGTCAATATAGGTAAAAATAATGCTAGAATGTTCAATAAGCAGCATGCGCAATTTCTTCATTGCCCTCAATCCACTGCCCTTGACTATTTGATCTTATGAATACTAGTTCTTCTTTTTTTTTCTTTGATGACACTATGGAAATTCTTGGAGTTTGAGTCACTCCCTTCATCCCACTTAATTTTAGATTTTGTCTGAGAATGGATTCCTCTCTTTTTAGCCTTTAGATATATAACACCCCGAGTCTACACCCTAGATATCATACGATTCTTATGACCCCAAGGGATAACAAGCTAACCCATGAGTGGTACCTACTAGGAACACTGAATAATAATACTGAAAACTATATGCGGAAGTGAAACTAAAATTCCATAAGGTTCTCAAAATACTAAAATAATAACTGAGTGTAACAAATAATAATATCTAAAAACTAAAAACTGACTGTGCTAGTCTGAAAGCCTCTAATTGTTTGAGTATTGAGTTGATGGGATAAACCCCCAACTAACTCTGACTGAAATAACTACTGAACTAACTGAAAAATTTAAATGCTAAAATAATATCCTCGATAGATGAGGACTCACTACTGAATCTGCTTTTGATATCCTGAGCTGCTAAGTGCGATCAGGAACCCATGCATCTGAACCTATGATATGAAACATCACAGCGCAAAGAAAGAGTATGTGTCAGTACTTTGAATGTACTGGTATGCTAAGTAAGGTAGGCTGATATATATGGATTTATATGCATGAGATGATAACTGAATAAATGAACATCATGAAGTAACTGGATAAGAGTATATTCAAAACTGTAACTACTAAACATGCTGAATATGTAATACTGCACATATAATATCTGTTTGAATTACACTAAAACTAAAGTACTGAGCTCTGATAACTGAATACTAATAATTAAAAATTTAGACTGGAAGAAAAGTACTGAATTCTGATGGCTAAGTAACTGATAACTGATAGCCATGGTTCTATAGAATTGTCTGAGTTCTTTACTGAATACTGAGACTAAAACTGTAACTGCAAGAGTGTTCATCTAACTGACATACCCTGATATAAACTGATTTGGTGTCCAACCTGTGACCCAGTAGAAAGGGTGTTACCACCATGCCATGAGATACTAACAATGTTGGGTCAACCCTAACCTGGCAGGAAGACTCATGAAATATATATATATATATATATATATATATGATGGCGTCAACCCTAGTCTAGCAGGAGGACAACTTACCCTATGTTGGCTACGTAGTTTTGTAATGCAGGGACTGCTAGGAAGGGTCAAACCCTCTGCTGGTAGGAATGTCCACATCCCTATGTTTGCTCGGTGCTGAATCCTACTTCCAACTGAATTGACATTGAACTGATCACTAGACTGAACTAGGCTTGACTGAACTAACACTGATTATGTTGACTGACTGAACTGGACTGAGTTCACTGAGTTCTATTGTTGACTGAGTACTACTGTTCTTGACCTTTACGAGGACTATTCTATAACTACTGCAACTAAGTAAACAACTAGATTTTGGGTAATAAATAACTCCAGGACTCGATAACATCAACAATATAACATAGCAAATCTTAAAAATATAACAATAGTCAATTGTTCACAATTCATTCACTGAGATATTTCTTCAAACACTTGGAGGTTATGAACTTGTAAATGAATGAGAACATATACTAACATGTTATGATTACACTATTCAATTCACATGGACATTCTGTCAAACACTTGGGGAGCATAATTAATGCACATGGTAATGAACAACACATAAGCATCATGACTATAACTTAAACTTGTAATTTCAAGGGTTTTGACATGGGAGATTCATAATTCAACACACATGCTAATATAATTTCAAGGAACTCATAAAAGATCTTAACTTGAAACCCATACAACAACATAAAAATGAATACAATTCAATTCATAACATGGAAATCATACTTCAAGTTTTGAAAAGGGTTCTTGAACTCCAAGGATGGAAGGAAACCCAAGGATGAACACCTAATATACCTTGGTTGTTGATTTTGTGGAAATTGTGAAGTATTTCTTGGAACTTGGACTTAACCTTGATGAAACTAGGGCTTGTTATTGAGAGTATTTTGTGAAATAATGAGTATATTTTGCCCCGTTGGATCCTTAATTTCATGTTTTACCTGAATTGGGTGAGGGGAAAAGGACCCAAATGCCCTCACAAACCTATAACTTAACACACCAAACTGGCCCAGTGATGTGACACCCAACACGCTGCATTGATGGTGTCGATGCAATTGCCGACACACCGCGTCAATGCTGTCGATGCGATTACTAATACGTCATGGTCTGATCGCGTCCATGCACTATTTTGGTTACCCAAACATGACTCTAATGATGTCCAAAAATTCCAAAATTCACCTAATATGACCTATTGACATCCTTGATCATGAATCAACTTAAAAATCGACATTCTAAGGTCGAAAAAATAAAAAAGAATATCATCCAATTATAAAGGCTAAAAAAATAATTCTAAGTCTTAACACTTAGGTGAAATTTTCTAAGTCTGGGAACTCTTTTGACATGCTATATAAGGCTGAAATGACTAGGACTTTATGGGGTCTTACAATATCTCCCACTTGGAAACATTCGTCCTCAAATGAGACTGATTGAATAGAGAGAAACTGAGGAACTGTACTTGCTCTGACATGCATAACTGAAGCATGGCTGAATTCTAGAGACATAACACATGACTGAACTATTTCACGAATGCATGAATGATATGAGAATGTAATGCAATTATAACTGAACATGGAATAGAGTAAATCTAAGTAAGACTGTAACTTTAGGCTGAGTCTAAGTTTGCGGAGTAGAGGTGAGGATACTTGGTTCACATGTCTGCTTTTGATTCCCAAGTAGCTCCCTCAATGGATTGATTCCACCAAAGATTTTTGACCAAAAGAACTTCTTTGTTCCTTAGTCTGCGAATCTGACAATCAAGGATTTCGACTGGTATTTCCTCATAAGAGAGACTACTCTAAAAATCTACACTCTCTATAGGGACTACAACTGATAGGTCACCAATTCACTTCTTAGAAGGAGACGTGAAACACTGGGTGCACTGATGCTAAGTCTACAGGCAACTCAAGCTTATAAGCCACCTTATCGAAACGAATGAGAATCCTATAAGGACCAACATATTGGGCACTAAGATTCCCTTTCATAGGAGAGATTTTCAAATACACAAAGTCTCCAATCTCAAACTCAAGATCTGTAATGCCCCAAAAAATGGGTCCTAGAGCATCACACGATGCTTGAGGCTACGAGTAGCCCTAAGCTAACCCTTTGAACTATTTTCATTTAGTTCAGCACAAATCAACAGGGTTTCCATAAATAACCCTCAAATATCAACAGAGTAATCATCATCTAAGAATAAAAGAATTTTAGAAAGATAACAAAATACGACTTATTAGTCAACTCCCAACATCTATACTAGTCTGAAAAGTCTCTAAGAAAATCAATAAAACCAGAGAGCCATTGAGACATGCCCCAACTGACTCATACTCAGTTATCAAATGTAAACAATTCCGTGAAACCAACATCAGACATCACGTCCTCGAAACATGAGGACTCACCACAATAGAGGATGTAGAACAGAATGCCCAAAGAATCACTGTCGAACCTGGAATTGAGCACCTGAACCTATATTTCGAGAAAATGTAGCACACATCCAAAGATGTGGGTCAATACCATGGAAAGGAACCGAGTATATGGGGGTGTATGCAGTTGTATAAACATCATCATCATAAATATTTAAAAGAAATATACAAGATGTATGAAAGACTCACATAGCCCGAAGAAAATCATCATAATCATGAGAGGATGAAATAAGTACAATAACACATGTGAGTTATCATATAATTTGTCAATCACTTTCAGTTCATCAAGAATATCAATTCTCATAATGTAAGTATCATTTAAATCTTTCGAAAGAATAATTTTCACAAGTCCACTTTCAAAGCACTTCACCATTCACCAAAGACACAAGGAAACACCCACACACTGGGGGATCCTATAACCGACATAAACCATGTGAGCTACATGGAGTCCAACGTACAACCCACGTTGGGGAAAGCCGTCCTATCCTTGCCATCAGAGTAGGAATATCGATATCAAATCCACAAAAACTAGTGATCACTATATAAATCAGCCTCAGGCTCACTCCTACGGGGGCACGTAATTATAGGGAAGTAAGGTCGCTTTGTACCTCCCACTCGGTGCTAAAGATTTCTCCCGGACTTAGCTTAGATCATTTCAAAGACAATCCACAACAAAACAATTTCAGTAATATATATAAATATACATCGGGAGCCATCATGCTTCCCATCTATCAAAATCAACCACGTTGTGGATTTCTTTCACACTTGATTTCAAAACAACTCCATTAAGACCAAAAGGTCAAATCATTCAAAATATCTCAAATATTCAACATCAACGTGCTTATAACACACACTTTCTAAAAAAACACAATTTCCAATGGGGATTCACGACCCAAATATCAAAATCATGATAAATATCGTTCAAGATTCATGCTTTATATCTCCACACATGTAAATTCATCTTTCAAAATCAAAAACATCAAGATTTCATAATAATCATCATAAGATATGGGTTCATGCTCCAAATTCATAAAAATCAAATAAAAATCTTGCCTTTATAAAGAAAATTACTTTTGGGCACATGAATGAAAGAGAGTTCTTGTTGAAAAACCCCACATTCCTTGAATGATGAAATTTAGATCAATAGTTGTTTTTGAGATGTTAATCGTGCCTTTGAATGATGGTTCTTGGAGTTCTTGAACTAGGAACTTGGAATCTTGAATAAACTTGCAGAATTAATGGTGAACTTTGGAGGTTCTTGAAGTTGGATGTAGGATCTTAGGATTTTCTTTTTGAGGGAATTTGATGAAATATAATATATAATTCTTCCAATAGGCTTTAATATAGGGTTTGGACAGATTTTAGGTAAGGGGAATGACCAAAACGCCCCTAAAAATAAAAAAATTCTCGAATCTGTCCTTTGATGGACTGTTTTGATAGTCTGAAGTAGATCAACCATAACGTTTTACTCCGATATCTAAATTGGATGAAACCAATTTCATTAGAAATAGGATTCTCATATATTTCTTTTGATATATAGTATATCACCCAGATCATTATGTATGAGGAGTTATGATCATTTGAAGTTGACCGAAAAAACTTTTTTGATAGGCTGAAGTAGATAGACCATAACTTCTTGCTCCGATAGAAAAATTGGATGAAACCAATTTCATTAGAAAGAGGACTCGCAGAGATTTCCATTGATATATAGTAGATAACCCAGATCATTATGTACAAGGAGTTATGATCATTTAAAGTTAGAGAAAAAAATATGTCAGGTCTCAGTACTTTTTCCTGCATGTTTTACTATTCACTACTATTCACGATTCGATCGAAATGTTCAGAACCCGTCGCTCGGGTGTCCATTTTGGATGATCCACATATCGTTGGAAAGCTTATTTGATAGTCTACGCAATAGTGGGTCATCATATAAGACATTTCGCATGAAAAATTTATAATTCATTCTAGAATATAGAACCCAACCCATTTATGCACAAAATTTCAATGAAAAATTTCCCGGGGTATTACATCTTCCCCCCCTTGGAAACATTCATCCTCAAATGATGCTAGACATGAAAAGATTAGATAGGGAATAGAGAATATAGCTAAAACCATTCGTTAGAGCATACAGCTGAAACCATTTGTTAGACTCATCACCACATTGTTTCTCACTCCGAATGCAACATAGAATGTATAAATTCAAGACACTACAGCTGAACACATAATAAATGACAGCTGAACTGTTGCAACTTTTATCAAAAGTGCATGATTTAGGAAAGAACGGTACCTTCAGCTTGATCGGAGTTCGAGGAAAATAGGTGTGGGTACTTGGATCGCATATCCGCCTCAGCTTCCCAAGTTGCACCCTCAATAGATTGGTTTTACCACAACACCTTGACCAAGGAAACTTCTTTGTTCCTTAATCTTCGGACACTGAAATCAAGAATCTCAATAGGAATCTCATCAAAAGAAAGATTTTCTTGAATGTCAGCACTCAGAGAGGAATCCACTACCACAACATCACTAATATGCTTTCTAAGCGTGGAGACATGGAATATTGGATGAACAGAGGACAACTCGGAAGGCAACTCGACTTCATAAGCTACCTTACCAACACGGCTAAGAATTTTGTAAGGACAAACATAACGGGGACTAAGCTTCCCCTTCTTTCCTATTCTCTTCTCCTCCCTCATGGGTGAAATTATCAGATACACTAGGTCACCAACTTCAAACTCAAGGTCTCTCCTTCTAACATCCACATATGACTTCTGACGACTCTGCGCAGTTTTCAACATTTCCTTAATCAACTTAACTTTTTCCATAGCCTTAAATACCGAATCAGGACCACTCACAACCGCTTCACCCACTCGAACAAACCTATGGGTGATCTACACTTCCTCCCATATAAGGCTTCAAATGGAGCCATGCCAATACTAGAGTGGAAACTGTTAATGTAAGCAAACTCTATCAACGGTAAGTGATCATCCCAACTTCCCTTAAAGTCAAGTGCACAAGCTCTTAACATATCCTCTAAGCTCTGGATGGTCCGCTTAGCCTGACCATCGGTCTGCAGATAAAAAGCAGAACTCAAAAGCACTTGGGTACCAAGACCTTTCTGAAAAGGTTTCCAAAATTGCGAAGTAAACTGAGTACCCCTATCCGAAATAATAGACAAGGGAACTCTATGCAGTCTGACTAGCTCTCGGATATACAATCTAGCGTAATCCTCAGCAGTATATGAAGTATGAACAGGCAAGAAATGAGCAGACTTAGTCAACCTATCAACCACAACCCAAATGGAATCATGATGGCGTCGGGAAGGAGGTAAACCAATCACGAAGTCCATATTTATATCTTCCCACTTCTAGGTAGGAATACTAAACTCTTGCATCATACCACCAGGTTTTTGGTGTTCAACCTTAACCTGTTGGATGGTTGCACACTTAGCTATAAACCCTGCTATATATTTCTTTATGCCACTCCACCAATAGATTTCCCGCAAGTATCGGTACATCTTGGTGGAACCAGGATGAATAGAATATCACGCCCCATGCGCTATATCCA
Organism: Capsicum annuum; assembly: GCF_002878395.1. Lineage (NCBI taxonomy): Eukaryota > Viridiplantae > Streptophyta > Magnoliopsida > Solanales > Solanaceae > Capsicum > Capsicum annuum. The sequence continues at coordinate 28,204,337 of NC_061114.1, forward strand.
TAATCCTCTATCTCAGATCATCAACATTTGCGACACACAATCTACCTTGCAATCTCAACACACCATCTCTCTCTTGGGAGAAAACCTCTACTGTTTGGTCGTTAATTGACTCCTTCAGTCTGTCCAAACTATCAACTAAGTATTGCTTTTCCTTCACTTCAAAAATCAAGGAGGATTCAGAACTACTCTGAACCCCTATACTACGTTTAGTAGTGTCAAACAACCTAACCCCCAATCTAGCCAAACAGTGTAAATCACGAGCAAACTCTTTCTTACCTTCTACCACATGCGAAACACTACCCATGGACACTCTACTTAGGGAATCTGCCACAACATTAATCTTGCTCGGATGGTACAGCACACTCATATCATAGTCCTTTAACAATTTTAACCATCGTCTCTTCCTAAGATTTAATTCTCTATGGGTAAACACATACTGCAGACTCTTATGATCAGTGAAAACATCAACATAGACACCATTCAAATAGTGTCTCTAGATTTTCATAGCAAACACAACAGCAGCCAACTCAAGGTCATGGGTGGGGTAATTTTTCTCATGGGGCTTCAATTGTCTAGAAGCATAAGCTATCACCTTACCCTTCTGCATCAATACGCAACCCAACCCAACTCTTAAAGCATCACAGTACACCACAAAACCATCAATACCATCAGGCAAAGTCAAAACAGGGGCTGAAGTGAGTCGAGTCTTTAACTTCTGAAAACTCTTCTCACAAGATTCGGACCATAAGAACTTCACTTTCTTTTGGGTCAACCGAGTCATAGGAGATGCTATACAGGAGAAACCCTCAACAAAATGGCGGTAATAGCTATCTTAACCCAAGAAACTTTGGATATCAGTCGAAGAAATAGGTCTAGGCCAATTTCTAACAGCTTTGATCTTTTGGGGATCAACTCTAATACCCTCAGAAGAAATGATATGACTCAAAAAAGCAACTGAGCTTAGCCAAAACTCACACTTATTGAACTTGGCAAACAACTTGTGATCTCTAAGGGTTTGCAAGACAGTTTGGAGATGATCAGAGTGTTCATCGTCACTACGGGAGTACACCAGTATATCATCGATAAATACTATAATAAACATATCCAGATATGGTCTGAACACTCAATTCATGAGGTCCATAAAAGCTGTTGGGGCATTAGTTAACCCAGAAGACATAACAAGAAACTCAAAATAGCCATAACAAGTTTGAAAAGTGGTTTTCGGGATGTCACACTCCCTAACTTTGAGTTGATGATAGCCAGAATGAAGGTCTATCTATGAGAAATAACTTGCACCTTGCAATTGGTCAAACAAATCATCTATTCTCAGAAGGAGATACTTATATTTGACAGTGACTTTATTCAATTGGCGGTTATCAATGCACATACGCAAAGAGCAATCTTTTTTTCTCACAAACAACACAGGAACACACTTTAAGCATGATAGACTTCTGAAAGAAAGAATCACACTTTTTCCTAGAACGTCTTGTAGCCTCTTGCTCATAGATGTGGCGCGCTACACACTGATGATAAGACTCTACTTAAAGCGGCTTGTCAGACTCCTTAGGATAACTTAAAACCTTAGGCTCTGATTCCAGGTTTGTAACACCCCAGAAAATGGGTCCCAGAGCGTCACACGGTGCTTGAGGCTACAATTATCCCCAAGCTAACCCTTCGAGCCATTTTTATTCAGTTCAGCACAAATCAACGGGGTTTCCATAAATAACCCTCAAATATCAACAGAGTAAGCATCATCCAAGAATAAAAGAATTTCAGAAAGATAACAAAATATGACTTATTAGTCAACTCCCAACATCTATACTAGTCTGACAAGTCTCTAAGAAAATTAAGAAAACCAGCGAGCCATGGAGACATGCCCCAACTGACTCATACTCAGTTATCAAATATAAATAATTCCGTGAAACCAATACTAGACATCACATACTCGGAACATGAGGACTCACCACAATAGAGGATATAGAACAGCGTGCCCCAAGAATCACTGTCGAGCCTAGAACTGAGCACCTGAACCTATATTTCGAGAAAATACAGTCCACATCCTAAGATTTGGGTCAGCACCATGAAAAGGAATCGAGTATATGGGGGTGTATGTAGTTGTATAAACATCATCATCATAAATATTTATAAGAAATATGCAGGATGTATGAAAGACTCACATAGACCAAAGGAAATCATCATAATCATGAGAGGATGCAATAAGTATAATAACACATGTGAGTCATCTTATAATTTGTCAATCACTTTCTTTTCATCAAGAATACTAATTCTCATAATGTAAATATCATTTAAATCTTTCGAAAGAATAACTTTCACAATTCTACTTTCAAATCACTTCACCATTCACCATAGATATAGGAAACACACATACACTGGGAGATCCTATAACCGACATAAACCATGTGAGCTACATGGAGTCCAACGTACAACCCACGTTGGGGAGAGCCGTCCTATCCTTGCCATCAGAGTAGGAATATCGATATCAAATCCACACAAACTAGTGATCACTATATAAATCAGCCTCAAGCTCACTCCTATGGGGGCACATAGTTCTAGGGAAGTAAGGTCGCTTTATACCTCCCACTCGGTGCTAAAGATTTCTCTCGGACTTAGCTCAGATCATTTCAAAGACAATCCATAATAAAACAATTTCAGTAATATATATAAATATTTATCGGGAGCCATCATGCTTCCTATCTATCAAAATCAACCATGTTGTGGATTTCTTTCACACTCGAGTTCAAAACAACTCCATTAAGATCAAAGGGTCAAATCATTCAAAATATCTCAAATATTCAACATTAACGTGCTTATAACACACACTTTCTCAAAAAAATACATTTTCCAATGGGGATTCATGACCTAAATATCAAAATCATGATAAATATCATTCAAGATTCATGCTTTATATCTCCACACATGTAAATTCATCTTTCAAAATCATAAACATCAAGATTTCATAATAATCATCATAAGATATGGGTTCATGCTTCAAATTCATAAAAATCAAATAAAAATCATGCCTTTGTAAAGAAAATTACTTTTGGGCACAAGAACGAAAGAGAGTTCTTGTTGAAAAACCCCACATACCTTGAATGATGAACTTTAGATCGATACTCATTTTTGAGATGTTAATCATGCCATTGAATGATGGTTCTTGGAGTTCTTGAACTAGGAACTTGGAATCTTGAATAAAGTTGCAGAATTAATGGTGAACTTTGGAGGTTCTTAAAGTTGGATGTAGGAGCTTAGGGTTTTCTTTTTGAGGGAATTTGATGAAATATAACATATAATTCTTCTAATAGGATTTAATATAGGTTTTGGACAGATTTTGGGTGAGGAGGAATGACCAAAACCCCCCTAAAAATTAAAAAATTCTTGAATCTGTCCTTTGGTGACTATTTTGATAGTCTGAAGTAGATCAACTATAACGTTTCACTCTGATATCCAAATTGGATGAAACCAATTTCATTAGAAAGAGGACTCTCAGATCTTTCCATTGATATATACTATCTCACCCAAGTCATTGTGTACGAGGAGTTATGATCGTTTGAAGTTGACCCAAAAATTCGCTTTGGATAAGATGAAGTAGATCAACCATAACTTTTTGCTCCTATAGAAAAATTGGATGAAACTAATTTCATTGGAAAGAGGACTCGTAGAGATTTCTATTGATATATAGTAGATTTCCTAGATTATTATGTACAAAGAGTTATGATCATTTAAAGTTGGAGCAAAAATACATTAGGCCTCAGTACTTTTTCCTGCACATTTTACTGTTCACTACTATTCATGGTTCGATCGAAATGTTCATAACTCATTGCTCGGGTGTCCGTTTTGGATGATCCATATATCGTTGGAAAGATTATTCAATACTCTATGCAATGGTGGGTCATAATATAAGACATTTCACACAGTAAATTTATAATTCATTCTAGAAGATAGAACCCAACTCATTTACGCACAAACTTTCAACGAAAAATTTCCTGGGGTATTATATCTTCCGCCCCTTGGAAACATTCATCCTCGAATGGCGCTAGACATGCCAATATTAGATAGGGAATAGAGCATATAGCTAAAACCATTCGTTAGACTCATCACCACATCGTTTCTCACTCCGAATGCAACATAGAATGCATAAATTCAAGAAACTACAACTGAACACATAATAAATGACAGCTGAACTGCTGCAACTTTTATCAAAAGTGCATGATTTAGGAAAGAATGGTACCTTCAGCTTGATCGGAGTTTGCAGAAAATAGGTATGGGTACTTGGATCGCATATCCGCCTCAGATTCCCAAGTTGCACCCTCAATATATTGGTTTCACCACAACACCTTGACCAAGGAAACTTCTTTGTTCCTTAATCTCCGGACACTGAAATCAAGAATCTCAACAGGAATCTCATCAAAAGAAAGATTTTCTTGAATGTCAGCACTCAGAGAGGAATCCACTACCACAACATCGCTACTATGATTTCTAAGCGTGGAGACATGGAATATTGGATGAACAGAGGACAACTCGGAAGGCAACACGACTTCATAAGCTACCTTACCAACACGGCTAAGAATTTTGTAACGACAAACATAACGGGGACTAAGCTTCCCCTTCTTTCCGATTCTCTTCACTTACCTCATGGATGAAATTTTCAGATACACTAGGTCTCCAACTTCAAACTCAAGGTCTCTCCTTCTAACATCCGCATATGACTTCTAACGACTCTGCGCAGTTTTCAACCTTTCCCTATTCAACTTAACTTTTTCCATAGCCTCAAATACCGAATCAGGACCACTCACAGCCGCTTCACCCACCTCAAACCAACCAATGGGTGATCCACACTTCCTCCCATATAAGGCTTCAAACGGAGCCATGCCAATACTAGAGTGGAAACTGTTAATGTAAGCAAACTCTATCAACGGTAAGTGATCATCCCAACTTCCCTTAAAGTCAAGTGCACAAGCTCTCAACATATCCTCTAAGGTCTGGATGGTCCGCTCAGCCTGACCATCGGTCTATGGATGAAAAGCAGAACTCAAAAGCACTTGGGTACCAAGACCCTTCTGAAAAGCTTTCCAAAATTGCGAAGTAAACTGAGTACCCCTATCCGAAATAATAGACAAGGGAACTCTATGCAGTCTGACTAGCTCTCAAATATACAATCTAGCATAATCCTCAGCAGTATATGAAGTATGAACAGTCAAGAAATGAGCAGACTTAGTCAACCTATCAACCACAACCCAAATGGAATCATGATGTCGTCGGGAAGGAGGTAAATCAATCACGAAGTCCATATTTATATCTTCCCACTTCTAGGTGGGAATACTAAACTCTTGTATCATACCACTAGGTCTTTGGTGTTCAACCTTAACCTGTTGGCATGTTGTACACTTAGCTACAAACGCTGCTATATCTTTCTTCATGCCACTTCACCAATAGATTTCTTGCAAGTCTCGGTATATCTTTGTGGCACCAGGATGAATAGAATATCGCGCCCCGTGCGCTTAATCCATAATCCTCTATCTCAGATCATCAACATTTGGGAGACACAATTTGTAATCTCAATATACTATCTCCCTCTTGGGAAATAACCTCTACTTTTTGGTCTTTGATTGACTCCTTTAGTCTGACCAAACTAGCATCTAAGTATTGCTTTTCCTTCACTTCCGAATCCAAGGAGGATTCGGAACTACTCTGAACCCCTATACTACCTTCAGCAGAGTCAAACAACCTAACCCCCAATCTAGCCAAATGATGTACATCACAAGCCAACTCTTTCTTACCTTCTACCACATGCGAAACACTACCCAGGGACACTTTACATAGGGCATCCGCCACAACATTGGCCTTGCCTGGATGGTACAGCACACTCATATCATAGTCCTTTAACAATTCTAACCATCGTCTCTGCCTAAGATTCAATTCTCTCTATGTAAACACATACTGCAGACTCTTATGATCAGTGAAAACATCAACATGGACACCATACAAAAAGTGTCCAGATTTTCAAAGCAAACGCAACAGCAGCCAACTCAAGGTCATGGGTGGGGTAATTTTTCTCATGGGGTTTCAATTGTCTAGATGCATAAGCTATCACCTTACCCTTCTGCATCAATACGCAACCCAACCCAACTCTCAAAGCATCACAGTACACCACAAAACCATCAACACCATCAGGCAAAGTCAAAAAAGGGGCTGAAGTGAGTCGAGTCTTCAACTCCTGAAAACTCTTCTCACAAGATTCGGACCACAAGAACTTCACTTTCTTTTGGGTCAACCGAGTCATAGGAGACTCTATAGAGGAAAAACCCTCAACAAAATGGCGGTAATAGCTATCTTAACCCAAGAAACTTTGGATATCAGTCGGAGAAACAAGTCTAGGCCAATTTCTAATAGCTTTGATCTTTTGGGGATCGACTCTAATACCCTCGAAAGAAATGATATGTCCCAGAAAAGCAACTGACCTTAGCCAAAACTCACACTTACTAAACGTGGCAAACAACTTGTGATCTCTAAGGGTTTGCAAGACAGTTCGGAGATGATTAGAATGTTCATCCTCACTGTGAGAGTACACCGGTATATCATTGATGAACACTATAACAAACATATCATGATATGGACTTAACACTTGCTTCATGAGGTCCATGAAAGCTGTTGGGGCATTAATTAACCCTAAAGACATAACAAGAAACTCAAAATGGATATAATAAGTTTTGAAAGTGGTTATTCGGATGTCACACTCCCTAACATTGAGTTGATGATAGCCAGAATGAAGGTCTATCATTGAGAAATAACTTGCACCTTGCAATTGGTCAAACAAATCATCTATTCTCAGAAGGGGGTACTTATTTTTTACGGTGACTTTATTCAGTAGGTGGTAATCAATGCACATAATCAAAGAGCCATATTTCTTTCTCGCAAACAACACAGGAGCACACTTTAAGCACGATAGACTTCTGAAAGAAAGAATCACACTTTTGCCTAAAATATCTTGTAGCCTCTTGCTTATAGATATGGTGCGCTACACACCGATGATCAAGACTCTACTTAACGCGACTTGTCAAACTCCCTAGGACACCTTAAAACCTTAGGCTCTGATACTAAGTTTGTAATGCCCAGGAAAATGGGTCCTGGAGCGTCACACGGTGCTTGAGGCTACGAGTAGCCCCAAGCTAATTCTTTGAGCCATTTTCATTCAGTTCAACACAAATCAATGAGGTTTTCATAAATAACCCTCAAATATCAATAGAGTAATAATCATCCAAGAATAAAAGAATTTTAGAAAGATAACAAAATACAACTTATTAGTCAACTCCCAACATCTATACTAGTCTGACAAGCCTCTAAGAAAATTAATAAAACCAGCGGGCCATTGAGACATGCCCCAACTGACTCATACTCAGTTATCAAATGTAAACAATTCTATGAAACCAACATTAGGCATCACATCCTCGGAACATGAGGACTCACCACAATAGAGGATGTATAACAGTGTGCCCGAAGAATCACTATCAAACCTGGAACTAAGCACCTGAACCTATATTCTGAGAAAATGCAGCCCACATCTGAAGATGTGGGTCAGTACCATGGAAAGGAATCGAGTATATGGGGATGTATGCAGTTGTACAAACATCATCATCATAAATATTTATAAGAAATATGCAGGATGTATGAAAGACTCACATAGCCCTAAGAAAATCATCATAATCATGAGAGGATGAAATAAGTACAATAACACATATGAGTCATCATATAATTTGTCAATCACTTTCAATTCATAAAGAATATCAATTCTCATAATGTAAATATCATTTAAATCTTTTGAAACAATAACTTTCACAATTCCACTTTCAAATCACTTCATCATTCGCCATAGATACAAAGAAACACACACACACTGGGAGATCCTATAACTGGCATAAACCATGTGAGCTACATGGAGTCCAACGTTCAAACCCACGTTAGGGAGAGCCGTCCTATCCTTTCCATCGGAGTAAGACTATCGATATCAAATCCACACAAAATAGTGATCACTATATAAATCAACCTCAGGCTTACTCCTACGGAGCACCTAGTTCTAGGGAAGTAAGGTCGCTTTATACCTCCCACTCGGTTCTAAAGATTTCTCTCAAACTTAGCTTAGATCATTTCAAAGACAATCCACAACAAAAAAATTTTAGTAATATACATGAATATACATCAAGAGCCATCATGCTTCCCATTTATCGAAATCAACCACGTTGTGGATTTCTTTTACACTCGAGTTCAAAACAACTCCATTAAGACCAAAAGGTCAAATCATTCAAAATATCTCAAATATTCAACATCAAATTGGTTATAACATACACTTTCTAAAAATAAGCACAATTTCCAATGGGGATTCATGACCCAAATATCAAAATCATGATAAATATCGGTCAAGATTCATGCTTTATATCTCCACACATGTAAATTCATCTTTCAAAATCATAAACATCAAGATCTCATAATAATCATCATAAGATATGGGTTCATGATTCAAATTAGTAAAAATCAAATAAAAATCATGCCTTTGTAAAGAAAATTACCTTTGGGCACAAGAATGAAAGAGAGTTCTTGTTGAAAAACCCCACATACCTTGAATGATGAACTTTAGATCGATACTCATTTTTGAGATGTTAATCGTGCCTTTGAATGATGATTCTTGGAGTTCTTGAACTAGGAACTTGGAATCTTGAATAAATTTGCAGAATTAATGGTGAACTTTGGAGGTTCTTGAAGTTAGATGTAGGAGCTTAGTGTTTTTCTTTTTGAGGAAATTTGATGAAATATAACATATAATTCTTCTAATAGGATTTAATACAGGGTTTGGATGGATTTTTGGTGAGGGAGAATGACCGAAATGCCCCTAAAAATCAAAAAATTCTCAAATCTGTCCTTTGGTGGACTGTTTTGATAGTCTGAAGTAGATCAACCATAACGTTTTACTCCGATATCCAAATTGGATGAAACAAATTTCATTCAAAAGCGAACTCTTATATATTTTTGTTGATATATAGTATATCACCTCGTTCATTGTGTATGAGGAGTTATAATCATTTGAAGTTGATCCAAAAAATCACTTTTGATAGGCTGAAGTAGATCGTCCATAACTTTTTGCTCCAATAGACAAATTGGATGAAACTAATTTCATTGGAAAGAGGACTCGCAGATCTTTCCGTTGATATATAGTAGATCACCTAGATAATTATGTACAAGGAGTTATGATCGTTTAAAGTTGGAGGAAAAATACGCCAGGCCTCAGTACTTTTTCCTGCACGTTTTACTGTTCACTACTATTCACGGTTCGATCGGAATGTTCATAACTTGTCGCTCGGGTGTCCGTTTTTGATGATCCACATATAGTTGGAAAGCTTATTTGATACTCTACGCAATGGTGGATCATAATATAAGACATTTTTCATGAAAAATTTATAATTTATTCTAGAAGATAGAACCCAACATGTTTATGCATAAAATTTCAACAAAAAATTTCCTAGGGTATTACAAGATCCTTCCCTCTCACATCTGTATATGGTTTCTATTGGCTCTAATTTATCTTAAGCCTCTCTCTAATCAATTGCACTTTCTCTAAAGCATCATAGACCAAGTCAGACCCCACTACCGCAGCCTCACCTACTTCAAACCAACTAATGGAGATCTACATCTCCTCCTATATAGAGCCTCAAATAAAGCCATCTGAATACTGGAATAATAACTAGTATTATACGTGTACTCTATCAATGGTATGTGTTCATTCCAACAACCCTTAAAGTCAATAACACATGCTCTCAACATATCTTCTAACGTTTGAATGGTCTTTTCTACTTGACCATTTGTCTGAGGGTGGAAGGCTCTACTGAGGTGAACTTGGGGACCAAGACCCTTATGAAAATCTTTCCAAAAATAAAAGGTGAACTGCGTACCTTTATCTAAAATGATGGATAATGGGACACCGTGCAACCTAACCAACTCTCTAATATAGAGCCTGGCATAGTCCTTGACTGAATAGGAGGTATGAACTGGCAAGAAATAGGCTGATTTGGTTATCCTATCTACAATGACCCAAATCTAATCATACTGATGATGAGTACGAGCCAATCCCATCACAAAGTCCATGTTCACTTTCTCCCACTTCCATGTAGGAATACTGAACTCCTGAATAGAATCACTACATTCTAATGCTCAATCTTAACCTGCTGACATGTGGAGCACTTATCCATAAATTCTACAATGTCTCTCTTCATCCCATTCCACCAATAGAATTTCCACAAGTCTTGGTACATCATAGTAGCCTTGGATGAATCGAGTAATGCTCACCATATGCTTCTACAAGAATCTTCTGTCTCATACCATCCACATATGGCACACATAACCTACCCTGACAATGTAACACACCATCTCCTCCTTAGGAGAAAACCTCTACTTTTTGATCTCTAACTGACTCTTTCAGCTTAACAAAAATGGGATCTTTGTCCTACTTTTATTTTACCTCAGAAACTAAAGATGATTTCAAACTATTCTGTACCTAAACACTACTATCAGCTGAATCAACCAAACAAACACCTAGTCTGGTAAGCTAATAAAATTCCTGAACTAACTTCTTCTTAAAATCCTCAACGTGAGCAACACTACCTATGGAAATCTACTAATAGCATCTGCCACTACATTGCCCTTGCCCGGATGATACAGAACACTCATGCCATAATATTTCAACAACTCTAACCACCTTCTTTGATGTAGGTTCAAGTTTTTTTGAGAAAATACATACTACAGGCTTTTGTGGTCTGTGAATACATCAATATGCACCCCATATAAATAGTGCCTCCAAATCTTTAAGGTAAATACAACATTTGGTAACTCAAGATCATGGGTGGGGTAATTCTTTTCATGGCGCTTAATCAATCTAGAGGAATAGGCCACAACATTACCTCTCTACATGAAAACACACCCCAAGATAACTCTAGAAGCATCACAATATACAACAAATCTATCTGAATCATTGGGCAAAGTCAAAACTAGGGATGTAGTAAGTTGAGTCTTCAACTCCTAAAAACTCTTTTCACAAGAATTTGACCAATGGAACTTGACTTTCTTCTGAGTCAATATAGAGATTGGGGATGCGATAGACGAAAATTTTTCAACAAACCATCGGTAATAGCCATCCAAACCCAAGAAACTCTAACATCTGATGAAGAGATAGGTCTAGGCCAGTTTCTCACTGCTTCGGTCTTTTGAGGATCAACTCTAATGCCATCACCAAAAATGATATGACTAAGGATATATACTGATCTTAGCCAAAATTCGCACTTACTAAATTTGGAGAACAATAGATGGGCTCTGAGAGTCTGTAATACTATTTTGAGATGATCTGTGTGATCATGTTCACTGCGGAAGTAAATAAGAATATCGTTGATGAAGACTATGATGAACATATCCAAGTACTTCTTTAACAAACGGTTCATCAAGTTCATGAAAGCTTCTTAGGTAGTGGTAAGACCAAATGACATGACTAGGAATTCGAAGTGACCATATCGAGTTTTAAAAGCTATTTTTGGAATGTCACATTCTCTAAATCTTAGCTAATGATAACCTGATCTGAGGTCTATCTTAGAAAAGTAACTGGCACCATAAAGTTGGTCAAATAAGTCATCGATTCTAGGAAGTGGGTACTTGTTCTTGACTGTGACTTTGTTCAACTAACGGTAGTCAATACACATTCTGAGAGAACCGTCTTTTGTACACACAAATAAACCTGGTGCACCCCATGAGGTGATGTTAGGACTGATGAATCCCTTATCTAGGAAATCCTTCAAGTGTTATTTTAACTCTTTAATTTCAGCCGGAGCCATTCTGTATAGCGGAATGGAAATAGGCTGAGTATTAGGAAGAAGATCTATTCTGAAATCAATTTCCCTTTTGGGAGGAACTCCAGGAAGATATTTGGGAAATACATCTAGAAATTCACTTGCTACTGGAACTGACTCAAGATTAGGATTCTCAAAACTAGAATCTTTAACTTGAATGAGATGATAGACACACCCCTTAGATATCATCTTTCTCGCTCTAAGGTATAAAAGAAGCTGACCCCTATGTGTCGAAGTACTACCCCTTCATTTTAAGATATGTTTATTCGAGAGCTAAAAATAGACCACTCTGTTTCTATAGTCAATTGAAGCATAACATGAATGAAGCCAATCCATGCTGAGAATGACATCAAAATCCATCATCTCTAACTCTACTAAGTCTACTGAAGTAGCTTTCTGAGATACCACAACCAAAAAGTTCCTATATACCTGCCAGCCTATGATAAATTTACCCACTGGGGTAGAGACTAAGAAAGGCTTTGTTAAGATTTTAGGACTAACTCCAAAGTTGACAACTATATAAGGAGTTATAAAGGACAAAGAAGCTCCTGGATCTAGCAAAGCATAAATATATAAATGGTAAACTTGTAACATACCAGTGACCACATCAGGAGAAATTTCCTGATCCTATTGGGACTGGAGTGCATAGATCCTGTTTGGGCATTGCCCACTGGTGGCACTGGAAGCTGCACCCTGCTAAGATGGGCGACCGGACTGAGCTGGGGGCCAATTATATAGACTTTGTGAAACCACCTGAGGAAACTCTCTGATTCTATGACCTGGTTTACTATGCCTGAAACATACATTGCTGCCAGCTCTACATACACCTTGATGGTTTCTGCCATATTTTTGACAAAGAGGATTTGTTCAAGCACTGCTAATGCTATCCTAAGATTTAGAGCCTTGATCCTTATCCTTATTACTATTCCTGAATCTAGGCACTAGAGCACTGGCTGAGGATAGAGCTAGAACAAAAGATTTTAGGCAAAACTGAGGACAATTACCACCCTCTGACTTAGGCTAAGTAAAGTTAAATCTACCTATTCTAGCCTTCTTGTTCTCCCTTTCTTTCTCCTTATTCTTTTGCTCCTCTATCTATTGAACATGGACTATTAACCTAGATAAGTCCATCTCTTTAATCAGCATTGCGGTCCTACACTTCTTGACCATACTGTCAGATACACCAGATACAAACTTAGTCATCTTAGATCTGCTATCAGCTACTACATAAGGAGTAAACCTAGCCAACGAATAAACTTGAGGGAATACTATTTCATACACATGTTGCCCTGCCTCAGGTTAATGAACTCTAACACCTTAGCTTCTCTTAACTCCAACGGAAAGGACCTATCTATAAAGGAAGTAGAAAACTTCTCCCATTTTATAGGCCCTACATCTGCGGCCCTATCTACCTTCCACTGCTAAAACTATGTATGAGCCACATCCTATAACTGATAGGCAACTAAATTAGTACTCTCACTCGTGGTTACCCCCATAATGTCTGTTACTTTTTGCACCATGTCAAGGAATTTCTGTGGGTCCTCTTCAGATATAGACCTTGAAAATAAAGGAGGATTCATTCGGGTGAAGTCCTAAATTCTAGCTGCAGCAGTATTGGCCACTGCTTTGGCCTGAACAACAGTTGGGAGTTTATTTTGGGCTGCTACAAAATATGCTAGATTAGTGAAAGTTGCTCTGAATTCTGCGTGAGAAATAGGCTCATTCATGGGATCTTCTTGAATGGGCGGAGGTGCTATTTGGTTTCCAGTTCTTCTTTCGTTGGTCTTTTTAGGAGGCATGTTCAGTAAATGGAAGGGAAAAATTGGATTAGAAAGAGAGTTTAACTTATGCTCATGCTTACTCGCATAATATGAACACTGAAAGAAGGGAAACTTTTTCCTAAAAATTCCTCATAGCCTCTTGTCCATAAGTGTGGCGCGCTTCACAACCATGCAAAAGACTTTAATTGACATGGATTTCAGACTCCCTATGACTTTTTACAATCTTAGGCTCTGATACCAAGTTTGTAATTCCCCGAGTCTACACCCTGGATGTCACACGATGGTTACGACCCCTAAGGATCACAAGATAACCCATGAATGGTACCTACTGTGAGCATGAATAATAATACTAAAACACATATGCGAAAGTAAAACTAAAATGCCATAAGGTTCTTAAAATAATGAAATAATAACTGAGTGTAGCTGATAATAACATCTTAGAAATAAAAACTAACTGTGCTAGTCTGAAAGCCTCTAACTATCAGAGTATGGAGTTGATGGGACAAACCCCCAACTAACTCCAACTGAAATAACTACTGAACTAACTGAATATTGAAATGGTAAAATAATATCCTCGATGGATGAGGGCTCACTACTGAATCTGCTGCCGATATCCTGAGCTGCTAAGTACAATCATAAACCCGTGCATCTTAACCTATGATATGAGACATCATAGCGCAAAGAAAGAGTATGCATCAGTACTTTAAATGTACTAGTATGCTAAGTGAGGTAGGCTGATATATATGGGTTTATATGTATGAGATGATAACTGACTGAATGAACATCATGAAGTAACTAGATAAGAGTGGATCCAAAACTGTAACTACTGAACATACTGAATATGTAATATTGCGCATACAATATCTGTTTGAATTAGACTGAAACTGAAGTACCAAGTTCTGATACTGAATACTGATAACTAAAAATTTAGATTGGAACTGAAGTGCTGAATTCTTATGGCTAAGTAACAGATAACTGATAGCCATGGTTCTCGGGAACTGTCTAAGTTCTTTATTTAATACTGAGACAAAAACTGTAACTATGGGAGTGTTCATATAACCGACATACCCCGATATAAATTGATTTGGTGTCTTACCTGTGACCCCAGCTGGAAGGGTGTTAGAACCTTACCATGGGATACTAAAAATTCTGGGTCAACCCTAATCTGGTAGGAAGACTCATGAAATATATATATATATATATATATATATATATATATATATATGATGGCGCCAACCCTAGTCTAATAGAAGGACGACTTACCTTATATTGGATACGTAGTTCTGGAATATAGGGACTGCTGCTAAGGTTCAAATCCTCTGCTAGCAGGAATGCCCCTATCCTTGGGTTAGCTCGGTGCTGAATTCTACTCCTAATTGAATCGACACTGAACTGATCACTAGACTGTCCTAGGCTTGACTGAACTGACACTGATCGTGTTGACTGATTGAACTTGACTGAGTTCAATGAGTTCTGTTGCTGACTGAGTACTACTATTTTTGACCTTTACGGGGACAATTCTATAACTTTTGCAACTAAGTAAACAATTAACGTTTGGGTAATAAATACCCCAGGACTCGATAATATCAACAATAGAACATAGCAAATCTTGAAAATATAACAATAGTCAATTGTTCACAATTTATTTACTGAGACATTTTGTCAAACACTTGGAGGTTATGAACTTGTACATGAATTAGAACACATGATAACATGTGATATTACACTATTGAATTCACATGGATATTCTATCAAACTCTTGGGGAGCATAATTTAATGCACATGGTAATAAACAACACATAAGCATCATGACTATAACTTAAACTTACAATTTCATGGGTTTTGACATGGGAGATTCATAATTCAACAAACATGCTAATATAATTTCAAGGAAATCATTAAATATCTTAACTTGAAACCCATACAACAACACAAACATGAATACAATTCAATTCATAACATGGAAATCATACTTCAAGTTTAGAAAAGGGTTCTTGAACACCAAGGGTGGAAGGAAACCCAAGGATGAACACCTAACATACCTTGGTTGTTGATTTTGTGCATATTATAGAGGATATCTTGGAACATGGACTTGAGATTGATGAAACTAGGGCTTGTTGTTGAGAGTATTTTGTGAGATAATAAGTATTTTGCCCCTTTGGATCCTTAATTTCATGTTTTACTTGAATTGGGTGAGGGGAAAAAGACCTAAATGCCCTCACAAACCCATAACTTAACACAGAAAACTAGCCCAGTGATGCAATTCCTGATGTACCGCATTTATAGTGTCGATGCAATTGCTAACGCGACGCGTCGGTGCTGTCGACGTGATTACTAATGCGTCGCGGCCTGATCACGTCGATGCACTATTTTGGGCATCCAAAAATGACTCTAACAATGTCCAAAAATTCTGAAACTCACTCAATATGACCACTTGACACCTTTGATCATGAATAAACTTAAAAATTGACATTCTAAGGTCGGAAAGATCGAAAATAAGATCATCCAATTATGAAGGCTAAAAAAATAATTCTAAGTCTAACACTTGGGTGAAATTTTCTAAGTCTGGGACCTCTTTTGGCATACTATACAGGGATGAAATGACTAGAAATTTGCGGGGTCTTACAAGATATATTCATCTTGAGCTTTATTAAGGGCCTACCTTGCCATGTCAGAGTTGTTGGCTTCATAATCGAGTTCTAAGGAGTTGATATCATTTTCTAGTTGCTTCGCATTAACAAAGACATCTCCAATAGTTTCTCTAGACCATTTGCTTAGCCCTTTAGCAATATCTTTGAGCTTTTATTGAAGGATCCACTATCATTACCATGTACTTTCATACTCCATATGTCTTGAATAAGATCAAAATATCCCGGATGCTCTGTCAAAAAATTTAAGAATCTGAAGTATTTGGTAACCTCCTGCATAGTATTGCCAAACTCAAAATTGATGAGGCTATGATCTGATCCTGTTTTGGCTTGATGATCTACTTTATTAAGATGAAAAACATTGTCCCAAGCATCATTAATCAACACCCTATCTAGCCGCTGTAACACCCCATAGTTGTAACGCTCAAATAATGCTTTCAAAATGACCTTTAGGACCCCCATTTAGATGGTAGACCATGTTTAGATGTTGTGGGTTGAGTTGGGGTGTTTTTAGGACTTAAAAATAAGTGTGTATTGCATGGTAGACCTTTTCTAAGGCTGTGCATCATATGGAAATCACAAATAGCCACCGGATGAGGTGTGCTATTGGCGTGTGCCACCTCTCTCCTCAGGTGTTCTATTGGCGTACGTCACACAACCAAAGCATAGTGCTAAAAGTTGCTCTATTTTCACTTAAATTAAGGAATTGATGTCTTTTCACACCCCTAAATAGTCCCTAATCATCCTTAAACAAATTATGGGGTCTTTAAACAAGTTATTTCCCCTCCCTTAACCCCAATCATTCAGTATGCATTTAAAAACTCTTCCCCTCTTCCCAAGAACAAAACTCAAGATTATTCTCTAAAAAAAATAAGGATTTAAGTTTCGATTTCAAGGTTTCTTCAAGAATTCATTCAACTAAGGTATGTAGGATTATTTATCAATGGGTCCCTTTCACCCATTTATCCCAAAAACCCTTTCTTGATTAAAGTATGAGTTTTTCCTTCATTTTAAAATTTTTATATGCTCAAAATGAATTCAATCCATGCTTTTCCTTGGTAAATTGACTCAGTCTATGTCCTCATACGACCCCATGGAAAAAATAAGTTATTTCATGCTTTAAATTTCAAGTTCCCATGTCATATTCAAGTGATTTCCTGTGACAATATCAAATCAAGTATTAAACTATGTAAATATGTTGCCCTTTCTTGTTTAAAACATTCTCATGTTTAAAATTCATGTTTCTCACCTATTTGTTAAAATGTCTTATGTTTTGGGGCCTTTGAATTATGATTCCATACCACTATTTTAAGCATTGTTATCATATTTTTATAATTATTCAGTGCTGGCGGGTTATGAACACCCGATACCTATGTATTTTACATGTCTCTATTTTCAAGTAACAAGTCATTCAGACCATGGTTTTATATTCAGAATATCATATTCACGTTGAGCACTTATAAGTATAGTACCATGTCATGTTAAATGACCAATAACACTAATGTCATTCAGTTGGGAGTAACACTTAGCACCGAGCAAACTCAGGGATGACGACTCCTTCATCAATAGAGGCATGAGTCGTTAGTAGCAGTCACTAAGTTCCAAACCTACACCGCAACCGTAGATTATGAAGGGTGCCCCATCAGTAGAGGCATGACACCCTCGTCCTTTGAGACATCAACCTTGTGGATCTATATTATCATTCATGTGTTGGTACCCCTGGCAAGGTATCAGCACCCTTCCAACTGGGGTTACAGGTTGGACCTCGATAGCTCAGATTGGGTCATGTCGGTTATAGCTAGCTCTCACAATCTCATTATAGCATTCAGACTAGATCAGTTCAGGCTTGCTTGACCAAGTATACAGACTTCAGTTATTCAATCATGTTATTATGGTGATTCAGTCACTCAAATTTACAGGTTATTTTAGTACATATTGATGGTTGCTCTTATTTCCTCAGTTTACTTGTTTATGGATCTATGTTCAGTTACTATATGTATTTTAGTTGGTCCTTATCTCACATACTAGTACATTCAAAGTACTGATCATAAACGTTTCTCTTGTGCTACGTTATCGTATAACATAGGTTCGAATGTAAAGTTTCTCGACCATCCTTAGACGGCTCAGCAGTTCCCCACAGCAGTAGTGGTGAGTCCCCATCCATCGAGGATGAGATATGTTACTTCTTTTATTTCAACATTTCATTATGATTCGATTAGTTAGAGTTAGTTGGGGGTTTGTCCCATCAGTTCTTTATGATTCTTAAAGGCTTTCAGATAGTTAGACAGTCAGTCAGTTTTTTGTTTTATCAATTATTTTAGATGAACAGGCTGGTTTCCAGTGTTTATCAGATACTTCAGACATGCTTTTATATATTTTTGTATTCAGATTGACAGTACCTTATTGGTTTATTTTTTGCACATGTTATGTTACTATCATTTCATTCAGTGCTCACTGCAGGTATCAGTTCATGGGTTAGCTTGGGGTTACTTCTAGCATGAAGCACCATGTCGCAACTAGGAGGTAGTCTCGGGTCGTGACAACCTCTTACTAATTTTTTTATTTTTCTTCTTCGGTTGTATTGGGTGAAAGGGTCCCAGTGAAGCCCAAAATTGTCATTCTGCACTTATCTATACAACTAATGAAATCAGTGTTTTCACTGAGGACGTGAAGAACACCACCTCTCTTCTCATCACGGGATATGATGGAGTTGAAGTCACCCAAAATAGACCATGGCCCACCGATAGAATTGTTGATTGAGTCAGCTTGCGCCAATGTTTTTTTCTTTTAATGGCTTTTGTTCTAGCATAAACTACTGTAAGATAGAAAATTTGATTGTTGTGCTCCACTTTCATAGTTAATTGTTGCCTGCTACTATCAACAACAGAAAAACCTATAGAAAAATTTCAGAAGCACCAAATTTTACTGGTGGTGTTAGAGATAGCTTGATCAAACCTCAAATACATTCTGAATATGTCAATGTTATCAGATGGATGAAAAGGTTCTTGGAGAATAACCATGTTGGCTTTATGGATCTTGACTAGTTTAATAAGTCTTTAGCTAGCACCTTGGGACCTCATACCCCTTGTGGTTGTTGGTCACCTTGATTTTGAATGGTGATAGTACTCTTAGTAGACACACCTGCCTTGTTGTTTGGTTATATGTCCTCTAGGAGAAAGGCCTTGTTTTCAGATGATTTCCTTTTTTTCTTTAGTGACGGAATCTTTAGGATCTAAGGGAGCTGGTGCGAAAGCTTGGACAAGATACTGTGTCATTTGTTCTTTTTTGTCTATATTTTTTGTTCTAATCATTGTTACGTCGAGTCACAATTGTACCTAAGTCTACTACAAGTTGAATTTTCTCAGGTTGTTTGCATTCCGTATCGGCAGTGCAAGGAAATACTAATTTAGCACTTGAACTGCATTCACTGGAGTCTTGTTGAACATTGTCTTCATGGACTCGAGGAGCCAATTTTCTTTTGCCTTGGTGATTTATTCCAGTGTTGGTATCCCCAATTGCTTCATTGTCATAAAGACCCGGTGGAGCTGTAGTAACATTGACTTCTTTCTCTTAAATCTCACGAATCCTTCCTTAATATGTCTTGGCTTCTGATTGTTCCAGAACATGTTTTCTACTTTCAAAAAGTTTCCAGGCTTCTTTTTCTTTCATTTCTTGTGTTTTTTATTTTTCAACTCCACCTCTTCATTAATGATAGAAGTAACCTTCTTTAGTGCATCATTTTCCCCCAGTTCTTGTTCCTTGATAGAAGTACTTTTTTCTAGGACAGGAGTTGTATCAGCTTGCATTTTTGAAGTTTCTGACTCATGAGCAACCTATTTTATTTGTCCCCTTGTTGCATTCTTTCTTATTTATGGTTGATAGTAACTTGATTATCATCCTTGCTTTGTTGTTGTTCTGCATCCTTTCGTCTGTTTTATCTGTTACAAACTGGGTTAAAACCATCATCTTTTGTCTCGGCATTAGCATTCTGTGCGGTAGCATTATTGTTGTTTTTTTGTGCATCTATGTTGATCTTGTCATTCACCTGCTCACTACTATTATGTATTGGTCCATTGTTAGCTGAGGGAGCATTTATATTATTGTCTCTATTAATTTGCTCCCCTTTCCTTGCTTTCGCTTTGGATCTCACAAAATCGTGAGCCTTCATTTTAGAAGACCTGTAAAATGCAGACACACCTTCATACTCCAACTTTTGATCTTTACCCTTGAGACTTGATCCATCCCCTTCAATACCCACAAAAACAAAATCAGGGAGTGGCTTCATAAGATCCACTTCCACTCCCACTTCTTCCATATGAGGTCTTGTTTTATAGACAGTAGCCGTATCTTCTTTCATCGGAGTTCCGATTTGTTCTAGAATTTGTTTCAAGTAGTCCCATTTGAAGACATGAAGAGGTAATTCAGGGAGCAAAACCCAGATTGGTGCAAGCGATGTTTCCTCATTCGGGTCGAAGTCCGGGGACCATTTGAACATCCTCATAAGTGATCCAGCAATAGTCATAAAATGTTGAAAGTAAACAAGGTTGTAATCCGCTTCAATATTGAAATCTATGAACACATGTCGGTAATCATAAGCCCCAATTCTTCCCGTCCCTTTCAATGGAATTTGTTCAATGAATTTTCCTCTAATAACTTCTAATTTAGGTATGCCCATCGTGAATTTTCCAACCAGCGCCCATCTGCATTCCTCCGCCATCACGCTGTAGTACTTGGAGGCTTTAAAGATGACAGCTGGTTTGCCATTATGCATGGTCTGTCTCACCATTATAGTGAGCATTTGAGCTAATGCTCGAGCTAGGACCAACACTAAGAGTTGTGGAGTAAGTTCTTTTTTCGATTGGTTCCATCGGCTGTCGATTCTCTGGGGGAGGGTCCTTGGGCTGAGCGAGACGTGCAGGCAGACCATCTTGGGTAGCTTCCATGGGGGGCGTGTCAGATTCATACTTTGCTCGTTGGGAGAAGACCGTTAGGGGATATGTTTAGTCTACTCTTGATTTTAACATCTTATCCATGTTGTTCAATAGTTTTCTTTCTTCAAAACATGTGCAACAAAAACTAATAGGCAAAATAGCTCGGTGGACACCTGTACTTGTGTTGGTTTGTAAAGTGAACGTCTCTACTTCAAATTTTATCATCTGAACCCTTCAACTCAATAAAATTCAACGTTTTAAACCCTATTTCGGTATGTGTGTAACACAATTGCTACCTCGTCAACTTCCACGTTATTTTAAATGCTACGTTAAATTCCACATCATTTTTAAAATGCCACATAAGAAATTACATATTAAAAAAATAAAAAATTAAAATTGAGAATTAAAAAAAAATAAAGAAAAATGGTAGGGGTTGGGGATCTAATGGCTCTTTCCTTTGCTTCTTCTTCTTCTTCATATGAACAAGGGAGCTGAGAAGTTGAGCGGAGGATACTCCGGTTGCTCCATGGCCAAAAATCTCAAACCGAACTCAGTCAAATTCACGCCCACATCCTTCGTCGCCACCTTCGTCAATATCTGCTATCGCACCCTAATCCTTAAAAAGATAAAAAATTTAAATTGAGAAAGCACTATTCAACAACAAAGAGAACAACTCAACAGGAGGCGTTCCGGTAAGAGCATTATTCGACAGATCAAGGTGTTGAAGTTGATTTAGTTTGCCAAATTCTTCTGGCATCTCACCAAAGAAAGCATTACTACTAAGAAGAATAGTGGTCAATCCTTGTGGCAAAGATGTCAATTCATAATACAAATGATTTTCTCTTAAATCTAACAAATGCAAATTAGACAAAGCACTTAAATCAGGTAATTCACCAGAAAGTGCATTGTGTGACAAAACAATATCAGTTAGGCTTGTAATTTTCGAAATTGAACGAGGAAATTGACCCTTCAACCTATTATTTTTCATACTTAAAATAGCGATATTCGGCAGCAAATTCAACCAATCAGGAAGAGTCTCATTGAAAAAGTTCCCATCAAATGTCAAAGTATGAAACTTTTCCATTGTAGACATCTCAACTGGAACCGAACCAAACAGAAAATTTGAACTCATATCCAAAACTACTAACGAAGACAACCGATGAATTTTAACAGGAAGGGGTCCCCAAATGCCCAAAGAAACCAAAGGTCGAGCCTTTAAACTACTTAACCTCGTCAAAGTAGTAACAAAAGACTCAATGGAGAAATGTTCAGATAAAGTATTGTTCGGAACAACAACTTCATGGAATTCATTGACCTAAACTAGCCTATCTCCCTTAATTTTGAGCTTGGCAAATAATACTCATACTCAGTGTTGAACTCAAATTGCTGAATACCACTAATGATTGTGGGAGCTTTTGGGGCTGCAATGGTGGTTTGTGGGGTGGGGTGGGGTGGGGTGGGGTGCGGTGGGGTGGGGTGGGGCGGATGGCTTTTACTCTCTTTTTATTTTAGTTTTCTAATTGTTTTAATGTAAAAATATCAAAAAATGACCCTCACTCGCATTCCAGCGCATGCACTCACACATTTCGTCCAATTCGGTCGATTTGTGCCACATAAGCTTGATCAACGGTCAAAGAATTTAAAATATCGAGTTTTATTGAGTTGAAGGGTTCAGATATCAAAAGTCTAAGTAGAAACGTTCACTTTATAAACTCGAACAAGTACAAGAGTAGACAGAGCTATTTTGCCAAACTAATATAATAACCAAAGCAATCAAAAGCATTTATTAACCAATTGGGCTGGAAAGTTGATTCCAAAACCTTCTAGTAATGTTGCATGTGAAAAAGAATGAGAAATTTAAAACATGGTAATCACAAAAGACTATTACAATCTAAAAGAGATAACACTCCTTTATTTCACACATCTTATTTGTAAAAACCTTATAAACAACTAAAATAGATTCTTAAACCTACACTTCATTGATAAATAACATAAAAAAGGATTTCTAAACTATAATACCTAAAATACAATTTTTAAGTGTACGAAATATATTAGGAATCTATATATCTTAGCAGTCTTAATGTTTTTCCATATATTTTAGTAGTCACTAATTTAATAAAACAATAATTATTAGGAGTCTTAATTTTTGTTTATATATTTTAGGAGTCCTTAATTTAAATAAAATAATAATTGGAAGGAAAGTGTAATCTCTAACTGCTTCACACTTTTAATATATTGGAGATTAGAGATAGAGATTAGAGATTAGAGATATATTGTAACGCCCCGCATTTCGGGCTACAATATAGACCATGATTCCGATGTGTTGATAAATCCCAAAGCCATAAATCCTATGCCAATATGGCATGTTAATTATTTGTGTGGCATGTGAATCCATTCAAGCTTGAATTTAGACCATAGGGGTCATTTGACTCAAGGACGAGTTGAAAACTACTTCGATCAATTAAGATTAAGTGGACATTATAATTTGTGTCAACTTCTATCGACCATGACTCTTTGTATATGTCGAATTAGAAAGCCTACTATGTGTAAAATGATAGGTTTCCAAGTTAGCTTTCCAATGATACCAATTTTGCTAAAATCCGACACCCAAGCAAAAAGTTATGGCCTTTCAAAGTAAAATGTGTCGCCTAACCAATCGCACATTGCCACAGGAAAGCATAGGCGATGGCATAGGCGGCGCCTATGTAAACATAGGCGATAGCATAGGCGGCGCCTATGTAAACATAGGTGATAGCGTAGGCGGCGCCTATGTAAAGGTTTCAAGTGACTTAAACACTCCGTTTTTGGGCAAAACGGTCCTTTTCCACCCTTACTTAGCCCTAAATACGAAATTCAGTTCCAAAGACCCCAAAATACACCTTCATTCATCAAAAGTGCTCAAGGATTCTCCTTAGTGTTTCAAAATAAAAATCCAAGCAACTCAAGATTCAACCGGGGATTTTAGAAACTAATTGCATATTTGGAATCCTCTCAACGTAGGCTTCAAGAAGCACCTAATATTCGTAGTAATTGAGGTACGTGGGTTTATCCAAAAATCTCATGGGTGTAGTTTTATGAACATGCATGCTTTTAAATGGGGGTTTTCAATAAAATACTAATAACTTGCTTTTATTATGATTTCTAAGTCATTTTTTTAAGGTCATGAGAATTGTTTGCCTATATACTTCAATGGTTGAAACCATGCATATGTGATTTGAGATTTTCCATGAAAGTTTGATAAATATGAATGATAAATTGCTTTCAAATTCCCATGACAATGTTTCGATACCCCATATTATATTGTGACCAACAAAAGAGAGCATGAATTTGAAATAATTATTGTCCACTACTTGTAATGATGAAAACATCTTGATTTTTACATGATTATGCATATGTTGATGTGATATTGATGACTTGCAAGTCGGGTATGACGATACCCTACAAATAAGATATGTGATTGAATCTGATGAAATTTGAATGCATTGATTTTACATGAGATAGGTGGATGCCCGAAGAAGGCGCTTGAGTGTAACGGCTCATCGCTGGAAACCGTGTTCACCGACATGAGAATGTGGTACCCTGCATTATGATCTTGCGTACCTGACTTTATGTCATTCCCAAATTAGGACTATGGTTAGGAGCCCTGCTTTGTGATCTTGTGCACTACCATTGGGTCGAGACACCCTGCTGTGTAATCTTGTGTGTCTTCTCCTCACGTATACTCTAATCTCGGCGGCAATCGAGGTTTGACAGTTGGTGTAAATGTAATATGTTGGGTATTCCACCTAGCTTAGCTGCATTACATTGTTGTTGAAAAACAATTACATTATGCCCATGTGTTTTCAAATGACTTGATATGAAACTGCTTTATAATGGCTCTCAACTATATTCTGTAAAAATATTTATGTTTTGTTTTGATATCTCTGCGTACCAATACTTTTGTATTGACCCCTTTCCTCCCAGGTTCGGAGGCGCAGTCTAGGGTCCAGAAAATTAGTAGATTCCTCGAACAGATTTGCAGAGTTACTTGGTGAGCCTTCTATATTTTAGATGGCCTAATTATCTGGCAGTGTCATTTATCACTTATTAGTTTTGGGTCTACTGGGGGCCTTGTCCCAGTTTTCAGATAGACATTTGTTTCAGTCATGTAGTAGAGATTTCACAGACGTTATAGAGGTGTTGATTTGAGATTTGGGACATTATTCCCTATTATTGCTTTTATATGACTCTTGACCATGTCTTCCGTAATGTTATTTGTCTTCCGCATTTCTTTATCATTTGAATTATGTGCATGATTACCAGACAGATAGGGGTGTTTCGGACCTTCATGATTCGGGCTACTCGTCACGGCCAGGGCCCAGTTTGGATCGTGACATATATTAAATTCATTATAATGATAAATCTTATAAGGATCATAAAATGAAAGTCATGCAACTCAAATTGCTGTACTGCCCTAAAGCGATAAACCTGATCAGTGCGTTATAATGCTATTTGCCTACACACTTCAGCAACATAAACATAAAACTTGAAGTAAAATAGAGAACTGAGAGATAAGCAGAATACTTGGATTCAGACCACGTTGAATGATGCCAATTGCATGCAAATGCTCCATTGTTTGAGAAATTCCCAATGCAAAACTTAGAGAAAGTTACAAATCGGGATGATGTGGTAGGATGCTCGTTAGGTAACTCTGGAAGTGTATCACCCTTCATAAACTTCATGACCAATATCAGATTTGGTTCCGTGGATGCATCAAGAAACTGTAAGGATTATATGGCATACGCATAACTGGTGAAAAGAAAATCAGCCACCAATATCACATGCTTGAAGGTTTGGAAATGCATGTATGTCAGGTCTGTGTTGGGGAGTGTAGAGAAAAACGAAGAGCTGGTGCATGGTATGATAATTAAGAGGGGAAGGCCGGGAGGGTTGAGTTGAAATTTTTATACCTTAGTCAACTATAAGGGCGAGTTAGTTGACTTCCTTGCACAACAATGTTAGTACCAAATAAATAATAACAGCATGAAATAAAAAACAAAAACAAAGTAAAAAACGTAGAAAGATTTATTTTGGTTCGCAACACCCTTGTGGTGACTACTTTTAGTCCCCTTGAATTATAAGTGGTCCCCTTAGAGAAATTTTAAATGAATATAGTGATTTTCTCACAAGCTTTATCGGACAACTTTATGAGAAAGGTATCAGCCTCTACTTGTATAGCTTCTAGCTTCTTGTCTCTTTTATTTTCATTATAACGTATTACAGTGATTTGTATAATAATAAGAAGTGACTAGGATTTTGCTCTAGTGATGATGTACAAAATAAACTCAGACTATTTATACAAGAGTTTGTATATTGTGACCGTTGTATCTTCCGATCATCAGAATATTGACCGATTCGTTTCTTGCCATTGTAAATATTTTCGCTTTGATTTGAGGGAATTAAAATTTCATTTCTTCTAGTTCCATGCTCTATTCATCGGAAAACCCAAGAAATTTGTGGGGTCATCTAGGTTGGGAATGGAATACCCAAATGACGTAATATATTCATATCAGATACATCCATATTTTCTTCCTTATATTCATGAGCTGAATATACTTCTTTCTTTTGTGATGCAGCCTTCCAAAAAGCCTTGACATTCTATTTGAATTGTCGGATTGATTTCTGTACTGCCAAGATGGACTTTTCCTTTATGAGTATTGCTTCCATTATCATCATCCACATAATTAGAGATTAGTAGTGTCATCATTAAATTAAATTTGGGACTAATAATCTCTTCCTTTTTGATGATGACAAAAAGTAAATAAACTTTCCTGTAAGTTTCAATCGAACTTGAGCTGGCTCCACCTCAAATTGTGCATCTCCTTATGACCTGTAGAACTCTCCTCCTTTGGCATAATCAAAAAGGAAATATGTAGACATCACAGAATAGATGACATATCTGAACAGAGATTACTCATGAAAAGGGGAGTAATTGGAGAAAGTAGTGGAAAAATAGTACAAAAAAAGGTGTTTGATAGGGACATATCCTTATTGAATCAAGGACTGAAAGAGTTACTTCTTTTTCAAGAAGTACGTCAAGGTACTAATAACATTCCTGTAGAAGACTTCACATGACTTCTCCATGCTCTTCAAGAATGTTGAATAGGATGTATGAAAGCTGACGAGTTTGTTGTGGGGAGTGGACTCTAGAATTGATAGAGTCCACTTGCTTGATCAATTTATTCACAGTCCAAATTTATTCGACTTTCAGGTTGTCTACTGCAAGCCTCAATTCCCCTATGTCTGTTCTTGAATCCTTGGTGATTGGACTGATTTTTCCAACAGTTTCCCATAGAGAGATCATCCCTCTTTCTAGAGTCAGTCATTAATCGTTCCTGTATACTTTCCACTTTTTTGAGCAACAATGTGGCAGAGTCAGCTGGGGCCTTGCCAAAGTTGGTTTTCATAGAATGAGCTTTGGTTAAGTCCTTACACCACCGAAAGTCCACTAACACATATTCCGTGCTTTTAAAACGCTCGGGTGTCATAGGTACCTGTAATATCCACAATTGAAAAATTAGATAAAACAATCATTGTGTGAAGCAAAATGTAAAAGATTAGTCCACCATAGGGAAAACTAGCACGGGTGCTAGAATCTTGAGCACTTTTCAGCATATACTCTTGAAACCAAGTACTCCAATTCAAATGATACTTCTTAATTAGACAATACAACACAAACAAATCCCTAGTGGAAATGCTACCAAGGGAAATTTTGTGAGGAACCAAGGTGGTAGCAATGGTATGGGCTAAAATTCTATTTTTAAATCACAGAGACAGGGGTGAAAAATCGGAGAAGTCAGTTCCAGATTCGCTAATTGCCTTTTTTGCTCCATCAAACGATACCTCAAAATCATCAGGCCAAACAAAATTCATATATGGAACGCCTCCCAAAGAGTTAATTTCAAGCACTTCTTCAAATATAGAGTCATCTAATACAATTCTAGTGCTAAGCACTAGGGTTTCAAGTTCTCCACTTTTTCGAGATACACGAAGGTTAGAATAAAATAAATGAACAGGATCCTCATATACTTCTATACCACATACCTTGAAGAATAATTTAAGTTTATAAGCCTTAGAAAAAATCACTTACTGAACAATAAGACTCCTTGAGTTGCTTCAAGTTTATCACCCTACTTGAAACCATAGACCAATTTCGAAAATTATCCTTTTGCTCAACACCCCAAAACTTTTACATTTCCTCGTGATTAAAAGATCCATGAGTGTCCACCCAAAGTTTCTTTCAGGAAGATCCTTTGTCACAAGTGGATCTCTTCTTAAACGTCTTTTCTACAGGGACATGGAATTCTCCTCCAGAGGAGTCTGAAGAGAGATTTAGCATATCATTAGAGGAGCTTTATGATAAGTCAGTATTGTTGGAAAAATACTACAATATTGATATTAGAACTAAAATTATTAATAGTAAGAGAATAGTCACAAATACTGTGTCGTGGCAAGCCATTGTCTTGAAAGCGATTTTGGTCCGACTCCGGTGAAAATGCTTTTAGCCGGTCGCTCCCCAAGGTTCCACATCTACTTCCAAACACGTGCACTCGTGGCTGAAAGTTTGGAGGTTGCCCAAACTAATTTTTCAAAAATTGTCAAAGAATAGGAAGCCAAGTTACGTTAGAGAATTGATGAAAGGGAGAGAGTATTTTGTTTTCTATGTTTTCTTGCCTTTTATTTCTCAAATGATACTCCTTAAATAGGTATATCATTTACATTTCATCCATCAAAAAAGTGAAAGATGATATACAGAGTTAATGTAACATTACTTTTGAATTAATGACAAGTCATAAAGGGTAGTAACTTTCAAGATTTCTGAATGTCTTTCATTCACAAAGTTACATTTAATCGTCATTTAAATGAATGTACATTTATGAAGTAGTAACTCTCATATCCTGTTAAATCTTATGACTTACGGATGTTCACACAAATTTATTACAGAGTTACGCGAGTTATTTAATCTTTGCATTAATTTAGAAGGAATTATCCTTCAATCCCCCACTAATGCAAAGATAAAGAATGGAATAATTTTTGGGCAAAAGGAAGGAACATGTACTTAAGTGTCAATATTTTTTGATTTGAATTGACACGTAGTGATGTGAGGTAACAACAAATATCCAAAAAGTGAATTACTCTTGAACTAGATGAACGTAAGTTGAAACCCCCACAACACATACCATATCCTTGATTTTAAGCAACCTCTGAGATACTAAAAAGTACTTTTATGGTCATACACACAAACCATGGGTCTCATGAGTGCTCTAGAAAGACAACCCAAGTCTTTCATAAAAAGGTGACCAACCTTTTATAGTCACGTAGGTGATCCATCAAGTCTATCTCATAGACCACCTTAAGGCTATGGATCATTAAGAGAAAAAAATAAGATCCATCTTATAATACACTACCTCACGCCATAGGGATAGGACATGTAGTGTTTACTGAATGGCTTCGTTTGACCACAAATGGGTATCCACCATATTACCTCAATCAATGGGCTTTATCCCCACCCCCTCGATGATTCTAGGACCATTTTCCTTGTCAAACCCTTGGTCATAGGATTCGCCAAATTTCTTCAAACCTTATATATTCCAAGAAATAACACCATATTTCAACAATTGTTTAACTGCACCATGTCTGATGCAAATATGTCTCTTTTTACCATTGTATACACTATTTTTAGCAATTCCAATTGCTTCCTGTGAGTCACAATGTAATGAGACTAGTGACACTTATCTTCCCCATAAAGGCACATTTGCCAAAAGGTTTCTCAGCCACTCAGCTTCTTGCCCTGCCAATTGGAGAGCAATGAATTCAGATTCCATGGTGGAACGTGCTATACAAGTCTGCTTTGAAGACTTCTATGAAATAGCACCTGCACCCAAAGTAAACACATAGCCACTGGTAGAGCTAACTTTATCATTGTCAGTTACTCAGTTTGAATCACAAAAACCTTCTAAAATAGCAAAAAAATTATTAAAATGCAAACACCAATATTTAGTACCTCTTAGATACCTTAACAAGCGATGAAGAGCATTTCAGTGTTCACTATTGAGATTATAAGTATGTCTATTCAATCTACTAACAGCATAAGCTATATTAGGCCGAGTATAGTTCGAGAGAAACATTACACTCCCAATTATTTTAGCATATTCAGTTTGAGAAATACTGAAATCTTTATTCTTTTCAAGTGTATGCTATGATCATAAAGAATTCTCACTAAAACTTCATAAAGACAATCAAACCTTTTCAACATCTTCTCAATATAATGAGATTGACACAAAGAGAATCCACTAATAGTTCTTTTGATTTTAATCCCTAAAATCACTTCAGCTTCTCCAAGATCTTTCATTTCAAATTTAGAAAATAAAAATTTCTTAGTCTCCTTTACAACATTCACATTAGGGTCAAAGATTAACACGTCATCCACATATAAACATATAATCACAAAATCTGATTCTATCATTTTAGAATAAACACAGGTATCAGATGAATTAACAACAAAGACATTATTCATTAATGTGAAATTAAATTTTTTATACCACTGCATAGGTGCCTGCTTTAATTCATATAAGGAATTTCTCAATTTGCATACTTTATCCTTTTGTCCTGGGACCACAAAATCCTCAGGTTGAGTCATATAGAGGTATTATTTTACACATCACTAGGTATATCACTTCTCAAAGGAAAAACATGCCCTAAAAATTCTGCATCTCTAGATTCAAAAATAGAATAATCATTAATGACATAAATCTATATGCAACACTATTTTGAGCATAACCAATAAAGACAATATCAAAGGTCTTAGAACCTCTATTTACTCATTTAAAATTAGGTTGACCAACCTTAGCCAAACACCTCCACACTTTCAAAAATTTCAAGTTAGGAGCAAATTCTTTCCACATTTCATATGAGGTCCTATCTAACTTTTTATGAGGGACTCTATTAAGAATATAGCATGCAGACAAGACACCTTCCTCCCACATATAGTCAGGCAGACCTGAGCTTAAAAGCATAGAATTCATCATTTCCTTAAGAGTTTTATTTTTCGTTCAGCTACACCATTTTGTTGGGGAGTATAAGGAGCACTAAACTCATGGATAATACCATTTTTCTCACAAAAATCTTCTAGATTTTTAGTATTATATTCACTGCCCCTGTCAGATCTAAATCTCTTGATTTTCCCATCTAATTGATTTTCTACTTCTGCTTTGAATTTTAAAAACATGCTTTCAGCCTCATCTTTAGACCTAAGAAGGTATACCTTAGTGTACTTAGAAAAGTCATTAACAAAAGTAATGTAATCTTCTTTCCATCTTTACTAATAGTGTTCTTAAAATATGTTAAGTCTGAATGTACTAATTCAAGCAATTTGGTCTTTCTACTAGTAACATATTTAAAAGGTTTCTTGGCATGCTTTGCTTCTGCACACACAAGATATTTAGAAATATCATCAATATTTACTGTAGGAATTAATCCCATTTTTTTAAGTCTTTTAATTGAAGCAATATTAGCATGACCTAGCCTACCATGCCATAAATTAATAGACTCAATAATATAAGCAGAATTAGGAATATTTGCATTATTGACAATTCTTGATCAATGTTTAGTACAAATAAGCCCCCACTAAAGTATTCCTTCCCAACAAAGTTTCCTCCACGAGAAATAATTATTTTATCAGCTTCAAAAATAAGTTTAAAGCCTACTTTATTAAGAAGTGCTCCAGAAACTACGTTTCTACAGAGAGAAGGAACATACAGAACATTGTTCAAGGATGATATATTTTCATAAGTTAATTTAAGTAAAATTTTTCATTTACCCAAAACTCCAGCAAGAGTGGAGTTACCCATGTAGACATACTCACCATTGGTGGATTTCTCAACGTCATGGAATAATTCTTTATTGGCGTAGAAATACCTTGAAGCCCCTGTGTCGAACACCCAGTCAGTCTTGTTAGACACCAGGTTCGTCTCGACGACTACTGCTGCAATCACTTCATCACCCTCAGCAAGATGAATTTGGACATTATTTTGTCCAACCTGTTTTGAGTTTTACAAACTATCCCATATATTTTTAGCAGATTTGTAAGTAATAAATAAGTCAAATAAAGTATTAGTCATATGACTAAATAAATGTTCTCTAGCATTTATGTTATCCTTTTTAACCTTCTTTTTAGTAAATTCATCAAAAATCATAACAGTGTTAGAACCAATAATAATATTAGAACCATCATTAAAAAAAATATAATCAACTTCTAATTGTTCTAAGAAAATCATAAGTCTTTGCAAGCCCTCAAGAATCTTGCAAAAATGGCTTATAATTTTTGAGAAGTCCTTGATAAATCTTCTATAAAAACTATTCGTCCAATGGCTCAAGTTTTGTTAAATAAAAAAATGTTTTTATTCAAAGAAATATCCATTTATCAATACTGTATGCAAGGAAATCACTTTCAAATTATTGAAAAAAATACTACAATATTGATATTAGAACTGAAATTATAAATAGTAAGAGAATAGTCACAAATATTGTGTCGTGGTAAGCCACTGCCTTGAAAGCAATTTTCTCCTGACTCCAGTGCAAATCCTTCTAGCCGGTTTCTCCCCAAGATTCCGCAGCTACTTTCAAACACGTGCACTCATGGCTGGAAGTTTGGAGGTTGCTTACACCAATTGCCCAAAAATTGTCAAAGAATAGGAAGCCAAGATTACGGTAAAGAATTGATGAAAGGGAGAGAGTATTTTATTTTCTATGTTTTCTTGCCTTTTATTTCTCAAATGATACTCCTTAAATATGTATATCATTTACATTTCATCCATCAAAAGAGTGAAAGCATACATAAAGAGTTAATGCATGTAATGTAGCATTACTCTTGAATTAATGACAAGTCATAAAGGGTAGTAACTTTCAAGATTTCTGAATGTCTTTCATTCACAAAGTTACATTTAATCATCATTTTAATGAATGTATATTTATGAAGTAGTAAATATCACATCCTATTAACTCTTATGACTTACGGATGTTCACACAAATTTATTATTAAGAGTTACTAGAGTTTTTTAATCTTTGCATTAATTTAGAAGGAATTATCCTTCAAGCATAAAGAGGAGGGATAGATGCCATTGATCTAGTTTTGGGCATTATAAAGGAAGATAAATAAAGAGAAAATGAAAGAATGGTTTATAATGAGATAAGAGAAGGGAAGGGAAGAAGACGAGGTGATTTAGTGAATGTTTAAAGAGACACTGACATGGGAAAATATCGATGAGAAGTAACTAGTTTATTTTTGGAATAGAGAAAAGTATTTATGAGGTTTTGCAGGAAATGAGGAATCTAATAAGAAGGAACAAACTAAATAATAAATATCCATAGATTAATATGTAGGGAAAGTAAGAAAATCTGAAAACTGACCAAAAATAAGTGCTCCTGCTGTCCATCTCTACTTGCTCATTTTTCTATTTTGGGATGTCCAACAATACTTGTCCAGTGTATAAAATGAATAGATAATTTACCTACTTTTATCCATTTTACCCTTGGTATTTAATAAAATACATCACTCATTGCATTTTTCAAGGAAAAATATTATTATATTTAAAGGGTGATATAGTAAAATTACCCATCTATTTATTGTTTCTTAAGGTATGTATCAATTCAAAAGTGGACAAGTATTTATGAACAGATGAGTAGTAAAAATATGTTTTTCCTTTTTTAAAAAAAAAATACAAAACATATAAATTAAATGCTTGTATACCCATCCCTTTTTGTAATAAAACAAAAACTTTCCTCAAAGAGGTTTTGTAAAAATATCGACAAACTATTTTTTAGAATCAACAAAATTTAGAGCAAAATCTCCATTATCTCTAATAAAATGATGTTTGATATCAATATGTTTAACTTTTGAATGGTGAATAATATATTTAGAAAGGCTAATAGCACTAGTGTTATCATACATAATAGGAACTAATTCATATAAAAGGTCATAGTCAAGTAGTTGATGCATAATCCATACGAGTTGAGTACCGCAACTACCAACAACCATATATTTAGACTCCGTAGTGGATAATGCAACATAAGTTTGCTTTTTTCTATGCCAAGATACTAGTGCATAACCAAGTAGTTGACATGTGCCACTTGTACTTTTTCAATCATTTTTTCACCTGTAAATTCAGTATTTGAATAACCAGTTGAATCAAAGTTTGAGTCACGAGGATACCATAATCCAAGATCTTGAGTCCTGATGAGGTATTGAATTATTTTTGCCACAATTGTGAGGTGGGATTCTTTAGGAGATGACAAGAACCTTGCACATTTGCATGCTCTGAACATGATATCTGAATGACTTACAGTTATATAAAAGTGTACCAATTATCCTATGATAAGTATTTTTGTCCATACTTTTTCTTGGAACACCAGTTTCAAGAAAAGTTAAGGGACTCATTGATATTCTAATGCCTTCCTCTTTTCCATGCCAAATTTTTTGATCAGTTCTTTGTATATTTGCTTTGGCCTATGAAGGTTTCGAATGTGGCCTGTTTAATTTGATGTCCCAAGAAGAAAGTCAACTCTCCCATGAGGTTTATCTCAAATTCTTCTTTTATAAAATTTGTACAAGTCTTGTAGAAAAAGGTATTAGGACTTCAAAATAATATCACCCACATAAATTTGCACAATAAGAATGATAGAATCTAATTTTTGAATGAAAAGGGTGGTTTCAATTTTTTCGGTTTGAGAATTATTATGTTGTAAAAAAGTGCTTAATATCGTAAATGAAGCTTTTGAAGTTTGCTTGAGATGATAAAGTGCCTTTGAAAATATAAAAATATAGTCTGACAAGAGGAGTTTTCAAATTCGGGTGGTTGTGACAAAAATATTATTGATAAAATATTTACGAAGGCACTCTTTACATTCATTTGAAATGGGTTTGAAGCATTTAAAATAGGCAAAAGCTAAAAGGATGTGAATAGATTTCAACTTTTCTACGGAAGCAAAGGTTTTATCATAACTAATACCTTCTTGTTGTCAGTAACCTTGAACTACTAACCTCATTTTATGTCTGATAACCTTACCTTCCTTATTCATTTTATTTCACTAGACCCATCTAGTCTCAATAACTGAGCAATTTTTTGGACATTTAACTAAGGTCCAGATGTTATTTCTTTCAAAAGATCCAATTTCTCTTTCATGGCATAAATCCATGATTCCTCTTCAAGTGCTTCATCAATTCATTTTAGTTCAATTTGCAATACAAGGTCTAAAGATTCTTCTTTCTCAATGAAGCTCGTGCCTATATTTGATTATTTGGATTTTTACTAATGAAGTTATTTAGAAAGCTTGTAATATTCCTCCATTCTATGAAAACATTTGCTTTTAGAAGATCAGGTGGGGTATTCGACTTCGGTGTTACTATAGTAGACTCTGTGTCTATTGTGCCTTAGTTTTTGTAGTGATTTTTACTTGAGAGTTGTTACCCTATTCTCCGTCAAGGATTATACTTATAGAATTTAGGTTTGATTCATCAAATACCACATGCATAAATTTTTTCATGCTTAAAGTTCTTTTATTTGAAGCTTTATATGCATGACAAGTAGGAGAATATCCAAGAAAAATACCTTCATCACTCTGGGTAACACCCCACAAACTCCTACCTAAGTTTTTAACCATTCGTCATACGTTGAAAGGACAAAAAGTGATTATTTAAACCATATATATGTGTCATTATCATTTACCTAGTGTGTAAAGTTCTTTTGAAGAAAATCATGGTCATAGGATATATTTAGAGCAAAGTTGAATTGAGTGAATCTCTTATCGATTGAGTTTTAGTCTTTGATCCTACAAGGGTCAAATTTAAATGAGTATAACTTCTAAAATATATAGAGTTTTGGATCTCAAGATGAACCAAATGAAAGTTACTTGAGTGCTCTTTCCAACACATTTGATTTCACCTTAACCCAATATCAGAGTAGAAAGTTATGCTCATTTTACATAAGGGTGTCTATTTTCCAAAGATTGATGAGCCATCAATTGAAGTCACCAACCTTATCCAGTAAAACTCAAAATTGGCCAAAGATTGACGTCCTGAGTTAACTAGCCATCAATGAGTTGATGGACTGTCAACCAAGTCTTTAGACACAAAATTTTTATAATTTCTTTTAGATTTCTTAGGGATAGTTTGGTCCTTTTATTTCCTCAAAACCCTTTTCCACGGCTTAAATTACTCTATAAATCTTATTTAATCAACATTTATTAAGATTTTGTCGCTCTTTCTCCTCTCCACTCTCTAGAAAAATAAAATTAGGGTTTCTTTCCAAAGTTCAACTTTCAAGGCTCCAAACTCAAGTTTTCCTTCAAGAAATCGAGAAGCTTAGGTATGTGGGGTTTGAAAAATAATTTTCTTTTATCCTTGTGCCCAAAAAACTTAATTTTCATATGAATTTTCTTAATAGGGTTCGTGCCCACTTTACATAATTTTAAAACTATGACACTCCATGAATTAAACTATATTTAACATGAAAATTCATGGTTTTCTCATGTTTTTACTCGTGTGGTTGATATCATGAAGTAAAATTTAATTTTCTTGACATGAAATATCATAAGATGGTAAAGTATATGTTTTTAGCATGATTCCCTTAGTTTACAAAAAATTTAGAGCTATGATTTCAGATTTAGAATGAAATTCACATGTGTACTTATGATTATGAAATATAAACAAAATCATATTATGGTTATTCAGACTTATCAGCTCATATGCTTATTTTATGGTGAATTTCATATATATTTACGAGCAATAATATAATTTAGGATTAGTACCTATCACCAAGGAGCTAGGGTTTAGCACACCCTAGTTCCATAAACTACGTGCCATCATAGGTATTCATTATTCAACTTGTGTAAATGGACATGTACAATCATGATTTAGCTTGTCCAAATGGACATATATAGGTGATCACCTTAGTAAGCTTTTATAACCTAGCAAGGTTTATCAGGCCCTTTCGATAGAGGCTTTTACATCAAACTTCATGTTGCTCGTATGGTTTATGTCGGTTAAGAGAATCTCCCACCAAAAAGATGATTTTAGAAACTAAGTATAACGACTCACTGACTTAACTAGATTTTTCCTTATTACTTATGGTTTATGATATTTCAGCTTTCAGTTTTATTCATGAACATGGTGAGTCTAGTACACTTATCGGACATATTTTAAGCTTAAGATTTATAAAAATTTTTACTTATTGTATTCAACCCATATACTCAGTATATTTTTGAAGTACCGACCACAAATACATCTGTGTGTCTACATTATTTCATAATGTAGTTTGTAGCTCACAAAATCATGAATAGGCAGTTCACATCTTACAGCCAGTAGGTAATGAGTTCTTTTTATTTGAGGACTAAAGTTAGTTATAGTGCTAGTATTTTATTTTGATTTCTTTGTATTGATTAGGGATAGCTGGGTTTATGTCCCGACTACCTATGGTCAGTATTAGTAGAATCTTTATAGACAGTTAGTTTGAGTTGATGTATTCAGTTTTAGTTTCCTTTAATATAATCCAATGGTATAAATATTTTTAAATAGTATTGTATTAAAGAAAGTTTAGGTAAAGATATTGCTTCCACCTAATATTTCAGGTTAGCTTGGGATCACTTATGGTCCTAAGCACCATGTGAGGTCCAAGGGACAATCTGGTAATTACACTCTGAAGATCAAATTTTCGTGGAGTTTTATTACCATTATTATAGATGAAGCACTTGTAATGAAATGATGAGAGTAGCTGATGTTTGGCTTCTTTTGTCTTCAAAGTTTATAGGGGGTACCTTTTAGAATGGGCCGATCAAACATTCGTTGAGTAAATATCATGCTGTGCTCACTACTTCTGCTTAGAAGTTATCAGGCAGACATTGTTTCAATTGCATAGATCTGATTGTCTCTTGAAGGGATTTATTCTTTCATTCAACTACTCTATCTTGTTGAGGCAAGCGAGGTGAGAAGAAATTTCTAGTATAGCTATTTTGCGCACAAGAATCTCTGAATGCTTTATTTTAAAAATCTCCTCTGTGATCACTTTGTATGGTAGATATAACATATCTTGCTTCTCTTTGAACTCTTCTATAAAATATTTTTAAATTAGTAAACTCTTCATGCTTGTGAGCAAGAATCATTACCTATGTAAATCGTGAGAAGTCATCAATGATAAAAAGCATATCTTTTTTCACCAATACTAGTTATTTTGGTAGGTCAAAAAAGATCATATAGATAGTTTGGAGTGGTTTGGATGTGCTAACAATGTCCTTGACTTTGAATCATGGTCACGTTTGTTTACCAAGTTGACAAGCATCCCATGTATGATCCTTTTCAAAATTAAGTTTAGCCAGAACTTTAAATAGTTCAAGTCTATAGAGCTTTTCAATAGTATGCATACTTGTATGCCTAAGCTTTCTATGCCACAACTAAGCATGACAGGGTTGAGCAGTTGGACAAGATAAAGTAGGTATATAAAAATTATTTAGAACATAGATATTTTTGACCTTATCACCTATGGGGGTTATATTTCTTGTGGTATTTCTAATGTTGAATTTCACAACATTGAGCATTATATCACATCTAGAATAGCAAAGTTGACTGATACTTAGCAAGTTATGTTTTGATCCATCCATTAAATACACTTTAATTTGATCATATGAAGGACTAATTTTTACAGATCCAACTCATACAACTTCTCTTTTAACACTATCTTTGAATTGAACAAATCTACCATTTTTTTCTTTATATAACTGAAGCTTCCTTTCTTATCGGCCATGTGCCTGGAACAACCACTATCTATAAACTACTGTAATGACCTGAGACTACACCCTATTCATTACACGGTGTTTACTGTCCCAAGGGACCATAAGCTAACCCATGGACTGGTACCTGCTATGAGTACTGAATAATATAATCTTGAATGTGGAAGAATAATTGAAATGCCATAAGGTTTTCATAACTGAATTCAATACTGGAATATAAATCTATAGAAAATAACTGTCCATATCTGAGAAAAATACTGAGAAACTATTATGTTAACTGGAAATCTGAATACTAAATAACTGACTCAAATGTCTAAAAAGCCTCTAAGACTGAATGACTGAGAGTTGATGGGATAGGCCCCCAACTAACTGTACTAACTACTGAGATAAAGAGATAAAGTAATATAATCTATCCTCGGATGATAAGGACTCACCACTGCTACTGTACTACTGATGATCTAAGGGACTAAGTGTGATCCGGGAACTGAGCGTCAGCACCTATGATATGATACATCATAGCGCAAAAGAAAGGTATGTAATCAGTACTTTGAATATACTGGTATGCTAATTAAGGTAGGATGATATGCAGGGTTTCTTGAAGAGGAGTAATAAACTATCTGATTATACATGTGAAACATGGAGTACTAAGTATAGGACGTGAAATCTATAGATACTAGAGATATACAAAGCATATCAATACTGCATATGCATGAAAGTATGTAAATACTGTAAATACATAAAAACCTGTAGGCACTAAGGATGCATGACCAAGCATATAAAATGAACTGAGTAAAATCTGCAAACTGAAATACTAAAATAAATGCTATTTGTATGTGTTGGTCAAACAATGCTAAACTGAATAACTAACTAGAACTGTAACTGAGACTGAACCTGAGAATGGGAGGTATCACCTAACAGACATTCCCCAGTATGAGCTAATCAGGGTTAGCCTGTAACCCCAGTTGGAAGGGTGTTAACACCATGCCAGGGTACTTACATTGGCTGTGATGATCCACTAAACTGATATAATGTCCAAAGGACTTCGGGTGTCAAGCCTGAAATGACGGGTGACCCCTGC
The DNA here is from genome assembly GCF_002878395.1 of Capsicum annuum. Lineage (NCBI taxonomy): Eukaryota > Viridiplantae > Streptophyta > Magnoliopsida > Solanales > Solanaceae > Capsicum > Capsicum annuum. The sequence goes on from NC_061114.1 coordinate 28,244,492, forward strand.
GAGATAGTCAAGTCTAATATGACGGGTGACTTCTTATATCCTATGCTAGCTACATAGTTCTGGAGTATAGGGACTGCTTCTAATGACTCTGCCTGTCTGAAGGAGAAGCCACCATCCCTACGCTTGCTCGGTGGTAATTCCTACTCCCAACTGAAAGACGCTGAACTACTAAACTATTCTGAGTTTAATTGACTGTTATCTAACTATTTTGATAATGCTCATAATATATTCTGAAGATTATTCTGTAATATATTGAAACTAGACTAGATAAATATCTATGGTTTTCGGGTATTCAATACCCAGGACTCAAAAGCAGTAATAGAAAAAAGACATTAAAGCTTGAAGGATATAATATGAAGGCTTTTATTAAATTAACTACTCTTGTAGGCATTTTAGCAAACAGTTATAGTTCATAGTTCATTCAAAACATGGAAATATCATGGAACTTATAGTAATAGCATGAATTCAACATGAATAGTACCAAATCATGATTTAAATCAATGAATGATAACATTAAAATATGGAGAATTGAATAACAACAATAACTTTATTGAAACATGGTCCAAAATCATAGTTCATGGAAATTCATGGGTGAAATCACAATTTAAAATTATAGATCTTGACAAGATGATAACTTTTGTAATTAAAGTGGGTACTTGGACTCCATGGGTGAAAGGAACCCATGAATGAACATTTAACATACCTTAATGAATGAATTTTTTGAAGTTTTTGGTGAATTCTTGAGGATTGGCCTTGAATTAGAGAGCTAGGGTTTCTTGTTCTTGAAAATGGGATCTTTAATTTGGGGATGAATTGAATAATGAATAGTTAAAAACATTTTGAGGGATTAAATCCCGTATCTGGGTGGATTAAATTGATGGGAAAAGACTATTTTAATCTTGGGCAAAACTTTTAATTTTCGTTAAAATTTTCAAAAATTGGCACTTGGCGCAACACGCCACTATTGCACCAAGCCACTAGAAATTGACAACTAGAAAAATGGGCGATGGCGCGACATGAAGCTATCGCGTTGCAACTTTGTTTACGACCTGGAAGCTTGGCGTAATGCGGTGACATCGCAGAGCTTTACTGGAAAAGGACAATTACTGGGTGTGTCTACCACCTTGTGTGAGTCAAATGTATTTCTTGAAGATCTGAACATGAATTGCTGGAACATGATCTCATGACTGACATGATTGATGGCTGAATATAACATACTGAACATGCATATCTGATGCATGACTAATAAGCTGAATTTATGCATATCTAATGCATGACTGATAATTGACTTATGAGTACATGACTAAATATTCTGATGAACTGAATTTCTCACAGTGAGAATGCATGTCTAATGCATAATTACATGCCTGAACTGATATATGAATGCATGGCTGAATATGCAAGGGTACTTAGTACTAAGTTTGTGATGCACACTGAACATGAAACTGAGTAAGACTAATGAGAACTATTATCTTAACTAGAAATGCTAATGAATCCGAGATCATCTTACTAAACGTGCATGAACAGAAATACGAGAACCTAACCGAGCCTGGTCTGATACGTGACATATGAACTGAACATCATGAATGGAACTAAGCCTTTGAATACTTGGCCCAAAGCTAAGGTTGGGACTTTGAGGGTCAACTTATGAATACCTTCTACTCTAAATTGGATTCTTTATTTGAAGAGAAACTTTATTTAAGGCATGAGAACATTAGGGAATAATAGGGTATCTTCCCCTTGGGACACTATGTCCCTCTAAGAATGCTCACCTTACTGAGATACTGGGATGATGCACAGGGCATCAATCAACTGATTCATGACTAAGAGTTTAACTTTGAGCCTATGCTCACTGGCACGACATAAATACTAAAAGAAGGGGAAACTGTTCCTAAAACATCTCATAGCCCCCTGCACATAAGTGTGGTGCACAACACACGCATGTACAAGACTCTACTAGATGTGGCTTTTCAGACTTCCTAGGATACTATTGAACTTGGCTCTGATACCAAGTTTGTAGTGTCCCGAATCTGGTACTTGAAACGCTACACGGTGCCCATGACCCCGAAAGATCATAAGATAACCCATGACGGATATCTGTAAACTGAACACTAAATAATAGTATTAATATTGTAAATGCAGAAACATGCACTGAAAGGCCATAAGGTTCAATACTAGTACATAACTAAAAAATATGGTATAACAATATAAAAACAACTGAGATAATTGTGTGAACATACTGTATTCTAAAAGCCTCTAAACTATCTGAATAAGGATTTGATGGGACATGTAACCAACTAACTCCAACTACTAAAACAAACTGAAAACTGAAATAGTAATGTGATCATTATGTCCTCAAAGAATGAGGACTCACTGCTAACTCTGATCGCTGAATTGGGATGCTACTGGTTCTCTGGAGCACGTGCTTCTAAACCTATTGTATAAGACACCATAGTGCAAATGTGTTAGTACTTTGAATATACTGGTATGCAAGTGAGGTACGCTAAATAAAATTGGTTCATATGCATGAACAATACTAAATGACTAACATGAATATGAGAATACATGCATGCATACATAACTGTAACTGAGATTACGATAGGACTGAATACTGAGTTCTGACTACTGAGTCTATTGATATTAGCATTTGAGTCACTGATGAGTGAGAAACTGATACTGTATTACTGAATACTGAGGGACTAATACTATGTTATTGATACATAGATAATTGTGTCTGACCGTTCTGATTATGAAGATCTGGTCTGGTTGACTGTATCTGATAGTCCTGAAGCTAAATGCTAATAACATAAGTTTTGATAACTGATATAACTAATAACATGAGTGACTATATCTGACAGTCTTGAACCTGATGGAACTAGATGAGTTTCGTACTGTATTTGAGTAACTGAATCTGAGATCAGCCCTATCTATTGGGTGATCTCTACATCTAATGATACTGATACTGATTAACCATAGTTAAGATTAGTCATGTCTGGTGGGTGATCTCGGGGTCTATTTATAATGATAATGATTGACTGTATCTGACAGTCCTAAAACTAATGAAACTAGCTGAGTTTCGTACTGTATCTGAGTAACTAAATTTGAGATCAGTACTATCTAGTAGGTGATCTCTATATATGATGATAATGATACTGATTGACCATATTTGAGATCAGTCTTGTCTGGTGGGTGATACCGGGGTCTATTTATAATAATAAGGATTGACTGTATTTGACAGTTCTAAATCTATACTACTGAGCTAAATTAACTCTATCTGACAGTCCTAATTCTGTAACTAAAACTATGGTATGTATTCATCTAACCGACATGACCTATACTAAGAAAACTGGTATCCAACCTGTAGCCCCAGCTGGAAGGGTGTCAGTACCGCACCACTGGTAAAGACAACTGCTGTGGAGTCAGTCCTAATCTAGCAGGTGAACCCTGGGATTAGTCCTATACATTTAAATGCACAAACGGGTGATCCCTGTGTATGTCAGTTCAATCTAATGGGTGACATCTTGTACCTAAGCTGGATACATAGTTCTAGAACTTAGGGATTTCTTCAAGGGATCTCAGTTCTATCTAGCGGGTGAGTCCCTATCACTAGGCTCGCTAGGTGCTGAATCCTACTCTCATATGAAAGACACTGAATTGATTAACTGAAATGAGCTGATTAACTAAAATGAACTGATACTAGTGGTATTGTCTGGCGGAGATAAACTGAATTTACTGAGTTGCATTGACTGACGGAATGTACTGAGTTCTGAGAACTGACTGAGAATACTAAAGTTACTAAGATTATTGAGCTACTGAAATTACAAAGATTTCTGAGATTTCCTGAGTCACATGACTGACTGAGTTCTATGGTTCATAGCTTGACTGAGGAGATCGTGAAAACATGACATGGCTCTAGGCACACAGCTAAATGTTTGGGTAAAAGTACCCCCAGGACTCGATAAGAAGAAACTGAGATAGCATGGATTACTTGAATACATGATCAACAAGACAATTCATAATTCATATATTGAAGCACTTCATCAAACATATGATATGCATAAGCTTGTACAAACTTGGGGATTTCATAATATCATGCTAGTTGAGCATTTTTCCTTTGTATAGGCATTTAATCAAACACATGGTAGGCATAATATATGTAGACAACATTATACAACAATCAAACATCATGGTTCACATCTAATTTCATCATCCTAGGGTTTATTTATAGGTTCACATGAATAAACCTGTATACAAATCAATTCCATATAAAATTGATCACCCATAATAGATTTGAATTCAATTGATCATTCGCAATATAAACAAAACAAACTTTAAATGAAATTCATAAAGAAATCCATAAACATAAACTTAGAAAAGAGATTCTCGAGCTTCATGGACGAAAGGAGTCCATGAATAAATACTATGCATACCTTAGTTCATGATTTCGTGAAGATTAACAGTGACACATTCTTGAATTTGAATCCCCAATAGAAACCCTAGCTTGTTCTTGAGAGAAAATAGTATATATTTTGGGTGAAGAATGGCTAAATCATGTGTTATTAGGTTTAAAAAGGGGCAGGAAATTGACCTTCTTAAACCTTGGACACGTCTTGTAATTTTTGTAAAATTTTCTTGAACTGGGCCCCTTGCGCGACGCGGCGCTATCGTGCTGTGTCATTGGAATTTGACAATTAGGAAACTGAGGGATGGCGCGATGAGGAGCCATCACATTACCTCTTCTTTCCTGACTTGGAACTTTGGCACGACGCAGGGGAAATCGCGCTGAGACACTGGAAAAGGACAATTGCCATTTTAGCTTGTGGCGCGGCGCGCTATTGACCAATATGGCATTGTTTTACAATGGGAACTTGAAATAGGCATAAATTCTTACCTGGTTATCGGATTTAAGAAAATCTTATATTGATGGCAAGATTATTGAATTTCCCACATGACAAAAATTGAAAATATTGAAAATTCCTCATGGAACAATCATCATTCAATTTAGAAGCTATTACTAGGCATTCTTAGGATGAAATTAGCTAGGAAACTATGGGGTATTATATTTACATTCTTGCACATCGTAAATAATCATTTGCGCTTCCAGTTCTTAGTATAATAAGTCGCAGTTTGCTCAACTATACAAATCATGTACCATGAAACTTATGAACTCCAACTCAGGTCATGAAGCTCATGATTCATGCATTCATGCTTTACAGTATGTTCAGTTCCTGTACTCATGCTACACATATAATGATCAAAGAAATTTGGATTTATGTCGTGCATAGCCCCATATTAGTCCTCTTTGATGAATATAGCTCAGTTCATGCATCATGTTTCTAATTCTAGATAATTAGTTATAATTTAGCTCGTATGTGTCTCGTGCATCATCTTAGTCCTCCCTCAGTATTTCAACCAAGTCAGTATCTTTCATGGGACATAATATCCCAAGGGGGAGATATACTGTGATCCCCCAAGCTTTCAGGTCCTAAACCTTGCATCTTCTCTTTACATAGAAAGATCTAGTTTGAAGCAATGAGGTACTCATAAGTTGACTCTTTCGATTATATCTCAGCCTTATAACCATTCTCATGTCATTTCCTATATTCACGAAATCAGTCCAGTTCATGATATTCAGTTCATGTGCTATGTTCAGAATCAGCTACGTAATTATGTTACAAGTCATGCTTGTTTAGTATATGATCTCAGTTACCTCAGTACAGTACTCTCAGTTCAACCAGTCCCATTCAAGGAATAATGTTCCCAACAGGGAGATATTGTAATACCCTAAAAATTCAGACCAATATTAGAACCATGCTTCAAGCTTATGAGACATAGTAGATTATCATATCATAGGTTTGGATGCTCATTTATTGGATCGCACATAGACCTTCCAGATTATCAGACATAGCTGTAGTGGGTCCTCATATTTCAAGGACATGCTATAATTATATTTATACTTTTATTTCAGTAGTTAGTCATAGTCAGTTAGGGTTTTATCCCATTAGCTCCACAATCAGTTAGTAGAGGCTTTTCAGACTAGTACAGAAAGTTAGTCAGTCATCAATTTTTTAGTTGTCATTGTCAGACATTTTATTCAGTATTATCAGTATTGTTTTACAAATATTGTCAGAACTATGATTTAAAACCTTATGGCATTCCTCAGTTAAATTCTACATATGGTCTTTTGTTATCAGTTTTACTTAGTGCTCACAACAGGTACTGGCTCTTGGGTTGCTTATGGTCCCTTGGGACTATAAGCACCGTGTGGAGCCCAATGTGTACTCTCGGGGCATTACAGATAATGAGATAATATTGACAATGATATTGATGTCATAATGTTGATGATATTGAGAATGATAATGATGAGGATGATGTTGAGATGAGAAAGAGATTATATGTATATCCTGCATACATACATTCATCATATGCTTATTAAAATGCACACGTATACTTATCTATGGTTGATGGTTCCTGAAGTGGACCAATTTATGTTGATTATATATCATGGCTTTTTGTGTGAACTAATTATCTAATGAGATATTATGATTTATTGAGTGGATTGGTTATGTTGATGGATATAGTTTGACATTGTAGCAAAGTTTGAATATGAGGTACATCCTGAATTACATATAAATATGTCTCTCCTATGTATAGAGTTATAAACTTGATGTATATTATAGTGTACCTTCTTGCAAAGTTGCTAAGGCTAATAATTGTATTTCTTGTTGTAATTTTAATGATAAATCGTATTATAATAGGGAGTGAGGATCATCATGAAATAGGGTTAATGAGAGAGAAAGAAGTATATTGAGTTGTTGCAATAAAGTAAGTGCATACAGATTGTCAGTTAGATTAATTTCATAGACTATAGTTAGATAGTCATGCCCTGATGGAAAATTAATATTGCTTAAATAAAGGAAAAAGTGGTAAGGTTGGAAGTTAATTCAAGATAAATATGTTAAGTTGTTAAACCTGTATGCTTGTCATGATTTCTTCTTGTTTTCTTATGTTATTATATGTTTCTAACCATAATTGACTGATGATATCTACTAGTACATGGGTTGTACTAATACTACACTTACTAGAGAAGAATGGGCAAAAAGGCTACTTTCAAAACTTATTTTGCCAAATAGCCACTAAATTTATTTTTTAATTTAATTTTTAGGGTTAAGATCTAAAAAGTGAAAAAAGTGGAGTGCACATATGGGCTAATGGGCCTTTTCAACATTTTCAAAACTTAGGGAATTAAATAAATGTAATACCCCGAATATTTATAACTCAGTCCAACCCTTAGTAAGTACTTGTAACGCTTAGAATCTAAAAATTTTGAGTTAAGGGACTTAGCCATTTTGACTCCCTTTAAACTTTAAAGATTTCAAAATTTACCCTTCGGGCTCCCAGACATTGATTATTAAGTTAAATTATACTTAAGGGTGAAAACAACATATCTCGGGTAAGTTTTAGAATTTTCGGATGAGGATTGGATCGCATGCAAATTGGCAAAATAGTAGCTCACCATGATTAGGCCGCGTCACAGTGAGTATACCGGTGAGAAGGTCACCGCATCACAGTGGAGGCCAAATCAGCAAATGTCAAGTTCCAGTAGCTCACCGCGATTGCACCACATTGTGGTGAGGCCCAAATCGACAATTGTCATAATCCAGAGAGTCACCGTGATTCCACCGTATTGCAGTGGATATAGCGATGGCCCACTCACCACATCCCGGTGATGCTTTAATTGGTATTCCAGTTATGGGATTTTAAGTCCCAAGGGAAACTTAGACTTTTACCATGTTCCCAAAATTCATCCAAACATGGGATTTAACACCTAAATGACCTAATAGTCATCATTCATTCCATTTCTCTCAAATTAAAATAGGCTCTTCTCAAAAACAAGAACCCTAGCTCTCAAGTTCAAGATCAAATCCCAAGAAACTCGCCATCAATCTCTACAAATTCGTCAATCAAGTTATGTTAGTTGTTCATTCATGGGTCCCTTTCACCCATGAATCCAAGAATCCTTTTTAAACATACAAGATCTCAAATTCATGATTTCCATGTTTGAATTAGATTGAATTCATGTTCATGATATTAGTTGGGTTTCAATCTATGATTTAATTGCAAGTTTCATGAATATTGAATAGCATGTGTGATGAATATGTGATTATCTTGATAAACCCTTGAATTTACAAATTGATTAATGTTCATGATCTTCATGTGTTGGCCATTATCATATAAATAATCCATGCTCCCCAAGTGTTTGCTAAATTGCCTATGTGAAGTAAATAGTAGAATCATGACATGTTATTATGTGTTCCTAATCATGTACAAGCTTATGTCCTACAAGTGTTTGATGAAATACTTATGTGATTTGACTAGTTAAAGAATGACATGTCATTATGTGATCCCATTCATGCACAAGTTCATGTATATCAAGTGTTTGACAAAATGTCTAAATGAGTGCATTGTTATAAAGCAAGTATTTGTTATGCCTTTATGATTATGTTATGTCTTTCTTTTTATGCTATCGAGTCCTCAGGGTATTTAATACCCGACAATCTAGCTATTTACCTAGATCCAGTGTCAGTTATAAAAAAGTATCAGCCATGTCATGATCAGTAGAACTTAGTTAGTTACAGAACTCAGAAAAACTCAAAAAACTTAGTATCAGTCTAGTCCAGTTCCATATACTCAGTTTAGCGTCTTTCAGTTGGGAGTAAGATTTAGCACCGAGCAAGTGCAGGGATGATGGATTCCCCGTCAGAGAGGCAGAGTCGTTAGTAGCAGTCCTTGTACTCCAGAACTGCAAAGCTAGTGCAGGATGAGGATTCACCCATCAGACTAGGCTTGACTACCTCCAAGGGGTCACCCGTTAGATTAGGCTTGGCTTCGCTCAGGTGTCACCCGTCAGTTAGGCTTGGTATCCTGGTTTTCTAGTGTTAGTACCAGTGGCATGGCATTAGCACCCTTCAAATTGGGGTCATAGGTTGGACCCCTATTAGCTTAGATTTGGGGCATAGCGGTTGGATGATTACCTTCCACAGTTTCAGTTTTAGTCTCAGTTTAGAATTTAGTTTAGTTTTACAGAATCAAGAATGTCTGACACAGTTATCCAGTATCTGTAATTCAGTTATCAGTAACTTTAGATATCAGTTACTCGGTTATCAGAATTCAGAACTTAGCTTCAGAAAAGCTCAGTTATAGTACACATATATGCATAGTATTACATACTCAGTATTCACAGTAGTTTCAGTTATCTATGTATTCTTATATTAAGTAACTCTATATCATTTAGTCAGTTACTATTCATGCATATGAACCCTAGCATTCAGCCTTACCTCATATAACATACTAGTATATTCTAGGTACTGATGCATACTCTTTCTTTGCTTTATAATGTCTTATATCATAGGTTCGGATGCTCAGGTTCCCAACCGTGCTTAGGCAGATCCAGTCAGCCATCACAGATTTAATAGTGAGTCCTCATGTATCGAGAATGTGCTTTTATTTTAGAATTTTAGTTTATCAGTAGTTCAGTAGTTGGAGTTAGTTTGGGGCGTATCCCATTAACACTATATTCAGATAGTTCAATTAGAGGCTTTCAGACTAGACCAGTTCAGACAGTGTTTAGTTTTCAAATGTTTTTACTAGATGTTATTATTTATCAGTATTTAGATTTTAAACCTTAAGGAAATCCATCCTAATTCCATATATATTTTAATATTACTATTTAGTACTCACAACAAATTTTAGTCATGGGTTAGCTTGTGGTCCTTCGGGGTCGTAAGTACCATGTGACGCCCAAGGTGTACTCTCGAAACATTACAATAAACTAAACCTAACTCCTGTTACTTCTTTCAATATTAAAATAAAACCCTTCTCTCTCTCTCCTCCTCAACTCCTCCTCTTCCTACTACTCCTAAGAAAAATAATCCCAAACTCTTTTTTTGCTTCATCTTCTTCTCCAGCAGCAAAGGGCTCAATTTTTTGTTATAAGGAAAGTTAAAACTAAGTTTTGATTATTTCTAGATCCAGTTTAGCAGTTTTTTATTGTGATCCATTTTGTAGTGAGCCCTAGTATAGGAATATTTTATTGAATATGATTGATTAAATAGTGAAAATATGAGAATTTTATAGCTAATTAGTTTGATTCAGTAGCAATAGTTGAGTTCTAATTCTGCTGATTCGATAGAATTTTTCATTGATCATATTGTTGGATTTTGAATCTTTTGTTAAGAAATTTTGCTTTTGTTTTGGTATTTTTTGTGTACTGCATTGTTGAATGGTGAGATAATTCTTAGTTATTTTGGCTACTTGAATCGAGCATTGACGTATTTATGTTTGTATACTTGTGATCTATGAATTTACAATGCCCTGTAAAACTTTTAGGTATATGAAATTCTTTTAAATATGATTGATTAAGTAGTGAAAATATGAAAATTTAATAGCTAAGTAGTTTGATTCTGTAGTAGTAGTTGAGTTTTGACTCTGCAAATTTGACTAAAAATTTTTTGTTGATCAAGCTATTAGATTTTGAATATTTTTCTTAAAAAATTAATTCAGTTCTGGTATTTTTGTGTACTGAATTATTGAATAGTAGGATGATTCTTAGTTATTTTGGCTGTTTCATTTGAGCGTTGACCTATTTCTTTTAGTAGACTTATCGTCTATGAATTGACAATGATATAATTATTTTTAGGTATAGATTCTGTTAAAAAAATGGGTAAAGTTAGAGTTGGTGTTAAAGACACTGTTGCTACAGTATCTGGTTATGCTTCTAACAGTTGAAAAAAACAATGAGTCAGTTGAAAAAACTCTAAAAGGAAAAAAACTGAGGCAGAAGAGTCAGAATTAAATTCGGAGACCATGAAGGACATAAATACATAGTCGATGAGTCTAGTAAAAACGTTGAGTGTAATGATGATGTTGCTGAGTGAAGTGGTAGTAATGATAGTGGAAAAATAGTGTTGATGGAGATAATGATCCCTTGTCCATGCCATTTTGTTCAAGGTACATTTTTGTGGAGCGGTATAATCTTCAAACATTTATGGATGAGGTTAGATATTTCCCGATGAAGATATCGGTTAGATCAAGGATGGAAGCATACTGAGATTTTAAGAAAATTCTTGTTGACCAAAATTTAAAGAAAAGATGTAAGAAGTCCTATTTTGGTCACTTGAGAAATATGTCCCAACATCTCAAATTTAATGGACAAATGGTCTATTATTTGCTATTGTGACATTTTAAGGATGCTAAGATGCTTTATGAGATGTGGTTTTGTGTTAACAATAAGTCTGCTTGTTTTGGCATAATGGAGTTTTGTTTGATCACGGGGTTGAAGTGCTCATCATACCTACTGAATCAAAATTGAAGAAGGTGTTAGAGAAGGGGGAACATTTTTGCTTTAAGATGATGAAAAATAAAAATATTACATCGGCCAACTTGTTATAGTTGACTAGAGGGAATAAGCTGAATGAGGACCAGAAGTTTAAGTGTCATTTACTATGGTTCTAGCATACCATATTGCTTGTAAAAGATTCGATGAAGGTTGTTGATACAAAACTGGTTCAGATGGTGGATTCTTTGAGTTTTTTTTAGACTTATCCGTAGAGAAAAGAGGCATTTCAATTGACCTTGGATTATCTAAAGAAGAAAACTAACCTAAAGAACTAGACAACATCATATGCTCTATTTGGATTTTCTTGGGCATTCATGGTCAACCCTTTAGTCAGTTTATTATAGATTCTTATTTTATTTTTATGCTGTCATAGACTATGATTCATTTTTTCATTATTGTATTGATTATAGATTTGGATCTACGCGGCCTTTTCTCATCTTACAAAATTTGCTGAAAAATCAATGGATGAGCCCTCTGCCATTTCTCGCACCTCAGATGGCACATTATAAAAAGTAACAAGATAATTGAAGGTGACCCATTCAAGTATAAAGAAAAAAATTACCGAGGTATGAATTTATTTATTATTATGCAATAATAATACTGTAATATTAAATGTTATATAATTGTTACATTATTGCTTATATAATGTGCAACCGTGCATCATCCCTACTTTCCATGAGATGAAGATAAATTACATAATTATGTTTAAGCCATATAAGGATGAAGTGAAGAATAACTTCCTTGATGGCATGAAGAACGATTTTCAAGGGGTGATTGTCCTTACTTCACACGGAGACAGTGATGATGATAGAAATTGAGGTGATAATCCTATTCGAGCACGCATTGGTGATGATGCTTGTACGAGTACCTTAAAAATTATAGTGGGCACCTCTGTCGATGGGAATCTACACAAGTATGTTGCTAAGCTCGAGAAAGTCATGTTGGATATTGCTGCCTATATTAAGGAAAAAAAGACTGAAGAAAAAATAAAAGGATGAGCAATAATATGAATGAGGTAATTTCATGTAATAATTGATGTAGTTAATTAATTTTTAGCGGTAAATTTTCTTAACATTTTATAATATGATATAGTGCATGTGGACGTTGATGAAGCAGAGAGCAATGAGAAGGAAAATATAAGTAAAATTGATGAGTTGGTTGCTGTTGTGACAGAAGAGGAAAAAAAGAAGAAAGAAAGGATGAAGAAGAAAAAATAGAAGAGAAAGAAGAGGAAATAAAAGAAGATAAGATTAAAGAAGAAATTGAAAAAGAAGAAGCAGCAGATGAAGAAGAAGAAGATGAGAAAGAATAAGAAGTTGAGAAAGAAGCAATAGATGAAAAAGAAGAAGCTGTGAAAGCAAAATAAGGTGAGAAAGAATGAGAAGTTGGGAAAAATGAAGAACAATTAGTCAAAACAGATGAAGAAGAACAAGAAGCAGAAACAAATAGATTCTGGGAAAGATAAAGAAGAATTAGTCAAAATAGATGAAGAAGAACATGAAGAAGAAGCTGACAAATAAAAAACCCAGACAAAAAATATGAAAAATAGAAAAAAGAAAATGAAGAAGCAGACAAATAAAAGGCAGAACAAGAGAAGGGGGAGAAAGAAGAAGAGAAAAAGGTGGAAGAAGAAAAGATGGTCATGATGCGGTGATGAATATCGTTGATTTCATTAATGATAAAATTTGTGTTGATGAGAAAAAAGACATTTGTATGGTAATGTGGTGAAAGTTTAAGATAATATTTTTTATTTGGGCAACAAATGAGTTGAATGATTGTTGGATGATATCACAAATAATTTTTAATTTTATGAAAGTTCTTAGGATTTGGTAGTGAATCTGTTTTTATCAAACTGTGTTATTGCATGAATTTTGAGTATGCAGTGTGTTATCATAGATGATATAGTGTATGGTTAACATCATAGAATGAATTTTAAATCTTTCGTATACTACTAGCGTAGACAATTATTACCATTATAGTCGGTTTTAGGTTGATGTGTAGTTGATTGAATATGAATACTAGTATTAACATTCTAGTAAAATAGAAATATTTTTATTTAGTCAATCCCACTACATCTATGTTTTACCTTTTAAAACAACAAATACTAGCATTATACCACATAACATTATTTTTAGGCCATTTTCTCTTTCTTTGGTAAAAATCAACTTTTGTTTTAGTTGAGCCCTCTCTATTTAGGTGTTATGTAGCAATACTTTCAAGTGATCCCTTTGATCTTCAGCTTATTTGAACAATGTCATGAGGAGATCTTTATTTTTTTTTACATATTCTCGGATCCTTTGTAGTAGATTAAAGTTTACAATGCCATGAAAATTTAATGTCTCGGGTTCTACACTCAACTTTGATGGACTGCTTGGGGGTGATACCTTATCAAGACATTTAAAATACAAGCATGCTCCATTACTCTTGAAAAATTAATAATTAGATAACGATTTAATTAATTTTGAAAAAAGTCATACACTACTCACCTTCGCAATCGCATAATTATAAAATTTGCGACCTGTATTTGAGTCTGTGCATGACGTCCTTAAGACAATCGTATTTCCACAATGACAAATTATAGTCTTTTTAAATTGGATGTTTGAGATTCTTGAGACATTGTAGAATTTTAAAATAAAAATAAAGTGGAGGAAATAATGAAAGATGGAGGACTTTATATATGAAGTAAAAAGAAGTGTTACCGTTTAAGAAGTACAAAAGAAGCCGTTTGTTACAGTTGGAAGAGTAATTATAATTTTTGAGATGTTTGGAGACACTTATAGACTGCCATCGATCTTGGCCTATCTCAACCCTCGACAAGTTATATAAATCTATCATAGATCCGCTGAATCGATGGACGCTCAGTAGCATGTTGTTTAGAAGGGAATAATTGAGTAAAAAATAAATATAAACTGTAGGAACTTACACATATGGAGGAGTTTAAACAAATCACGTGATCAAGTTAGAGTCCACACAAATTGAGGGTGGTGATTGAAGGGTGCGTCGGTGGGTAGTGGTTGAACAAACAACATTCTCAAAACATACTTGTGCTTTGAGGGTCCATCGATTCATGCGGTCTATCGTAGATGTATATGATAAGTCGAATATGGATTGTTGTTAGGATCGATGGTCGATCCTGTAGCTCTATGTATATGGTTTTAGGCTCTCACTAGAATATTGTTTAAAAGGGAATAATTAAATAAAATAAATAAATTTTAAGATTCTACACATATGAAGGAGTTTAAACAAGTCACATGACCATGTAA